>NC_045768.1:114830522-115202425 GCF_008692025.1 Phocoena sinus
AAAGCATTCTTTTTTATTTGAGGTTAAACTGGGTTTGAGCCAGTTGGAGTGAGCACCTTTTGCAAATTCTTTGCCCTTCACTATCGTTTTTCCTTCCAGATGATTTCCTAGATCACATTGTTTAGGTAAATAGTGCATAAAATATTAAATTCCCTCCAAAATGAGGTATCGGTTTATACTTTTACCAGTAATATATAGAGAGGTTTGCTTGTCTGTATCCTTCCCAACCCAGAATGTGAACACTTCGGCTGTTGAACAATTTGATCAACTAAATGTATGTCATTATTTTTATCTGTATTTGTTAGGAGCTTGCATTTTATTTTCATAAGTTACTTGTTCTGGCCTAGTTTTCTATTGAATATTTATACTTCCTGACTTAAAAAATTAATGCCTAGAAAATAGGTAAAGTGTTATCTATTGAAACTATTCTCTTTTGATGAATTTCTTGCGTTGACCTAGGAAATGAAAATAGCTATATCTAGATATATCTTCTAAGTTCAGTTTAAGATATTAACAGTAGGTTGCAAGATATAGTTTAGGTCAACAAGAGAGAAATTTCAAGTATAAATTGAGTGAGAGAGAAAGCAATAAAGAGAAATACTGCTTGCTAACTGGATTTCATTTATGTGAACACTAGGGGAAAATTACCTTTTTTTTTTCTTTGAAGTTCTCTTTTAAAAGTTCCAGAAATACATAAAAACAAATTTGGTAATATTAAATGGAAGTTATATATAATATCCACATTTAGATGGTGATTATAAATTTCCTACAGTTGCTATAAAACCATTTCTTATAGGTTTTTCACTGTAGTATGTAATTCTATAAAATACTGTCGTTTTTTAATGATGGGTTATTTTGGCTCCCTATAATTTTAGAAATTCTCTTTAATGGAATCGGTTGTTGGATTATAGAAATCTTTAGAACTTTACTTATTTTCTCATTATCCAAACTCTTCAGGAAATGTCATTTATATTCATTCTTAACTATTTATAAAAATAATCATGTGATTATAATTGTCTTAATAAAATTGCTCTAGTCTTAATTAAGATCTCTTCCTGGAAAGAGATTGTTTAGGACTACGAGCAATTTCTTCACATGGGAAAGGACAGAAACTTGTTATATACTTATAAATTGGAAAATAGTGCTTGGGAGTAAATAACTTTGTTCCTTTACTAATTTATGTTCCTAGATAATGTGATGACTGCTGCAGTTCATAATTAGCTTTTTAAGGAACACATGTGATAAATTCTCTAAAATACTGAAAATACCAAAAAACAATAATTTTCATTTTATTTCTCAGAATGTCATTCTCATAACCACTTTACTCTTATCCTGTTTAAATACACTTAATAACCGTTTAGATATTGCCACTTCTATTCTGAATTACATTGCTATTCGCTTTGATTTGCAGACATATGAGTTTGTTATATCTGGAAGTGAATAGTTGTACAAATTCTAATCTTTCCCAGTGGTAATACAGACGTCGGGTAATAGGACAGTGGTATTCAGCTATTAAGGTGAAGTTTGACTCTTGAAGGGCAGTTCATCAATACGTTTCTTGCAATATTGCATGTTCTCCTTTGTGGTGAGAGAATTGTGTGCAAACCACACTTCTCTGTAGTATTTCTCTTCTCTGTCTCCTGTACTTTGCACATGCTTTGACACCATCTTTCCCCCAAAACCCAGCCCAGTGCCTGAAACATATGAAATGTCCACTTATTTTGAATGGAGGGCTGTGTAAAGAAAGGTGGAGTCTAGCAGCTCAGAGGTCTCTTGGCAAACCCTTTCTGTGGAGGGTGCACATGACTTAGTACCCTTAAATTGCTGGTATAAGAAGTAGAGTGAGATTATGCAGTTGAATATTCAACGGATTCAAATCTAATAATTAATATCCAAGGTCAGGGTTAAGAGAAATTCCTCCTTTATTAGAATCAGCTCTCAGACCTGGAGACCACGTCCTGCTCACCATTGTGTTCAGCACCTTGCACAGTGAGTGCCTGGGACGTTCTGGTCCTAGATGAGTGTTTGTGGGAGGGATGAAGGAGGTGAAGGGAGCAGGTGGAGAAGGAAGGAAGGAGCCCCTGACATCAGCATTCCCTTCTCAATTTCCTCTCCACCCCCAAACTCCTAACAACAACTAATCTGCTTCCTGTGTCTATGGTTTTGTCTCTTCTGGACACTTTATATAAATGGAATTATACAATATGTAACCTTCTATGTCAGGCTTCTTTCACTGAGCAGAATACTTTCCAGGTTCATTCGTATTGTAGCCTGTATCATTTTTTTTTATGACTGAATAACAGTCCATCAAATGGCTATGCAATGTTATTTTTATCTATAGTAAACATCAACTGATTGATATTTGGGCTGTTTCCACTTTGATGATATTAGGAGTCATGCTCTCAATATTAATTTACAAGACTTTGCATGGAAATACGGTTTCATTTCCTTTTGGTATACACTAAGAGTGCAATTGCCGGGCTTCCCTGGTGGCGCAGTGATTGAGAGTACGCCTGCCGATGCAGGAGATGCGGGTTCGTTCCACCGTCCAGGAAGATCCCACATGCCGCGGAGCGACTGGGCCCGTGAGCCATGGCCGCTGAGCCTGCGCGTCCGGAGTCTGTGCTCCGCAACGGGAGAGGCCACAACAGTGAGAGGCCCGCGTACCGCAAAAAAAAAAAAAAAAAAAAAGAGTGCAATTGCCAGTTATACGGCAACTGTATGTTTGACTTTTTGAGGAATTTTCCAAAGTAGCTACGACATTTACATTCCCACTCGAAATGTACGGCAGTTCCAGTTTCTCCACATCCTTGCCCCATTTACTATGGTCTATCATTTAAAAAACTTTAACCACCCAAGAGGGTGTGAAGTGATATCTGATTGTGGTTTTGACTTGCATTTTCCTAATGATTAGTGATGCTGAGCATCTTTTCATCTGCCTGTTGGTAATTTGTATATCCTCACTGGAGAAATGTTTATTCATTACCTTTTTTTTTTTTTTTTTTTTTTTTTACCTTTTTTTCCATGTGACTATCTAGTGCTCAGTACTATCTGTTGATGTCGGTCTATCCCCATTGAATGGCTTGACACATGCGTCAAGAATCTTACTATCATAAAATTGACCATGAATGTTAGAGTTTATTTTTGGACGCTAAATTCCATTGATCTCTATTTCTTTCTTTCTGCCAGTACCACACCATATAGCTTCGATTGCTGTAACTTTGTAGTAAGTCTTGAAGTTGGGAATGTGAGTTCTCCAATATTGTTCTGGGAGTAAATAACTTTGTTATTTCCATATAAATTGTAGGATTCGCTTTTCAATTTATACCCAAAGGAAACTTAGAAATCTGATAGGGATTGCATAGAATCTGTAGATCAGTTTGGGGAAGTATTATTATCTTAACAATATTAAGTCTTCTAATCCAGGAAAATGAAAATAATTCCACTTACTTAGGTCACGTTTTAATTAATTTCAGTAATATTTTGTAGATTCCAGGGCACAAGTCCTGCACTTCTTTTAACTTTATTCCTAAGTATTTTACTCTTTTTGATCCTATTATAATTGTTTAAATTTCATTTTCAGATTGATTAGTATAAAATAAACAAAATTAATTTTTTTCCATTGATTTTGTATCCCATACCTTGCCTAACTTTTCATTAATTTTTATAGGATTTTCTTCGGTGGGTTCCTGAGGATTTTCTCTATAAAAGTTCATTTCATAGCAAATAGAGATAGTTTTACTTCTCACTTTCCAGTATGGATGCCTTTTATGCCCTTCTCTGTCATGTAGTGGTCATTGTCAAGAGTGTATACCTTTGTCTTATTTATGATCTCAAAGCAAAAGCTTTTAGTCTTCAACTCTTCCCATAATTAAATAGATTTTAACTGTGAGTTTTTTATAGACAGGCTTTTTAAAGTTTAGGAAGTTCCTTTCTGTTTCTAGCTTGAGTTGTTTCATCGTAAAAGGAAGGTGGATTTTGTCAAAAAATTTTTTTTTCTGGATGTGTTAAGATTACCATGTGCTTTATGTCTTTTATTCTATTAATATGGTATATTGGATTGATCAACTTTACCAATTGAACCAATTTTGCATTCCTGGATAAGTCCTGATTAGATATGCTAGTTAATCATCTTTAAATGTTTGTCAATTGGGTTTGGGAGTATTGAGAACTGTTGTATCAATATTCATAAAGGATACTGATTTGTAGCTTTCATTTCTTGTGCTGTCATTCTCTGGTTTTGACATCAGGAAAATACTGGGCTCCAAGAACAAGTTTGAGAAGTGTGAATTCCTTTTGATTTTTTAAAAAGAAATTGAAATGGATTAGCTTCTTTAAATCCTTGGTGGAACTCTCACCAGTGAAGCCATATGGTCCTGGATAATTACTTGATTACAAATTACAGCTCTTTCCATGTTAAAAGCCCATTGGAATTTTCTAGTTTTTCTTGAATCCATATGGGTAGTTTGTGTTTTTCTAGGGATTTGTTTATTTCATCAAAGTTATCTAATATACTCACATACAATTGTTGATAGTATTTTCTTACAACCCTTTTTATAAGGTTGGTAGTAATGTTCCCTCTTTCATTTCTGATTATAATAATTTCAGTCTTCTCTCTTTTTTCTTTAGTTTTCTAATAGCTTGCCAATTGTGTTGATTTTTCAAAGAACCAACTTAGTTTTTGTCAATATCTATGTTCTTCTATATTTCATATATTTCTGTTTTTTATTATTTCCTTCCTTCTGCTTGTGTTGTGTTTAGTGTGCCATTCTTTTTCTAGTTCTTTAGTTGAAAATTTGATTTTTTGGACATCTTTTTCTTTCTACTATAAGTGATTGTAGCTATAAAATTCCATGTAAACATTGCTTTAGCTCCATCTCATAAATTTTGGTCTGTTATGTTTTCACTTTAATTTATCTTAAAGGATTTTCAAATTCCTCTTAATTTTTTCTTTAACCTATTTTATTTCAGAGTGTGTTATTTAATTTTCACATACTTATGAATTTCCAAAATTTTCTTCTGTTACTGATTTCTGTTTTCAGCCCATTATGGTAGGAGAACATAATTTATATTACTTCAGTCCTTTGGAACTTATTGAGACTTGCTGTATCTCTTAACATGTACCTATCCCGGACAAAGTTTCAAGTACACTAGAAAAGAACATGTATTCCGCTTTGTTGAGGAAAGTGTTCTAAAGCTGTAAGGTCTCTCATGTTAGGCACATATACTTTTATAAATTTTATGTTTTCTTGGTTATTATAAAATGTCCTTTCACTCAGTAATTTTTGCCTTGAGGTCTATTTCAATAATAGCATAGATGCTTCAGTTCTCTTTTGGTTACTGTCTGCAAGGTGTAACTTTTTCTGTGATTATAATTTCAATCTATTTTTATTTTTGAAATAAAGTGTCTCTTTATTTCTTATTCTTATTTATTCTTATTCTTATTCTCTTATTCTTATTTCTTATTCTCTTTATTTATGTAAGTAGAATATAGTTAGGTCTTTTTTTTTCCCTTATGCTAGTCTCTACCTTTTGATTTTACCATATAAGTTCCTTTACTGGTTCTCCTTATTTATTCATTTGAATTCAAATCACCATCTACTGCCACTTCTTTTTATTTTATAGAAGGTAAAATTTTTCCAAATTATACCTTCTTTTTAACTTATTCCATAATAAAGAGAGCAAGTATATTGTTGCAGGAGACTGAGTTAGGTGAGTCTATAAATCTCTTTAATTTCTTCACGATAAAAATAAAATTTGAATAAAGATGCAGACCTACTAGAGAATGGACTTGAGCATATGGGGAGGGGGAAGGGTAAGCTGGGACAAAGTGAGAGAGTGGCATGGACATATATACACTACCAAACATAAAATAGATAGCTAGTGGGAAGCAGCTCCATAGCACAGGGAGATCAGCTCGGTGCTTTGTGACCACCTAGAGGGGTGGGATAGGGAGAGTGGGAGGGAGGGAGATGCAAGAGGGAAGAGATGTGGGGACATATGTATATGTATACCTGATTCACTTTGTTATAAAGCAGAAACTAACACACCATTGTAAAGCAATTATACCCCAATAAAGATGTTAAAAAATAAAAATAAAATAAAATTTGAATCTACTTTATTAACAAAAACAGGATATGGGAAGAATCCCTAACTATGTCATATATCATCATATCATGATGTCAGAGCTGCCTCACTAAAGCTGCATGAATTATTCCACGTGGATGGTAGATGGAGGCCAGTCTGGCATCTGTAAACAGTTCACAGCCTCAGTAGCATCTACTGTGATATTTAGTAACTCTGAAACTTCAGAAAATTCTCTGTTATTTCTTATTTTATTGAAGTATAGTTGATTTACAGTGTTGTGTTAATTTCTGCTGTATAGCAAAGTGATTCAGTTATACATTCTTTTTTGTATTCTTTTCCATTATGGTTTATCCCAGGATATTGAATATAGTTCTCCATGCTATAGCAGTAGGACCCGTCAGAATCCTCATGTGTCATACTCTGTTTTTTTCTAATGTAGTCTTTACAGAAAATAAACATCAACTGCCCCCCTCCCCATGAAAACTCATTCTTTGACCCAGTCTGTCAAACAACATCTTGATCTTGGTCTACATGAAGTAGGTCTAAATATAAACATAATCAGTTGTGGGGCTTCGATCAATCCCATTTATTTTGTCAATGCCTTCTTAAATTATGGGATTCAAATTTAGACATTTTTCTGCACCATGTGGTTTGGGATTTTGTTCAAATGGGATTAAGTTTGAATTGGGAGTTCAGTTTGTACAACTTACATATACAAGACACCGTTAATATAATCATATTAAATGAATCCTCATAAATTTGAAAAATATTTTTGTACTTTAATTATTTAACATAGAAAACATATATACATATTATTGAAATAAGCTCTTCATTGTGTACGTTTTAAGACTGCAAGAAGTGCTTTCAGAAATATGGCTAAATGCTTGAAAATTTACTGTCAGTGAATTATGCATTAGAATACTTATTAAAATTTTTACAGAAATTTAAATGCATACAGACAAACACACATATGTACACAGCTATGGATTAAAGTGGTTTTTCCATTGTAAAAGATCTGATGTTTATTATCTAAAAGATTCTCTGTACATTAATTTCTGGACTCCATGTTGCCTTCCAAAGCTTATAATTTTCTATAAGGAAGAAAGAAATATTTTAATATTCTTATGGCTATGCCAAATTGATTACTTTTTAAAAATAAGCTTTACTCTGTCCATTTAAAAACAATAAAGAAAAGCTTGCAGTGCAGTGAGATGAAAATTAAATGGAAACTGTTCCGTTAACAATTGCAGATGGATTAGAATGAAAAGTCTGTCATTTCAGTATTGACATAAAATGTGAAAAGAAACCAGTAGTATTTCTTCGATAATGACTATTGTATAAGCTGATGAAAGCAAATTGATCCTTATTACTGTTGTGGTAAAGAATGATTACTCCATTTGAATATCATCTAGATGCTAGTTTAGGACCCCTTGTCTTCTGGAAATTTGTTTATACTTAGTTCAAATTCTAATTTTGTTGACTATGAAACTGTGATATTCTAAAACCAGACTTGTTTTCCAAGAGATTCTATTTATTAGAGATTTTATTATCAATTTATTTTTTCAAATTTTCATTGACTCCTTGCATGTCTCCTCATATATATGTTTCTGTATCTGTATTGTTCAAGTAATCTGGAAGTAACCATTGTTTTTCCCAGTTTTCATAGTCAGAATTTATAACTTGTACATATACTTCATGGTTTGGGACATTGTGGTTAGAAGTCATGTTGCATCACAAGTAATTTTCCAATATCTCTTCATCTCTACCTTTTTCTTTTTTTATTCATTTTCTTCTCTTTATTTTAGCATATCATATTCAACAATTCATATTTGTGACTTTTTTTTTGTAATTAACCACTGGTGAATATGAACAAATAAACAGGTAATACTGGGTGTCTGGGAGGTGGGGAGAAGGCTTTAACATGAAATAAACTAAAGTAAGGGAAAAAAACCCAATATGTATGAAGTAAACAGAGATTCAAGAAAGAAGAAAAAAATTTAAGCATTAATATCACCAGAGAAAAAGAATATATTGCAACAATGACAGTGTGATACATATTGAGAAAATAAAAGGTGCCTTGAAATTCTAAAATATATCAAAAGTAAGACTTTCTAGAAAAGATTTGGAACATAAGGATAAGGGAATTTCTTAGAGAGTAGAACATAGAAGCAAAGAAGCTGGAAAGTAGAAAAAAGCTGTCGTTGAGTTTCTTCATGACAACAATTTTGGATTCTCTGTTAGATCACAGAATCCTGTGACTTAGGTTTGGTTTCTGGAGAATTGTCCTTTTCTTTCCGTGATCCAGCGTCACTGTGGTTCTTCATGGTGCTTTCGGAGTAGCCAACACCTCTGTCCTTCAGGTAAAGCGTTTTTACCTGATTCTGACTAAAGGCTTTTTGTTTTACAATAGGTGGTGCTATAGCACACACGTTTCGCTTCCTCTCACCTGAGCTGACTGGTTATAGCTGAGAAGCAGCCATTTCCTGTTCCCCCATTTGCTAGAGGTGCCATTTGTACGCCCTTGTTGTCACTGCCTGTGGCTCTGAGGTCACTGCTGTCACCGGCATCACTGCCTGGGCCACAGGGAAGGTGGGCCCCTGCACTGCATCCCTGGTGATGGGCTTGTGGGCACTGCTGTTGTGGGATGGCAGGGGAAGGAAGCCAAGGTCATGGCTTCTGTGCCATCTCCAGGGTTGTTGCGTTAGTGGGTACCCCATGTGGCAGGCGGGGGGCTGAGTCTACTGCCTTCACAACTGGAGGGGCAGGGCCATGGGCCCTGCTGTCACTGGTGCCCGGTTCTCTGTGGCCGTGAGTGCGGCAGGCACAAGAGGCTGGGGTCGTGTGCGCCACCTCCCCTACTGCACACGGCTTGCTGGGGCTGCAGGGTCAGCCACCACTGCCAGGGGACAGGACATGGGGCCCTGCCGCCACCGTTGCCCCAGTCTGCATCCTCCATGGGTTCCAGCCCACCCACCTTGAGATGCACGGTGTGTTGGATTCTCCTGCATCTTGGTGTGTTGGGCAGGGGAACCTTTGCTGAGTGGTGGGTGTGTCGCTGGTTGTAGATTGAAGGGGAGAGGCTGAAAGAATGTCTCACGTTGCCATGATACTGACAGCACTCAGACGTAAGTTAAACGTGCCTTTGAAGAAATATTTGGGAAAAAAAGTTACCTGAGGAATAAAAACTATCATAATAAGAAAAAAACATTATTTCTATTTTAACTATAAAATATATTGTTTAAAATGCATGCACAATAAAGCAGCACATGTGTGGGATATAACATGCGTAGTTTTTTGTTGTTGTTGTTTTGCGGTATGAGGGCCTCTCACTGCCGTGGCCTCTCCTGCTGCGGAGCACAGGCTCCGGACGCGCAGGCTCAGCGGCCATGGCTCACGGGCCCAGCCGCTCCGCGGCATGTGGGATCTTCCCGGACCGGGGTACAAACCCGTGTCCCCTGCATCGGCAGGCGGACTCTTAACCACTGCGCCACCAGGGCAACCCAGCATGTGTAGTTTCGGTAACTCATTTAGTTGCACTAAAATCCCTAGAAAGTTACAAACAATACATTTCCTGTCGTTTCTTTTGCCATTTAAAGTAATATATGAAAGGAAATTTAACAGATTTTTCCTCTTTTGATTCAAACCATTAAAAAAATAGTAAGAATCTTTCTTAAAAGTTAGCTTTGAAAATAAAAGTAGAAGTCCCTAACTACACTTAGTCATACTTGGCCACTGTGTTTTGTATATATTTATATCTTTATTTTTATATGAAATACATATAATATGGATTTGAATACTGGATAATTTATAAGTAATTACAGAATTAAAAAAAAATAAAAGAGCACACTACATGCCTACTATTTAGCATCAGAAATGTTCTAGCATAGAAAATATGTTACTTGTAATAGAATCCACAATTGATACCACAGCAATTAATAAGGATTTGACTCGTAGTCACTGATTACTAGGACTGAATAAGGTGCTTGCTTCAACGTGGAAAAATGCACCTGTAAAAGGAGAAACTATGCACTTCTTTATTTTTTTATGGAGGAGACGGTGTTAGAACACCTTGATGCAACCTCACTTGATCTTACTTGTCATTCACAGCAGATATTTTACAGTTGAGAGAGGGCACACTGATGCAGTCACTATACAGTGATGCATAGAGGTGGCCCAGCTTCATTTTACATCTTGTTACTTCTGTGTCTTGTGAATAGTTTTCTTATAACACATGTAATATAGGTAAGGAAACAACAACAAAATTCCCACTATGTAAAGATAACCAAAGTTAAGACACAGTGGAAAATTTTGTATATAGTTACATGGCTTTTTTAAAAAGTTGTTATAGGATTAAGTGGATGTATCCTTTTGCATTTCTTTTCATATTCTTTACGGGGGGAAAGGGGTCTTTATTTGTACATTTCCCTGCCTGCTGTGTCACAACCACATAGAGTGCCAAGCTGTCTAATAGAGATATTTTAAATCTGGCTTTTTGGATTACTCAGGGGGAAGCGTAGATTATATTTACTAAAGCAGAGTGGAAGAATATTGCCTATGCTGTTAACTCTTCAACAGTGCTCAAGTTATCTCTTGAATTATCAGACAAAAGAAATACTGATAAACAATTGGAATGGTGACTCTCAACCTGAAATAAGGTTTAGACCCACTTGCTGAGCTTTTAAAATTACAGGAGCTGATGGGTCACTTTAAACTGATTAAAGCAGGGTTTGGGCACATGCTTTTTAAAAATTTTTTTTATTTTATTGGAGTATAGTTGATTTACAATGTTTTGTCAGTTTCAGGTGTACAGCAAAGTGATTCTGTTATACATATATGCATTCTTTTTTAGATTCTTTTCTCATATAGGTTATCACAGAATATTGAGTAGAGTTCCGTGTACTATACAGTAGGTCATTGTTGGTTATGTCTTATATATAGTGCTGTGTGTGTGTTCATTCCAAGCTCTTGATTTATCTGTAAGTCTGTTTCTGTTTTGTAAATAAGTTCATTTATATGATTTTTAAATTAGATTCCACATGTGAGTGATATCATATGATATTTGTCTTTCTCTGTCTGACTTAACTTCATTTAGTATGTTAATCTCTAGGTCCATCCATGTTGCTGCAAATGGCATTATTTCATTCTTTTTTATGGATGAATGATATTCCATGGTATATATGTGCCACATCTTCTATATCCCTTTATCTGTCGATGGACACTTAGGTTGCTTCCATGTCCTGGCTATTGTAAATAGTGCTGCAATGAACACTGGGGTGCATGTGTCTTTGAGGATTATGGTTTTCTCCAGATATATGCCCAGGAGTGGGATTGGTGGATCATATCGTAGTTCTATATTTACTTTTTAAAGGAACTTCCATACTGTTCTCCATAGTGTTTGTATCAATTTACATTCACACCAACAGTGTAGGAGGGTTCCCTTTTCTCCACACCCTCTCCAGCATTTATTGTTTTGGACTTTTTGATGATGGCCATTCTGACCGGTGCAAGGTGATACCTCATCGTGGTTTTGATTTGCATTTCTCTGATAGTGATGTTGAGCATCTTTTCATGTGCTTTTTGGCCATCTGTATGTCTTCTTTGGAAAATTGTCTATTTAGATCTTCTCCACAATTTTTGATTGGGTTGTTTGTTTTTTTCTTTTGATGTAGAGCTGCATCAGCTGTTTGTATATTTTGGAGATTAATCCCTTGTCGGTTGCTTCATTTGCAAATATTTTCTCCCATTGTGTGGGTTGTCTTTTCACTTAGTTTATGGTTTCCTTTGCTGTGTAAAAGTTTTAAGTTTAATTTTGGGCCTCATTGTTTATTTTTGTTTTTATTTTCATTACTCTAGGAGGTGGATCAAAAAAGATCTTGCTATGATTTATTTTTTATTTTTTTAACATTTTTATTGGAGTATAATTGCTTTACAATGGTGTGTTAGTTTCTGCTTTATAACAAAGTGAATCAGTTATACATATACGTATATCCCCATATCTCTTCCCTTTTGCGTCTCCCTCCCTCCCACCTTCCCTATCCCACCCTTCTAGCTGGTTACAAAGCACTGAACTGATCTCCCTGTGCTATGCGGCTGCTTCCCACTAGCTATCTATTTTACATTTGGTAGTGTATATATGTCCATGTATACAATACCACTCTCTCACTTTGTCCCAGCTTACCCTTCCCCCTCCCCACGTCCTCAAGTCCATTCTCTAGTAGGTCTGCGTCTTTATTCCCGTCTTGCCCCTAGGTTCTTCATGTCAAAGGGTGTTCTGCCTGTGCTTACCTCTGTGTCTGGCCTTATATTTAGGTATCTAATGCATTTTGAGTTTATTTTTGTGTATGGTGTTAGGGAGTGTTCTAATTTCATTCTTTTACCTGTAGCTGTCCAGTTTTCCCAGCAGCACTTACTGAAGAGGCTGTCTTTCCTCCATTGTATATTCTTGCCTCCTTTGTCATAGATCAGGTGACCATAGGCAGGCACATGCATTTTAATATCAGTGGTCGGAAAGATGGGCATACATAGCACAGTTTATGTACAAGTTAACTGCTTAGGATTTGAGAAGAAAATACAGCATCTAATTTTAATTATTCCATCTCATACTTTTAAAATCTCTTTTTTGATTCATATTTTAAATGCACACACACACACAGTATTTGAAAATGTTACTCAAATCTTTGTTTATTCAAATTCTATAAATGAATTGGTGTGCATATATTGGTGTTGCAGAGACAGTTTCAGGGATGTGATATGCATACTGCAACAAAATTAGAGATCACTAGTGTAAAAGCTCCATAGATGCTCCTGTCATGTAGAGTGTTAGGTAAGAGCTACAGTCTGTGAGTATAGTTACAACATTAAGAAAGTACAACGTGGTCCTATGTGTGTAGGCATGTCTACACCATGACTCTGTTAATCAGTTTCTCTGCAAGCAACAAATTACATTATCGTAGTATTTATCACAACAGTGAACCTAATAAATCTCATTTTCTTACAATTTTTTTGCTTTTTGGTCTGATTAATTGAGGTGTGTCATATAGATTATATAATCTGTGGGCTAATCTCTGTTTTTAAAATGTTATTTACATATTTTTAAAGAAATAGTGTTTGCTATTTTCTGCATGCAGTTTCTGAGAATGACAATGATTTAGTTGATACTTATTAACTTGAGAAATTATGCTTTGAATTCCATATGATATATACGTAAGAGAAGGCCTGTTGCTAAAAAAATGGTAGATTTGGATAATTTTATAGCAATTCAATAATGCAAGTGAGAAAAGCTAGAGAAGTCAAATAAGTTATAAAATCATGCATTAAGGGGTAAAGAGATATGTGCAGAAGGAAGACGTTCTAAGGGGATTAAGATGCTAGTAATTGTAGACACTTTGAGAGGGAACCTGAAGATACGCTTTGTACCTGGAACATTGACTGAACGTTAATATGAGCTGGTGTCTGAGGGATCAGGTGTGGCCCTGGCAGAAGGTTATCACTGGGGACAGAGCAATCAGAGAACTGGTGGTTGGTCAGGGCCCGAGTTACAAACTTGGACAGTTGAATAGTTGAGAGACCTAAGCACACAGATAGTCTTCCTTGAAGACAACTGCCAAACATGAAGCTACACGCGTAAAAACGAAACAGCAAGATTGAAAAGCAGAGTACAATTCCCCCATGTTTTTATTGGTAGGAGAAACAAACAAAGAAAAAGAATCTCCTGACCCTCAATTGAAAGTCCTGTTGGGCTATAGGATCTGGGGCAAATAGGGAGTAGATTAAATTTTCAAAAACAGCAATCAAGTCTCAATTCAGATCAGCCTGTTGGCGGATTGGGTAAAGGTGGCCAGCCATTTCTGGCTGCAGAGGAAGGGGTGCTTATTACCCGATGCAGGGTAACATTATCTGAAGCTTCTACAATTTTGTATTAAGGATGTTCAGTATTAAATCAAGTAGTATGTGGTATTTTCACAGATGAAGACAAATGATAAGTAACTAAGAGGGAAAAAACCCAGAGAATAAAAGAACACCTGATGTGATTCAGATGTTAGAGCAGACGAGGACTTTAAATAACCAGGATTAATATGTTTAAGAGAATAGGGCATAATAGGAACAATTAAAACTGAAAATCAGACTTCTAAAATAATGAAATATATATTCTAGAACTGAAAGATGAAATAGAAATTAATCCCTCAATTGGTAGGCTCCACAGAAATTTGTACAGTAAAAAGAATGGTCAAGGAGAATGCAGTTCAGTAGAAATTACTCAAAATGAAGCAGAAAAGTAGGAAAGGAAAAAAAAAATAATGGAAAGGGCATAAGAGACATGTGTAACATAGTCAGATTACAGGTACAACTGGAATTTCATAAAGAGAGTAGAGATTATGCCAAAAGGAAACCTTGAAGAGCTATGGCTGGTAATTTTACAAAAATCATCTAAGATGTTGCTTTTGGTTTAAATATCTAAGTGAAATCCAAAAAGGATAAATAAGAAGAAAACCAAGTTACGTCTATCATCTTTGAGCTGTAGAAACTAGAGACAAAGAGAGCAGATTTGAAGAAAAATGATTCCCAGCAGCTCGAGAACAAAAAGCATTACCTTGAACGGAGATACAGTGAGACTGACCGATGCAAGCTGGAAGGAAATGAAATGGATATGCCAAAGCGCCCAAAACAGAACAAATGAACAAACAAAAACTGTCCACCTAGAGCTTTAAACCCAGTGAAAACTTCCTCCAAATAGGAAGATGTCATGACGTTGTCAGACGTACAGTGACTACAGAGTACATCACAAATACAACAACACAGGAAATATCCAAGAGGCTACTTCAGGCAGAACTATAAGATAAAAATGAGGGGTACAGAATGATTAAAAGTAGAAGTTTTTTTAAAATTGACATTCCCTGGAAACACTAGCCAGAGGAGATCTGGTATAGCTCTACAGGCATCAGACAATATTGTCTTTCAGGGAATAAGCCTTACTAGAGATAAGGAGGGATGTGTCATAAGAATAAAAGTGTCAAAATACTGGGACACTCTCTTATTTCTAAATCTGTATGTACCAAATAACTTCATTTCAAGATACTATAAGCAGAAGTAGTCACAATTAAAAAGAGAAATAGGGCTTCCCTGGTGGCGCAGTGGTTGAGAGTCCGCCTGCCAATGCAGGGGACACGGGTTCGTGCCCCGGTCCGGGAGGATCCCGCATGCCGCGGAGCGGCTGGGCCCGGGAGCCATGGCTGCTGAGCCTGCGCGTCCGGAGCCTGTGCTCCGCAACGGGAGAGGCCACAACAGTGAGAGGCCCGCGTAACGCAAAAAAAAAAAAAAAAACCCAAAAAAAGAGAAATAGAAAATCTACAAATATGGTGAGAGGCACTGTGTCTGTCTAAATTGCTGATAAATAAGAAGCAGAAAGAATGTTCTGTAAGCATTTAGAAAATCTGAACAGCATAATTAACAAACTTGACCTAACAGATATATAATAGGTCATAGCATATATAGATGATAAAGAATACTACCTGATGATGACAGAATTCACATTCTTTCAAATGCACAGAAAACATTTATCGAAAGTGATTATCAAAGAAAGCCTGGACGATTTTTAGAAGGATTTGAATTATTCAGGATATGTATACTGACTTCACTGAAATTAAGCTAGAAATTAATTAAATAACAATAACTAGATAGTCCATAACTGCCTGGAAATTAATTAAAACACTTGTAACTAATATAGAGGTTAAAGGAAAGAAATACAAAAGAAAATATACATTATATTTTCATTTAAATAATAAATGAAAGCAAGCAAAACATCTGGAATTCAGCAAAATATACTCAAAGGGAAATTTGTCATACATATTGGGGAAAAAATAGATGCCAATGATGTATTCTCATATTTCAAGCACATAGAAAAAATGGCATATCAATCTCCCCCAAAAAAGAAAGTATTAACAAAAAAGGCATAATTGATTAAAAAGTAAACATACAATAAAGTAAATCACAAAAACAAAAGCTTAAGTGATGAAAAAATAAAATTTTAAAACAAAATAAATGTAGTTAATCTTATCACAGAAGATAGAAAAACACATTATTATCTGTTATAAAGAAAAAAATTACTACAGGTCTAAGATATTTAAAGTATAAGATATAAATTTTTCAGAATCAGTTTATTGGAAAAAATAAAATTACTGAATAATTGCAACTTGAAATAAACCTGACAAAAAGTAAAATCTGAATAGTTTAGTCGCCATTTTAAAATGTTTAATCTTTTATGAAATATATTTCCACAAAGAAAATCTCAGATATCAGTGTCTTCACCCATGACCTCTCCAAATCTTACACAGAAATTATTGACGTGCTAAACAAATGAAAGCATTTGGTTATACATGTAACTGATTAGTTTTGTTGAAAATCCACTTATGATAAAATTGTCTTGGGAGTGGTGTATAAGACAAGTGAGAAGTGCAGTAAGCAGTGTTTGTTGACATCAGCTCCGTGGAGCCCCGAGGGTCCATGTGCAGTGACCTGGGGAGGATGGCCTCGCTTGGCGGTCCTGGTGCCCTGGCCGGATGGCCTGATTTGATGCTCAGTTCACGGATGCTGAGGTGTAATGATACGGTGGGGTCCAAGTGGGTGGATTAAATCTGGAACAAGGGTGACGGCATGGCAACCAATAGCGAGAGTTTTGCAAAACCCCTTCCTTACACGGACGTCCTGGCTCAATTAATCATACGTGATTTTGAATGTGTGTATAGGAAGTAAAATCAAAAGGGCCGTGATTTATTTTCAGTGAAAAAGCAGATTGGATTTCTCACCATCTGGGTTTTCTAGCTCTTGCTTCTATAGGACTAAGTGGGGTTCACAGACCCTAGACCTTCCTGCAGCAAGTGAGAGATTTAATGGAGCAATTCCTGTCAAGGTGATCTATTTCTGGTATCATTTTCCCTTTCAGACCCTTTTTTGACTTCTGGCCTCGGAGAGGTTTGAATGTCCTGACAGATAGACGAAGCGATCTCAGCGTTTTTTAGACTGTTAGGCTTTTCTAGGCTTTTGATGGGTTCGCTAAAGGAGATAAAATGACTTTCTGGCAGAACACCACCATGAAAGGTGGGTTAGACAAAAATCTTGCAGGAAGGGACATGGAACGCAGAGAGGGAAAACCAAAGGCAAACTATTGCCTTGCATTTCACCCAAGACCAGTCCTGCATGCTAGTAGTGATAATATGAACCCTAAAGCTGGTCACCTAAATATTGGATTGTATTACGTACGCTGTGCCTGAATGCATCTCCTGTAGGACCCACCTACGTGGATGGATCTAAGGAAAAGCAAAAGGAAGAGCAGAGGATAAAACATTGTGGAAAAATCAAGTATCTTAGTGATGAAACACGATAGTCACTCATTCCTTTGTCTCCTCTTCCATCATGTCCAGGGATGCAAAACCTCTGAAATGTTATTTTGCCTGTATCCGTCTGGCTTTACAGTAAGAATGCCAATTATTTTTTCTTACTTAAGTCACTAAAAGATAAACATGTTGATTTGCACTCATTCTCCTGAGTTTCTGATAGAAATTAAAATATTGCAGAAAATTAACTAAATCTTAGGGAGTTTACACAGAATGAAGGAACCCATTCGTTCACTTATTCAAAATTATTAAATGTACTATAGCAGACAATATGCCAGACTATGGAGAGAAACCACCAAACAGAACATGACTCTTTACACACCGGAGAGATGATAGTAGAGAGAGGTTTGTTGGCTGGTCTGGGATGGGTTATACAAGAACAGTGGTGGCCCAAGGAAAGAGTCCCTCTTTCCTTGATGACAAAGTTAGCAGAGAAAGTGAGGGCATAAAAAAAAAAAATGTGAGCTTTACTATCAAACAAATCTGTATTTGATCCCTTTCCCTGTAATGCTGGGTAAATCGTTTCCAGTCTGTACAGAAATATAATGATATGTCCATTAGGTAAAATTGTAAAGACAGTTTAGAAAACGTATATGAAATGTCTGACATGGAGTTAGCTCCCATAAAACGGAGTCACTAGAATAGGGTTAGAAATGGGGTATTTCTGTCCCCTAATTTCAGTATTTTGGCAGCTGGATATCAAGTACATCAAACCTGTGTACCCTCCACCTTTTATACACTGTGATCCTTGAAGAAAATGTAAGATTGCTTATATTTATATCTTTTTAAATGTTATATGTATTTTTTATTTTTATTTTATATTGGAGTACAGTTGATTTACAATGTTGTGTTAGTTTCAGGTGTACAGCTTTTATGTAGAACATTTTGCCACTATCCCCAAATTGCTTGAGCTATCACTATTGAAGAATCCAAAATACAAACTTGAAAGTTAGCAAGATATCTTGTCTAACATTTTCATTGTATCGATGATGATAGAAAAAAAATCCAAGTGTCGTGACTCTTATTGTCCTTGTGTGTGTTACGACCAACAGACACCTTTGCATCAGGTATGGGATAGAATTAGCTATGTGAATAGAGCATTGCTGCATTGGCCTTAGGGGATTATATTTATGATATAGGCCTAATCATTTTTATATTCTAACCAATTGTCTTAATTGACTAGTTAGTCCCATTTGTCTCATAATTTGATTTAAATTCCCAACACAGGTGAAGTGGATTGTGGTTTCTGTTTCATTTTTAAATGGTGAATGCCAAAATATTATTAATCCACAGACCAAATAAATTATATCACTTTGTGCTTACAGCTCTTGGGACAAAACAATACAAGCTTGGCTTGGTTGTCAATCTCGGTCTTGCCGAGTGTTAGGAAGTTACACCTTGCTGATGAGAACGTCTTTGATTAAAGGGAAGCAGCCTGCCTTTACCCACCAAACGCAGATGTGTTAGCTTATTACTGCTGCTGTAAAAACCACCACAGTGTGGGTTAACACAGCACGCATTTATTATCTTCCAGAGTCTCCAGTTCGGGGAGTTTGCGGGGCAGTGTTTGTTCCCCCTGGACACTCTAGGGGTCTGCGTCCTGCCTTTTCCTGCATGTCTTGGCTCGAGACCCCTCCTCTCTCCAAAGCAGCACTGCAGCATCTTCACACCCTCACCTCTGCTTCCACTGTCACAGATATCTGCTTGTGCCTAAGTCTCCAAGATCAGATACTTTCTAGTTTCTGAGGTCGTCTAAAAATCCAAATAATTTCAACACGGCTTCTCTTGAATGAAGTATTACTCATTTATATTACAACATCCTTACCTTATTTGTATAGACCTATTTGCTAAAAGAAAGACTTCATTAGGTTAAAATAATGATTCCGTGTGACAGTTCTTTACATCACTATAATTAAGTAGCATAGAAGGCTCTTTCAAAAGACCATGGAGCACCACACACACACACACACACACACACACACACACACACACACACACACAAATATACTGAGGGCTGGTGGCAGTAATGTCTGGAGATAGAGCAGAGGCTGAGCCATGCAGGGTAGGGAGGATGAGTTGGATGCGGGGGGATGGAAGACGCACGGCTGACGGTCCAGGTGATGAGCAGGAAGGTGCAGGATCAACGGTTTGAGCAACAGACTTTAGAATAAATAGTTGAACGAAAATCAAGATGAACTATATGCTAAGAAAACAAAAGAGGAAACTTTCAGAATCCAGTATGCCACAGATGCAATGTCCTTTTACTCTCTGTGAAGATGTCTGTGGTCAATGCCATGACCATATATAGGTTTTGACTGTCTTCTCCTTACAGTACCATGGTGGCTTCTTTCCACCCATAAGTATGGTCAGTGTTCTTAGTCATACAAGAGCCCTGGGTGGCAGTACGATCCACACAGAGGCCCCCTGTGTGATCCCTTATGATTAGCTCTGGACAGGATTTCTCCTTAGGATCCTGGATAAAAATAAGTGTTCGGATGAGCTCTTTTTAAAACATTTAATCATCCCAATGTTCTCACCATGGTTTCTCACTTATAATAGATATATACAAGTTTTGTCTTACCTTACGATTTTATCCCGTCTGCTTACCATTTTAACCAGACTACCATCAGAGAACTAGCTAACCCATTAAAATAAAACTTTCTTAATTTTGACACACATGTAAAGGGCCTGGAGAACCTCATGTAATTCGATGCATCCCAGACTTCTTCTGGTAAAGAGCTACTGGAAAAAGCAGCCTTTGTCTATGGAAATATAAATGAAAACAACACAATTTACATTTCTGTAAGAAACTGATATCTGTGTTGGCATTAAAATGCTAACATGGACCAAAATGTACTATGTCGATGATTAAAATTTAACAAACTCGTGGATTAAATTTGGTGTAAGTTATTGCTATGTATTTGTAGTGACCGTATTCTTCCATAGCGTTCAAAATGCATTAGCTAAGTAATGCTTTCATTTCTGTTGGTGCTTTTCGGAATTGTGGTTATAGCGTTTCACGGGTATGGGCTTTCGAGTTGTTTTAATTTTCTACAGCTTTTCAGCACCTGTGTTATGACTGTGTTTGTATCTATGTTGAGGAAATTATTCATTGTACACAAAAAATATAGATTTTTGTACACTTAAAATTAGAAAAAATGATCAAAACATGAACCTCAAGTAGCCTATTAAAACATAATTTAATTCACAGACATTTTAAATTTTAGGGCATTTGTAAAGCCAATTGCAGTTGCCCTCAGAGAGCAGATTATTGTGTCTGCTAATTTTGTCCTCAACTCAGTTCAAGTAAGTTCAACGATTTGGTGAAATATTTCTTTAATAGTTTGCAGTGAGGCCAGGAAGAAATACATGCATACGTCATCAGCTGTCTGCTCTGTACATGTCACTGTGCCAGTGTTGCAGTGATACCAGTACAGTGACCCTCCTCAAGATCCCACAAGCTGATGGGAACCTAGGAAATGAAATCTAGCCATGTGACGTCACCTCCCACCATCACACAGAGGTGAACGGTGATAAAAAGCATAATTACGTTTGGTGAGGATTTAGTGAAGTGAGAACAAATTTTAATGATGGAGTCAGAAAAGACTTTGTGAAGGAGGAATTCTGTTGTGTCTTAAGGATGGTTAGATTTGCATAAATAGGGATGGAAATTAGTGGAGGACGCATACCAACTTTGAGAAAGTATATAATCCAAGTAATTAACGTGGAACATTTTGGAGCATGTATGGGTAGCAATAAACAATTGAGAATAAGAAAATGGGACACGAGGTGGACAAAAGTAAGCATATGTAGAATCAGTACACACTAGTTACATAAAAATAGCAGCCTAAAATATTTAAGAATTAACATAAAGAATAAATACTAGGATTTTTAAAATGCATATATAAAAATCATTTTAACTCCTCAAATGTTGTGATATATATATATATTATTGACTTTTGAGAGTTTGATGGATTTTATTAACGTATTCCAATGTATATTGTTAAATAACATTAAATGCATAATGTTTGTTCTCTTACGAAATACACCCAACTTAATATTTACCAATTATAAACTCAGTAATATTTTAATTTGTAATTACCTTGTGATTTTTTTACAATAAAAATCACATATTTACTGATGAGTTCCCATGTCTCAGATCCTGGAATGAGCTCTTGGGTGGGGATGAGAACAAGATCCCCCCAGTAGGTCCTAGGCACCAGCTGGAATTGTGCCTATCACTCCAGAAACCCCCCTTTCCCGTTTGTATACGTATTAGAATAAAGTTTTGTTTTTCTTTTATTTTAGGCTAACATACCTGAAACTGGATAATAATTTTGAGGATGAAACCTTCTGTGACAAAGGTAATTGTCCGTTTCACTTATTATTGATAAGAAACTGATGCAGATGAAAAACAAAGTTCCAGTAGGTTACTGGGGTCCATGTGTACAACGGTTAAAAATCCCACAAGTGGCATTTCCCATACACCACATAAAATTGATGTGTTTTCTGATTCAGTCCTCAAATTGTGGGTCTAACACAATGTTGATTAAGGAATATCACTCAAAGATTCTATCGAGTTAGAATTTCCACGGTCCAGGAAGACGGCAGTGTATTTGAGCCCATTTTGGGGGCTCACATGTATGTCTTGTATGTTTGGTGATCTTTGAAGCTTTGGAGAGAGAATATACCTCCAGACTTTTCATAAAACATGTCCAGCTGTCTTCACTGTTCTTGTCTGTTAACCTAGATGTGTGTGTGTGTGTGTGTGTGTGTGTGTGTGTGTGTGTGTGTCGACAGGCAAAGGTCAGTCTCTCCTGGAAAAGTCCCAGTAATTGCAGGAGCGAAAAGGTGAAGGGGTGGACATCTGTGCAAGGATGCAAGAGTGTTAGCAAATTAGATCCGTGGGGTACCGACCCTCCAGTGGATATTTAGCACACCGTTATACGGCTCAATCCTGCCCATCTCAAGGCGTAAGGACGTGCATCTTGGTCAGGCCCTTTGCCCCAGTGTAGACCTGGGATTCCCCAGGGGCCCACTTTAGGCTCTTGTTAGTATGCTGATCTCTCTGCTGGGGTGTCAGACTCAGAGAAACAATCACACTCCATAGTTGATGGTCTCTGCTTCAGTCTGATGCATGGATGGTTTCATGTCTGTCCTGTTTCCACATACTATTGAAATACTTCATCCTTTATGAAACATTTGCTGACCACACGACCCTCATTTATACACACCTAACCACTCTTCTCTTTTCTGCCTCTCAGGATTCTAAATGTTACCATCCTAATGGAATAAAATATTCTGGTCACAAAATACTTTTGCTTTCAACACTCTTTCAGAAGTCTTGTGTCCCCATGTATCCATGTGGGCCTGATGACACTCCCCCTGTTGCTAGTACGTTAGTCCATAAGGGCAGAGTTTCCTTTTCTTGAGGCCGTAAGCTATATCTTACACAATGCCATACATACTTCATAATGATTAACATAAAGCTTTTCACATTGTAGCTGCAAAGTAAATATCTGTTGATTATTTGGCCCCCAAATCTATAAGAAATGTTAGTATTAAATGGAGGAAATGTACTCCCCATCTCTCTACTTTCACTAATTGGAAGAGGAGATTGCCAAACTAATACCAGTCCAGTCTTGGTAAAGCTTGGTGGTAAAGCTGCCAGAGAATTTGAAGCACTGTAGGTCCCAATTCTTGAGAATTTACCTTGCAGGACAACCCATTCAGAATCATATATAAGAACCTTTCTCCTTTTTTAATAGTAAATTTCTATAATTTCTTTGCTAAATTCTCCTTGAAATAGTGTGTGTGTTTAAATTAACGTTTGGGTATGGCAGTGATTTTCTGGCCTAGGTCATTAACTCAGGTGATGACATATCTTCTCTTTGGATGTGAAACCATGACTACAGACACCTGTAAGTGTAGAATTTCTCCTCTACTGGGATAAGAACTTGACAGTTGCTTTGAATCCAGAAATCAAACTTTGCTTTAGACGTTGTATTTTCAGTTCTCTTGAGTTATTTCTCATCCTTTACTGCTTCCATCTTGGTATGTTATCATTTAAACTTGCTTGCATTTTTAATTCCTGTCAGTAAACATCAGGGAAAGAAGACTGAATATTACTTGTGTGTTCATATTTTGGGAAGAAAGGCTACTCAGAAATATTCAAGTATTCGTTCATTCAGTAGATATCCGTGCTTATTGGCAACATGCTGCAAATAGCCAAGAAAACATGCATCCTGACCCCAGGTGCTCGAAACCTGCCGGGATTCAGACAATTAAAAATTTCTTTCAAGACTTTGCATCAGGAGTTAGATTGAGCAGATGCTAGAACGACTCCTGTCTGAATCCACCTTCCTTCCCCTTAGAAGACACACACACACACACACACACACAAATATATAAATACACTCAAAAGCAAGACTGTTGTCCACAACAATAAAGAAACGAAGAGCAACACGCTGTGTAACTCACTAGGGAACTGGAAATACAGAGAGACCTTAGGGTGTGTGGAGCTTTGATGCTTATTTACTGGAGTGATTTTGCATCCAGGGGCCATGTGGAGAGGAGCTCGCAGTGGGCTTCAGGTGGGAAGCAGGAAACCACGATGGACCTAATGACCTCTGTCTACCCTGTCAGAGCTGTCGCCTGATTGAGCCAAGGCTGTGAGTAGAAATGTCAACACAGTCATCCACAGAGAAGCTAGAATTTTGAGACAGTGTTGCAAGTATGTCCAAAGGCAAACTAGCCGTGCCACACCACGTCAGCCTTGGTTTCATACACGTGGTTTCCGTGCTTGACCATCCAGGTTGCCTAGAGGACGAAGCTCCTCGTTCCCAAAGAGAGAGGGATGGACCTCTCACGAGTTCCCTAGTGATTATCCCAATGCCAGTCATTATTGCTGGAGAGCTTTTCTTTTTTCACAATAAGTCTTCTTTCTGCTTGGAACAGAGAGATGTCTTCCTAAGAGACTCAGTCTCTTGGACGATGATTGACGGCCTTAGTTACCCTTTTTCCTCAAACAGGAGGAGGACACAGTCTGGATGGGGCGGGGCAGGTGTTGCCTGAGATGACAGTTTCCTTCACGCAGGTCCTTTTTCCTGCCCCAGGGCTGAGGCGGGAGCGGCATAAATGGGTGCATCTCTCACAGACAGTCTCTGGGTCACTATTTTGAAGTTAGGAAGACTGGAGCTCCTAAGAACAGCTTACCTTAATTTCCTCAAACTCCTTACCCCGAGTTCTTTGCGAACTTGTATTGAAGTTATGTTATCTTTTTTATCATTTTAAAGCAAAGCTATATTTATGATATCTATCCATTGTGAAGCGTGTACATCCCTATCAGAGAGAGAAGACTTTATTATTAAGACATGAGCTGAGGCTCACTCTTGCATATCATGAACAGAGCAGGCATTTAATAAATCACCTTTGTGACTGAAGGGAACGTACAGTGAGGAAAAGTCAGAATTCAGTAGAGCATGGGCTTTGTCTATTTTTGCACTGGTAAGTCTCTCATACCTAGAACGATGCCTGGCACAGAGCCAGCACTTGATAAACACTGTGGAAAGAAGGGAGGAAGGAGGAGAAAAAGAAGGAAGTGGGGGATTGGCTGGAACTGAGCCTCTGAACCTCCCGTGTATTCGTCATGGGCTTCCTGTGAGGTTTGTTTCATGGTCTGTTTCTTCATGGACACTTGATGCTGTTGCTTGTCGACATGTGTATGGAGCACGTGTGAGAGGGTCACGTACAGATTTCACGAGGGGCGGCTTGGAGATAATGACTTGTGGCTGCAGTAATGAGAGGTAACGTCAGCGCTCCCCACGTGGAGTCTGGTGACAGGAATTAAATTACCGCGTGTCAGTCTCTCCGGGAGCAGGAAGGTTAACTTGGCCTGAACTGCATCCCACCCCTGCATCCACTTCATAATGGCCCTGCCGCAGGGTGCTTAGGAGATAAATTAACTGAATCGGGATAGAAAGAGAGCTTGTGATGATGCCAGAAAGTGAGACGATCCCTAGGATATTCGTACTCCAAGAAATTCATCTTGACTCTAAGCGGAAAATAATTTTGAATTAAACTTTGTCGGAATGATCTTCATAAAAAGTATTTGGGGGATAAAACTGATTTTCTCTCCTGTTTCCTCAATGCTTAGTGGTGGTTGCACAGGCTTAGATTCTTTATATAGCGAACATATCGGCCGTTCCCAAATAATCAGTGCTTATATTTTGGGAAGAATAAAGTTCAGGAAAATGGTAACTTAACGCTAGACAATTTTTCCCCTTATATTGGCTTGGATTTCTCCTATAAAATACTTAATATCTCTCTGTTAAATTTACTGGTGACGTTTTTAAGAAACAATGTTGCTTTTTCAGTCATGGCTAGGTCAGGAGGAGACCATTTTCCAGAATACAGATAAAACTCATAAAAACGTGCCACGGTTGTCAGGTTATTTTCCTGACAAACTGGGCAGCAGCTTGATTGAATTTCTTACCCTTTTACGTGATTAGGTTCTAAAATTCGGTGGGAGACTTCAAGCCTCCTTCCTGGACAACGGTCGCTAACGTAACCTGCCGGCTAGGATGTGGGGAAGGGGATCACACGCCCGCGGGGGCGGCTGGTGACGCAGAAAAGGGGGGTGTCCGAATGGAAAAGTGACAGTGCCACAGTCCAAGATCGAAAATCGATTAAGGGCTTTATTCATTCTTCAAATATTAACAAAATGTCTTCTGGGCACCAGACCGCATGCTAGTTATCAAAAATGAAAGTAAAGATAGGAGACCCTTGACCTTTGAGGTGCCCACACTCCTGTAAGAAAGGAAGTATGTAAACAAAACAAAGAACTGATAGTAATCTATAGCAGTGCTAGAAATACCAACACGGGGGTCAGATGGGTAACTTGGTGAAGACAGAGGAGAAGACATTCACCTTTGCTGGGGAGAGGAATCTGAGAAACATTTCAGTAGTGACGAAAAAATTACCAGGACGACGTGGAAGGACATTCCAGATGGAGAGAAAAGACCTTGCAAAGCGGTGAGCGGTGAGAGTGTCGTGCTGGGGAAACACAGGTGTCCCGGATCAGACTGAGCACGGAGGAATCCAGGACGCTGACGCCAGGCTCCGGAGCTTAGAACTGTCCTCGAAAGAAACAAGAGCCGAGGACGGAGGTCTAAGATGGGTCATGACGTGATCTGCTTTGCGTTCCAGATCACTTTGCCCACAAGGTGGACAGTGCGTTGGAGATGAGCAGGGTGAATACACAGAGGACAGTTAGAACCCGAGGTAGAGCCAGAAGGTCTCAGGGCAGAGTATTTAAGCAATGACCTCAGCGCCATTTCAGGTTCAGACTCACAGGCTGGCAGTTCCATAGCGAACCCTCCAGCGACCACCCGCTAGTCAAGAAATAATAACTTCTCCTGATTAAGATTTTTTTCAAATATCCTGATCAAATAGTAAAACAACAGTAATATAACAAATTAAAGATGAGGTTTAGCAGATCATCCAAGTTTTGTTCAACGTGACACCAGAAATGTTGTCTGTAATGTTTCCCTTTGAAGAGATGTATTCTGTGCACAGCCTCAGTCTGGACTGTGCCGTTGAGGGTACCCTGGCTGCTGGTAGCTTCAGTGTCCCATTGTGAAAGGAAGTGTAGAAGCATAACATTTCATGATGTTTATTATAATATCCAGTCTATATTATAGTCATTAAATTATAAAACACATTTCCAAAGTTACATGGTTTGAATGCTATCGAGAAGAAAGTTGAAAAGGGTTTGCGTAGGAACTTCAGGGAAGCTCACTTTCTCTCCAGATCAAGACTCAGAACTTGAACTTGCTTCCATACACCTCTAAAAGAATGTCGTGGTCTCTGGATCAAAACTTCATACGATGGAGATTACTCGTAATGACTCTACGCGCTGACTTTACAATAAGACTCAACACCAGCAGACCTCCGGCAGGTGTTGATTCTGTGTGGCGAGGTCGTCAGCACTCATAGACTGATGGATCTTAGGATGATCAGGGTCCTTTGTCACACTGTCCCCATCACCTCCAGAAGACTGTCTGTTAAAATAGATGTTCTAGCTCTTGGACTGTTCTAGTTAGAGAAACGTAAAGAGTCAATAATGTATTTTGTTGTGTAACAGAGTCCTGACAGTGAGTGAGTTTCTGTTCTTGTTTTGTGTGTGTGTGTGTGTTTTAGTCAAATGCAGGTATGTCGATGGCCTTTCCCATGTGAAGCTTTCCCAGGTCTCCCCAGCAAAACCTTCCTTATGTGGGAGAACCCGGCACAGACCTTGAGCATGTAGTTTACCTGGTTTTGTTGTAGCTCTCTCTTCTTGGTCTGTTTCCTCTAACGTACTGTGAGCCTTCACGTGGGAGTACAGGGTGCCTTTTTCTCTGCCTGCAGCCCCTGGCGTTGAGATCTTCCCACAGGATGTATCAGTAGGCACTTGCTGATTGATGTCATGAATAGAATGTATCCATACCTTCAAAAATCCTTGGGCATTAAATTACCTGATTATTAGGAAACAATCTGAAAGATTTTTTAATTCTCCAAATGACAAAATATATTATTAGACTACTGAGCTGTAAATTACAATGCTAAGGTCTTCTGGACGGTGAAATATTAAATGAAAAGAAACCTGTCTCATTAACTATAATGTCTAAGATAATGGACTATAACATATGAATCATTATTCCAGAAAGAGACCTAGAAATAGTTTCCTAAAAATATCAGTAATAGCCTTTATAAGCTAAAGACCAAACCTAACAAGAAACTCTCGTCTTACTGTTACAGGATCCCATGGTGCAGCCTCAGCATCACTAATTACAGCCCTTGTATCGTAACACAGGCAGGCTTAGTGGAGCTTGAGCAAACCAGAGATGGACATTTAATCTAAATCAAAAGATAAAATACTTTGTAAATCAAAAGATAAAACACTTTCTGATTATTAAAAGTTAAAATTATTGGAAATAAATAACGGCTGGAAATTGGTTTGATCAAATTATATAACATTATAAAGGAAGTAAATTGAGCTGCTTTTTTTCTTTTAATCAAAAACCCAGGGATACTGAAGAATCCCTGAAACTTGAAAGAAGTAGTTTTTAATATAAATCGAAAAAGATTTACAAATTAGATTAAGAAAAAGAGGCAGGGAGCCATCAAAAGTCCAATGGAGGACAGAGCAACAAACAGGTAGTTTCAAGATGTTTTCAGATTCTTCCCTAGACTCTGAGCAGTTGTCAAATGAAGACACATTCATTTAATGATACACTTCTAACTTCACCCAAGAGAGTTTCACCCACCTTGGTCCCATAAAGTCCTTTGGTGCCACTGTGTGAGGTAGCCCTGGTTTTATCAATATAGCTTGTCTTATACATTATGTAGTAGAGCCCTGGGGATAAAACTGCTGGTAAGTCGTGGTTTGTGTGGACTTTGGGTGGATAGTAAGTCATGGTTCTTATGAAGTCTGGGTGGTTGGTAAGTCGTGGTTCGTGTGGACTTTGGGTGGACCAGAGGTGAACAGTGATGCTGTCTGTCAAGGTCCGTGCAGAGGAAGATGTCAGTTTCAATTTCCGGAGTGTGTGCGTCTACACACACAGTACCATCACGCCCATCTTGTCATTCAGTGTAACTTCTCATCTTCCGTAAAGTAATGAAAGCCGACAAGCCAAGGGCATCACAGGACTGACAGTGCACAGCCAGTGCTCGTTTCAGAGAGGGTTCTCTTCTCTGGTTCAATGATGGGGCACAAGGTGACTACTCGCTAATTTGCTGAAAGAAACGTTCATTCACTCCCACAGCACCTTGTGCCTCATAATATCCGAGCTAGAAAAGCATTTCTGTTGTTAAAAAAGCTGCTGAAACACAGGAAAATAAAAGGAAACATATTCAACTCTTCTAGAAAAATAAATCCCAATACTAGTAAGCCCACGGAATACCATTGCTGAAGGTCACCTAGAGAAGGAGGAATGAACAGGGATAAAGTAGTCCAATGAACAGAAACAGAGAGATAGCAGAAATGTACCATTCAAGAGTAATCTAAAATGATCAAGCTGGTATAAATAATAAAGAGAAGGAAGTTGGAAGCTGGATTTGACAGCATGTTTTTTAGAGGTGGTTGAATAACCTAAGTAAGAGTGATATAGGGGTGCCAACAACAGAGTTAAGTTTCTTAATGAAAGCAGAAGTTTTTTTCTGGACTGAAAAACTACTATCCTCAAAAATCCATCCCTTCTGTGCATTTCTGCACACCCGGAATGTGATGCCTGAGATATGCCTGGACAGCAGCTATTTTCATTTGTAGATTTAAGTTGAGGTCCCGCTAAAGCAAGACCCTAAATTGCTACCCTACTCTTTTAAAGAAGGCAGTGATGGGCTTCCCCGGTGGCGCAGTGGTTGAGAGTCCGTCTGCCGATGCAGGGGACACGAGTTCGTGCCCCGGTCCGGGAAGATCCCACATGCCGC
The DNA here is from genome assembly GCF_008692025.1 of Phocoena sinus. Lineage (NCBI taxonomy): Eukaryota > Metazoa > Chordata > Mammalia > Artiodactyla > Phocoenidae > Phocoena > Phocoena sinus. The sequence continues at coordinate 114,860,468 of NC_045768.1, forward strand.
GGAGCGGCTGGGCCCGTGAGCCATGGCCGCTGAGCCTGCGCGTCCGGAGCCTGTGCTCCGCAACGGGAGTGGCCACAGCAGTGAGAGGCCCACGTACTGAAAAAAATAAAATAAAATAAAAATAAATAAAATAAAATAAAGAAGGCAGTGCTGCCCTCCAGAAACTTAATATACGTGGGTATAGTCAAGAATGAGTCAGATACGAATTCTCTTAGTTGTGTAGTTTGGCACATTGATGTGAAGGAAATAGTGACCTGTGAGCCTGGGGGGCGTGAACCGCCAGAGAAGCTCACGGGGTGTTTGTATCTCCTCTGCCCCCACGGTGCTCAGGCCCTTTGTATATAGCATCTATCACATGGTTATAGTCATTGTCTTAGTCCTTTTTAACAAAACACATATAAAAACATTAAAAATTGAAAAAGCACATTATATTAAAAAAAAATGTTACATTTATTTATACTCTTGTCTCTCTCAGTAGACTCTGAGAACTATGTTTCATCGATCTTTTTTTCAGCACCTGGCATAGCTATTGGCTTACACTTGGCACTTTATAAATTATTATTGAATTAAGTGTGTGAATATCTTGGATTTAGGTTGATTTTCAAACCTGTGTAGGGCCTTATAAATCGTTACTCTTAGGAATTATCAGCAAATGACTAAGGTAGGGTCTAAAATGTTTTAGAGATGACAACAGTTTGAGTATTTTGTCCTTTCCAAATAGTGTTTGTAGTATTGTAGACTGATGCTTGCATTTCAGATGTTTCCAAGTTTGAGGGTAATAAGGAAAATCAGGGAAGTGAGGAGGAGGATTTAGAGGAAGAAGAAATAGAAAATTAAGATCAGATGAAAAGTGTGACTTCCTCATGCTCTGCCGTAATTATGGTTAAGACTAAAGGTCACACATACAGTAATATAGTCATTCACTGCTCCAATCATTATTTCAGTAAGGGTCATGTCAAGCATTGGGTGTATGTTCCGGGTATGGGAACAATGGGAAACAAGAAAGACACAGCCTGTCTTAAGGCTTAGGGGTGGGATGGTGTCAGGGAAAGCCCAGAGAAGGGGCTCCAAACCTTGCATTTGATGATTGTAAGAAGGTGTCCAAGGCACAGAACAAGAAAAACATTAAAATATGCTTATATGCAGAGGTAAGAGATACCATGTACTTTCAAAAAATCGAAGGGTGTTTACATGCTCTTTTGCATAGACTATAAATTAGGAAACAAAAATCCTCTGCAGAAATTTGTGGATATATATCAAACTGCACTGTCAGTTGAATTCCCCCACTTTCAGTAAGGTTTTCTTTCTTTCCTTCCTTTTCCCCTCTTTTTCCTTTCCCACCTCCCTCCCTCCCTTCCTTCCTTCTCAAACAGTACCTGAGTTTTGTGACATCTCAAGCAATGAAGGTTAGCAGAATGCTATATGGTTTGCGTGACCTGTTTTATTATACACATATTCTTAAACTTAAATGAAAAGACGTATTTCTCATCTTGATTCCTCTCTTATATATACCAGATAGTGTCATCTTTCTCTAAAGCATGTGGCCAGAGGGCATAAGCTGAGCTCAGCGTAGTAGGACAGAAGCTAACATGACAGTCTCTGCCCGAGCTGGAGAGACGGGTGGCGATGAACAAAATTAGACTGTGGTGTCAGGACTCCCAGGAGTATTACAGCTAGTGCGCCTGGTTCTGTAAGAGACCACAGTTCAAAGTAAGCATGAGCGACCTACAAATTTTTCTGACGGTTTGTTTCTAAACGTGGGATAGAATGAATGAGTCGGGGCTGTTGTATTAATCAAGGCTTTTTTTCATCCAACCAATAGCCTTCCTTCCTTATACTTTTCTTTTGAACCTCTGCCTTTTTGCCCTATGGTAAACAACTAAAAAAATCAGAAGTGTGGGGCAAATGTAGATCACAGTGATCATTTACTATGTCAGCTTAATTTATTTTTGCAGAAAAGATCATTTCACGCTGGTTAAAAAATCAGTTACTCCACTCAGTACTTAATTTCATAGGCTCGCATAAATAAGGTATTCCTTCTAAGTTACTGTCACACCCCATTCCTAAGATAATTTCCAGAAGCATAAAGGGGCTGTCATGGAAGAATTTAATTTCGAAAGGAGCCCAGCTCCCTCAACACGGTTCCCCGTGGAAGCAGTTGTGCATGATGTACGTTGACTTCCAAAATGGTCCTACCTCTGAAGATTTGTAGTTGGTTCCATAATACGCAGTCTAGTGATCGTCCTTCCAGGAGCATCCCCTAGAAGAATGGGTATAAAACGGGCAGCCCAATAACTCCCTGAAATTTTATGCCAACTTACCTGATCGTGACGTGCACAGTTTTCAACAAAGAATGTCTCTGTTTTCATCAGATTCCTTCCAGGGTCCGTGACCCCTCAAATGGTTAACACTCTTTGGGGGAATTAATAGTCGTTTCAAAATCAAATGGAAACTTGAAGGTGTTTATCTTCAGGTACCAGTCTCATCCACAGCAGATACTCAGCAAGTGTGACATTAGAAGGTCACCGCCTGCTGTAGTTAGCAAGGCCTCTTTGGAGGAAATTGTCTATCATCCTTAACTTCTCCCCATGGTGGAGAAAGATGTTAAAGCGCCAAGCTTGCTTCATTTCTCTTCAAGCGTCAGGATTTTATCCGAAAGCCTTAGACCAGAGCTGATGACACCAGTGACGTAACGTGATTTCTTCCTCATTAGGGACAAATAAGGTAATATACAAAAATTCTTAACCTACAGAACTGTGTCTCCAACATGAATTATTGTCCTTGAAGAAAGTGGTTTAATTGGTGATTCCTGTTAAGAGTTAAGCTGTGTCCCCCAAAAGATTGGTTGAAGTCTTAGCTCTCAGAATTATGGGGGGAGGCATTGAACGCACACCTCAGATGGTGACCTTATTTGGTAATAGGGTCATTGTAGAGGTAATTAGTTGAGATGGGGTCATATTGGAGTAGGGTGGGCCCTTGATCCAATGCGGCTGTTGTCCCTACGAGAAGGGGAGCGACACAGGCACAGACACCAGGGAGAAAGCCGTAGCAGCCGAGGCAGAGGTTGAATTTCTGCAGGAGCAGCCCAGGAACATGAGGAGTTGTCCCAACCACCCGAAGCGGGGAGAAGCAGAGAAGATGGTCCCCGCAGGTTTCAGAGGGAGTATGACTCTGCCCACACGCTGCCTTCGAACTTCTGGCCTCCACAGCTGTGGAGCACACTCCGTTTCTGTCGTTGTTAAGGGCACCCAGGCTGCGGCACTTCGCTGCAGCAGCCACAGGAAACAAATGCCACTCTTCAGAACCTCCGGCTCAAATATCCCATGACTCTTTAAGAGCAAACACTTGTTACTCTTGTGAGCCGTATTTCAGAGCAATGGAAACCCAACATGCGTCCACCCTGTTTTCTTGATCAGGTGAGAATGGTCATTATTTACCCTACAACAGCACTATTCTATACGGACAAAACAGTCTTGTAACTCTTGCTTCTGTAGTGAGAAAAATATGCATGAAGACAGTTCCATGGACCTCCGTAAGTAAAGAGAACGAGGGAGCAAAAATTCAGATGTGAAATATCGGCTGCAACTTGAACATGGAAACGTGAACAAGAAATCAGTTGTATTCTTTATCATAGTAATTCTGACTTTTTAAATGGTCTTTAGTTTCTAATTGCAAATATTTTCAGGAAGCTTAAAATGTGGCATAAAAATATTGGAGTCATAAAATCTGCGAAGGTGTATCATAAATACTGCAGAAAGTGTATAGAAACTAAGAATCCGCTCTATATCTAATACAATTCTCTGAGGTCTTTAAAGGATTTCAATTATGTTCTAAGAGTTTCATGAATTGAAACTTGGAATTTTCAGGGTATAAAACACTCTGTACTTCTCTTTAACCTACCTCTGAAAAGAAGACCAAAAGAACATCACAAGCAAAGTAGTTTTAGAATAAATGCTTCTTATTGTCACTGGCTGTAGTGGAGAAGAAATAATTGGGCCGTAATAAATCATCCGTCTGTGTCACGCTCACCACTGAAGGGGTCATGGGCTTATAAGTCTCCTTTTCTTTCTCCTTTCTGATTTGAGCAGTTAAAGATCAAGGGGATTATCACGAGTAAAACCCACTCTCCTACTACAAATACAGTATTGATTTAGTGTTTCCTGCAAAGTTTCATGGGTCAAGAGTGACTGAGGCTAAGGCGCCTTTGCCGGTTTGGGTGCCCACCTGTGACAATCAGACGTATGAAAGGGCCTCAGCAGAGGGCTCTGGGGCTGCGGGTCAAATACAGCGTCAGGGTGAAAAAACCATTTTTCACTTAATAAATGCTTCTGGAAGGCTTGTTGCTGCCCACCGTGTTTATAGACACAACTCAGATTCTTCCATTTTCTTCTGGTTCTGCTTCTATGAAACTTCCTTAATCAGCTGGAATTGGATGTGACTCTGATGCCATAAATCTCATAAAGGGGTCAGTTAAACAAGCCCCATTTCAGGGGCATCGACAGTGTGCTTTCTAGAGACTTTAATGAGAGACACCACTGGAGGTTTCATATGCTTTCCAAACTGGGGGTATGGAAACATTCATGAGGGGAGCAAACTGGGACTCGATGGTTAGATTTTATAAAGAACCTGAAATATTAAAAATAAGATATTTTAATTCTCCTTAACTTCCTCACTGTACACTCTAAATGGGACCTTGTTTTATTTTTAATTTTATTTTTATTATTTTTTGGCCTCGCCAAGCGGCTTGTGGGATCTTAGTTCCTCACCCAGGGATGGAACCCGGCCCCGGTGGTGAAAGCTCAGAGTTATAACTAGTGGACCGCCAGGGAAGCCCTGGAGTCTTGTTTTAATCCCTTTTGCTCTGGGCAGTTATTCACATTGTTTCGTACACTTCTGAGTTCCTCCAGGTATTTTGAAGAACTGACACCAGCATCCTCGGTTAAAGAGACTCTGAAGTGAGACCATCACTGGTCTTCCTAACAGCTGCAGGCACATTTGATCCTAATTTCTCTGCTTTTTTGTTTTCAGTAGTGAAACAATACTTAGGAAGCTGCAGAAGTTTTTTTTTTTTTCTTTTACCAGAAGCAATGGTTTTATAAAATGTCTCAATCCAGACTCATTATGCCATCTCTCTAACTGTTGCAATAAATACGGATCCTTCCAGGAGTGAAATGGCTCTGCAGAAAATTCTTCCTGCGTCTTCTTGTACGAAGACAGCTCTCTGCAGGCTGGAACTTGAGTGAACGTGAGTGTATGGGGGGCTGTGGCCTCAGATGGAGAGGAACCTTTTCCAGAGAAGGGATCCTCTTTATTCCACTGCACAAAGTGGGAATAATGCTTTCTCATCAGGGTAGTAGAAAGGACACGTTTATAGCATGGAATGTAACATTCACTTCAGTTAAAAACTTTATATCTAATAATAAACACCACTGGGAGGGTATATTTGAAAGTTGTTAACAGAGTAGATTCCAGGAGTTCTCAACACAAGGAAAAATACATTTTTTTCTTTTTTTTTTTTTTTTTGGTATATATTTGAGATGATGGATGTTAACTAACATATGTGGTAAACATTTCACAATATATGGAAGTTATTGTGCTGTATAACTAACTTATACAGTGCTATGTGTCAATTATATCTCAATAAAACGGAAAAAATACCTTTATATTTAATACTAACATATACAATACTACTATTATTAGTATCAATTTACAGTGACAACAGATGTCTATCAAATGAATTTAAATGTATTATGGATTTATTACCATTAATAAACATTGTGAGTATAAATTTTATAAGGGCTTAATTTATTTTCTTATCCCATCATATGCTAAAAAACCTAAATCTTGATCCATATTTAAAAGAATTTTTCTGCAATATAAAGAAGGTATTTACTTTACTAATTCACCATTGAAATAAATCAGAAAATTCTCATGCCTTTCACAGTTTATATTACAGTCATGTATGCTATTTTATGCACAAACCTGAGAAGTTTAAAAGAATTTTTGTGCAAATAGAACTTAGATTTGCTTAGAATTGCAAATGGAAATGATTGCCAATCTCTATCAGAAACAAACTGTTTCTTCTTAATCACAAACTTTAATTATAGTTCTGGATTTAAATCCGTTTGGAAAATTTATGCATAGTGGTTTTATGAAGATACTAATTGTTCAGACCCTGGTGATTTTATTGTTATATCCCATAATCGCAGAAATTTTGCAAGATTTCACTTTTTTTAAGAGTTAGAATTTTAATTCACTCAAAAAAGATTATTGATTCATTTATCCCGTTTTTATATCACGATCACTACTATCTTTTTTAAGTTGACAACTAGCATTGTGTAAGTTTAAGATGTAAAACTTGTTGACTTGATACATTTTTATATTGCAGTATGATTAACACCATAGCATTAGTTAACACCTCTATCGTGTCATTTTTGGGGGTGAGAATATTTAAGATCTAGTCTCTTAGAGACTTTGAAGTATATATTGCAGTCTGTTGGCTATAATCACTATGTTGTGCGTTATCTCCAGAACTTATTCATCTTCTAGTTGCAAATTTGTGTCCTGTCACATCTTCCCAATTCCCTTACCTCCCAGCCCCTGGTAATCAACATTCTATTCTCTGTTTTTATGATTTTCAGCTTTGTTAGATTTTACATATAAGTGATATCATACAGCATTTTTCTTTGTCTAATTCATCTCACTTAGCACAATGCCAGGGTCCATCCATGTTATCACAAATGGCAGGATTTCCTTCTTTTTCATGGCTGAATGATATATGTCTGTAGAGATAGATAGATACATACATACATAATCTCACATCTTCTTTATCGATTCATCCTTTGACAATACTCAGATTATTTCTATATCGATTCATCCTTTGACAATACTCAGATTATTTCTATATCTTGGCTTTCGTGAATAATGCCATCATAAACACGGAAGCGCGGTTACCTCTTTGAGATCCTCTTTTCACTTCCTTTGGATATATTCCCAGGAGTGGAATTGCTGGATCAGATGGTACTTCTTTTTTTTAAAAAGCTAGTGAATTTTATTTATTTATTTATTCATTCATTCATTCATTTATTTTGCAGACTTGTCATTGTGGCATGCATGTGGGATCTAGTTCCCCAACCAGGGATCGAACCCGGGCCCCCTGCATTGGGAGTGTGAGCCTTACCCACTGGGCCACCAGGGAAGTCCCTGGTACTTCTATTTTTAATGCTTAGAGGACCCTCCATTACTGCTTCCCACAGTAGCTGCACCAATTTACATTACCACCAGTAGTGTGCAAGGGTTCCCTTTTCTCCACACCCTCTCCAGCATTTATCTCTTGTCTTTCTGATAACAGACATCTTAACGAATGTGAGGTCATATGTCCATGTGGTTTTGATTTGCATTTCCCTGATGATTAGTGTTATTGAGCATCTTTCCCTTTACCTGTTGGCCGGTTGCATGTCTTCTTTGGAAAAATGTCTATTCAGTTCCTCTGCCCATTTTTAAGAGACTGGTTGAGTTTTTTTAATTCTTTATATATTTTGGATATTAACTTTTCATCAGATTGTGGTTTGCAGATATTTTCTCCCATTCTGTCCTTTGCCTTTACATTTTGTCAATTGTTTCTTTTGCTGTGCAGATGCGTTAGGAGTGCTATAATCCTAATTGTGGCTTTTTGCTTTTGTTGCTTATGCTTTGAATGTCACATTATTGAAATCATCAACAAAAACGATGTTAAGGAGTTTTTTTCTAGGAGTTTAAAGGCATCAAGTCTTATCTTTAAGTCTTTATTTTGTGTTAAATTTTGTGAGTGGTGAGTGGGAAGATTTTACAGAATCCCATAGGTTTTGGTGTTCTCTTTTTCCATTTTCATTCATTTTGACCCATTGGCTGTTCAGTAGTGGGTTGTTCAGTTCCCACATGTTTACACATTTTCTGGCTCTTTAATGCTTTCTGTGGCCCACTGGTTTTCAGTAGTGGGTTGTTTAGTTTCTACATGTTTTTATATTTTCTGGCTTTTATCTTGTTTGTTTCCAATTTCATACCATTGTGGTTAGAAAAAAATACTTGGTGTCATTTCAGTCTTCCTCAATTTGCTTAGGCTTGTTTTGTGTCCTATCTTATGATCGGTCCTGGAGAACATTCTGTATACACTTGAGAAAAACTTGTCTTCTCCTCCTGTTGGATGGAATGTTGTATGTATGTATGTTAAGTCTATTTAGTCTAAAGTATAGTTTTCTTTTGATTTTCTGTCTTGTTGATCTATCCATTGCTGAAAGTGGGTATTGAAGTCCTTAATATTATTGCATTATTGTCTATTTCTCCTTTCAGATCTGTTCGGAATTGCTTAATATTAACTAAGGTGCTCTGATGTTGGGTGCATATATATTTAAGATTGTTATGTCTTCTTGATGAATTGACCCCTTTTTCATTATATAATTACCTTCATTTTCTCTTATTAACACTTTTGGTTTAAAGTCTACTTTATCTGACATAAGTATAGGTACCCCTGCTTTCTTTCATTTTCCACTTGCATGGAATATCTTTTTTCACCCCTTCACCTTGAGTTTAAGTGTGTCCTTAATGCTGAAATGAGTGTCTTGTAGGCATCATACAGTTGGGTGTTGTTTTTGTTTTTTGGGTTTTGGTTTGTTTTTTAATCCATCCAGCCACCCTGTGTCTTTTGATTGGTGAAGTCAGTCCTTTTATAGGTAACTGACATATGAGGACTTACTAATGACATCTTGTTAATTGCTTTCTGTCTGTTCTGTAGTCCATTGTTCCTTTTATCCTCTCTTTCTGTCTACTTTTGTGGATTCTAATTTTTTGTGTGCTCTGATTCCCATCTCTTTATCTTTTGTGAATCTACTCTAGGTTTTGCTTTTTGGTTTCCATAAGACTTACATAAAACAGCTATAGATAAAACAGTCAGTTTTAAGCTAATAGCAACTGAACTTCAACTGCATGCAAATGCTCTACACTTTTACCCTTTCCATCTTGTTTTTGATGTTACAACTTACCTCTTTTTATATTGTGTATTTATTAACAAATTATAGTAACTATAGTTATTTGTAATATTCTTTTCCTTTAACCTTATACTGTAGTTACGTGGTTAACATTCCAGTATATTACAAAATTAGTTTAATTAATCTGTGTCACCTTTATCAGTGTGTTCTGTGTTTTCACATGTTTTCAGTTACTAATTAGCATCTTTTCATTTCAGCTGAAGAGCTCCTTTCACCTCTTCTTCTAAGGCAGGTCCAATGGTAATAAACTCTCTCCACTTTTGTTTATTAGGTAAAATTTTATTTCTCCCTAATTTCTGAAGAATATCTTCGCTGATAGAGTATTCTGGCCTGGCAGTTTTTTTCTTTCAACACTTTGAATATATTATGCTTTCCTTCCTGGTCTGTATGGTTTCTGTGGAGCAACTCATTGTTAGCCTAATGGGGTCTCCTTTGTAGGTTACAGTGGCGTTTTTCCTGCTGCTGCTTTTAGTGTTCTTTATCTTTGATTTTTGACAGTTTCATTATCCTGTGTCTTGGAAAAGGCCATTCTGAATTGTGATAATGAGGTGATCTATGAACTTCATGAACTCAGATGTCCCAGTCTCTCCCAAGGTTGGGAACTTCTCACAATTAATTCTTTAAATAAACGTTCTGCCCTCTTCTCCATCTGTTCTTTTTCTAGAACTCCAGTGATTCTGGTATTTGATCACTTTATTCTGTCCCACAGATTACACAGGCTTTCTTCACTCTTTTTCATGTTTCTTCTTTTTTCCTCACTGAGTTACCTCGAAGTTCTCTTCTCTAGCTCACTGATTCCATCTCTTATTTGTTCAGTTCTGCCCTTGAAGCCCTCTATTGCATGTTTCATTTCAGTCATTGAATTCTTCAGCTCCAGAATTTTTGTTTAGTTCTCTATGATTGCTGTCTCTTTATTTGAATTCTCATTTTGTTCATGTGTTGTTTTTCTGACTTTGCAGAATAGCTTTCTGTGTTTTCTTATAGCTCTCTGACTTTCTTCAAAACGGGTACTTGAATTATATATCGGGTAAATCACAGAATTCCATGTCTTTGAGTTCAGTTGCTGGAGTACCACTGAGATTGTTTTGGTGCTGTCGTGCATCCCTGATTCTTCATGTTCCTTGAGGTTTTGTGTCGCTGTTTCCACATTTGAAGAAGCATCACCTCCTGAATCTTTACCTGTTGCCTTCATGCAGGAGGTTGGCCCTGTTCGTATGTAGGGCTTTCTCCGACCTTGTATGTGTAACCCTGTTCCACACCTCTAGCTTCTTCTCCTGGCAGAAGCCTCAAGCAGGTATGTCTTCTCTACACCTTACCACTCACCTGGCAGCTGCTAGAAGCCTCTCTCTTGTTTTCCAGGAGGCGGCCACAGCTCAAGTTTGTGCTTCTCTGGTCTGTTAACCGCATGAACGCCCAGTCTTCCAAATCTCACTCAGAATTGTGCACAAAATGCATCCCCAGAGAGGGAGCTGTGTGTCGACTCTCAGGTCACTGGGGTACCTGTGGGCCAGGTGGGGGTCCTTGGCTGAGGTTTTCCCAGTGGCCCATGGGCAGGCTTCCCCTTGGGGTCCTGAGTGCGGCCAGCAGGAGCCAGGCCGCTTTGTTGCCCTTTGATACCATCATCTGTCTCTTTTCCCATCTCCCTGCCCCCACAGTCCTGCAGGTCCCACCTCCGTTCCCTGGTGTCCATCAGCAGCATCCCGCACAGCCAGGAAGGCAGACACCCATTCTCCACTCTCACTGTCCCCTGAAGGGCAGTCACCACCGCTGGTTCAGCCCTCACTGTTACCACATGAGGGGGGGGGGTGAGGGCGAGGCTGGCAAGGTTCCTCTTACCTCTCAATGCATCCAAACTCGTACTTATTTTTGCTCCACTGGCGTGCTCTGTGTCACCTCAGGAAGCCTGGACTGCTACAAAGTCTCTGTCATCTGTGGGGGTCCGCCTCAGTGAGCACCCCTGGCCAAGAGGGCTGGTCTGGTCCACCTGCTCCCATTGCTTCCACAGCTAGACCCAGACATCTCTGCTTTTTACTGGATGGTGAGTGAGTGAGCCTGCTCTCGGGGCTGGGGCTCGTGTGGTTGGATCCCACAGCGGCCACATAGACGCTTCTGTTCGCAGATGGCTGCTGTATTTTAGCTGTTAAGAGAGGACATGGAGAGGAGGGACACGTTATGTTGCCATGATGCTGCTGTTACTCCCAAGATTACAACTATCTTTAGTAATAGTTTTTTTTAATCCATTTAATATGCCCTATTATGATCTGATAGGTTAATTATACACATTTAATTTTTGAAATTAAAAAAAAATTATTTTAGAGCTTCCCTGGTGGCGCAGTGGTTGAGAGTCCACCTGCCGATGCAGGGCACATGGGTTCGTGCCCCGGTCTGGGAAGATCCCACATGCTGCAGAGCGGCTGGGCCCATGAGCCATGGCCGCTGAGCCTGCGCGTCCGGAGCCTGTGCTCCGCAACGGGAGAGGCCACAACAGTGAGAGGCCCGTGTACCGCAAAAAGAAAAAAACAAAACAAAACAAACAAACAAACAAAAAATTATTTTAGCAATGGTATCCTTTATTATTGAGGAAGACTGGAGAAACTTCTGGGTCGTTTGTTCTTTCTAAGTTTTCTTCTGACTCTAAGGCTCTGTGATGCTTACTAGACAGATGACATGAAACTCCTAGGGAAAAAAAATAGTCATCCATATGATTTTTTAAATTGCTTTGTGATATGGGTAACTATTTTTTATAAGGCCCTAGTCCTAGCAAATAACATAGGCACAGAATCCAATGTTACTACTTCCCCCATTTAGAAATCCTACTCACTCTCGGATATGGAGAGAAAGGATTTGATTAATGTTAGGCCACAGGGAGATTTCTATAACAAAATCTTTCACCATTCATTTTGTAAAGGAATGTTCCCCAGAGTCAAGTAAGGTCCATTGAATGGAACCATTTGGGAAATTCTCTGGAAACTTAAGTCTCTCATGGTTTCACTGAAGGCAGGAATTTCCCTCTTGTGTTCCCAGCGTCGAGCTGACCTCATTCCTTTCTAGATGTGACTTGTTCACAAGGCATTTGGGTTACACACTGAGTTTGTCTCCTTTGTGGCATAGAGCGTCTGGTAATTGATTTTCCTCCTGGATGGTTGACAAACCTTTATTATAGGCATGAAGAATTGTTTCTACTCGTGGCAGTAAATTGTTTGGGGAAGCTGAAACACAGGTGGAAGTGTGGTTCTGCATAGCCCCTCTCCCGACAAACTCTCTTCCCTCCTGGTTTGAGGTGGAGAGATAGCCCAGATTCCTCTCAGGAGTGCTCAGGGCATCGAACCAGAAGAGAAAGGAAGATCCCTTTTATAAAGGACTGGTGCGAAACATTTGTCAGCCAGGCATGTCCCTGATTTAAAGTGCCCACTACTTTTTCAAAGGGATCTATGGTCTTCAAATAGCAGACAAGGAGTCAAAGAAGCAAATGTGTCCAGGAGTTACGCACAGATAGAATTCATCTTGTGGACACTGTTCTTGACCCCCGAAAGATCTTTTTAAAATATGTTTATGAATCTATCCAAAATCAATGAATGGCTTCCTCATTAAATTCTCACAGTAGTCATGTCGCCTTTTATTGAGCAGTTTGGCAGGAAACAAGAGGGATTTTATGGTAATTTAATAGAGGGGCAGTTTGCAGAGGTGTGAGTGGGGTGACTGGAACTAAAGAGGGAGATTAAAGCAGCAGCCTTAGCCACCCCCAGGCCTGGATGGACAAGGGAAAGTGCATTCGCAGACCCAGTGAGAGCTGCAGCTTGGATTAGGGATGGGCCAAGAGGATCTTTAATCGCAGGAAGAAGCAATCCATGCTAGAACCACAGGTGACTGGAGAGTTGGGGGCAGAGGTGAGACACCCCACCTCTATCCTCTCAGCCCCGCTCCCCATGGAAGGAAAAGGACAAAGACACTGTTGGGCACGTCTGCAAGACGCTTGGTGGGGTCAGGCAAGCAGCCTCCCCGGGCCCAGGGGGGCAGGGCGAGACGTGGAGAGGAATGGGGCGGGGGGACAGAATACGCCACCCACAGGTGGGGCCCCCCCGAGTGCAGAGCCTGTATCTCACCTGCCTGTGACCATCGCCACCCAGAGCTCAGCACCTCGGCTAGCAACCTAAACACACAGAGGTTCTCATAAGATCTGCTAAACAAGCTTTCCTTCCTAAAAGTTATATTTGCTTCCGGTCCATAGAGAAATCCAAGAAGGTAACAAAAGACTTAATGCTTCTACTTTTACAATTCAAAAACATGTTTGTTGTCCTCATTCTGTCTAACGAAAGAGGAAAACTAGAGTCGCTGAGAAAACTAATCGCGTTTAAACATAGCATTTTGCGTTTCAGCTTCTTGGCAAAGCTCTGGGTGAGACTGGTGTCCAGGGTGGGGGGCGGAGGATACAGAAAATAACTTAGAAATTGGCCACTACAGTAAGCCTATTTCATCTCATCTCATCTTACTCGTGTTTCTTAAAAACCGTGCATCGAGACTGAGCCCTACAGTGTTAGAGACACAGTCCCTCCTAAAGTTGGACGTGAAGTTTTCAAGTTTTAGTTTGTGATTCTACTTTGAGATGTTCCCCAAACTTTCATTAGAAGTGGAGTTAGAAATAAGCCCCTACGTGTGGTTAAATAGGGCCAAACATAGCTTTCCTTCTTCCAGTCGTATTTCCGGCTGTTTGTCCAAATGTATAAAAACGTCCCCCTAAAGACTGTTCTCTATCGCGTTGACTCCAGACCTTACGTGGCTTCCTCCTATTTCACATCAGAACAAAACTGTGCCACCGTTAACACACTGTCTCCAAGGAAAGCACATGGCGGGGCCGCGAGCCCGTGATTCTCTGTCTCTCCTGCCAGGACTGCTGCTCCTTGGCAGTAAACCGGGATCCACGTTGTTTGTCACCATCGGCTTGTCCCATTGCCTGCTCTTCCTGGAGCCCTGTGCCCGCATACATAGAGATGTCACTGAGTTCTATCAAGTCCTTTACTAATAATTTAAAATCACTTGCCGCACTTCTTGGAAAGGTACTTTCATCTCAGCTTCCACCATAATGTTTGTAATGTTTTTAAGAAAGGGTTCTTAAAGTTTGGGTATGAATATGATCTGTATGTTTCCGAACTTCTCTCTTACTCCGTTTGTTTTGTTTATTTATGTGAATAAATATATCTTTATGCTTCTAATTTTTTAAGTCAGGCAAGGATAGAAAAGGTAATAGACAAAGATAATGACATCCCCATGCACAGTCATTCCGAGTTCTTTAAAAGCTCTTCCTTCCCCATAAGATAGAGCCCAGCTCCATGAGTCAGAGTAACAGGTGCTGGTGTCTCTCTGCAGCCTCGTCCGCGACTCCGCACCCTGGGACGTAGGGCTGCACCTGTGTGGACAGCGGGGCAGGTCCCTTATGTGCCCTGGTTTCTCCCACCCTCCTGCCTTTGGGACTCTTCTTGCTTATTCCTTCCTGCTTCTGTGCCTCACTCCTCAATATTGCTGGAGATAAATTCAGTAGCTGTGCCCTCCTGGTAGCTTCAACAAACACCTCCCCCCGCCACGTGAACACACACGCACCATACACACCACATATACCACACACACACACACCACACACACATCACACATACGCCACACACACACAGAGGCGCGTGCCACCAGCCACACACCTGTCCTCACCTCTATAACCTGAATCGGTATTTTCCGCTTATATTCTTGTTTCTACTAACAAACTATTATATTAATTGACCTACTGCTTGACCCATAGTTGAATACGTACTTTGAATGAGTGAATTGATTCATTAATTACACATTTATCAGAAATCATTCTACACTTCTGCAAATTTTTAGCTTTTCTCGGTGTTAAGAATACCTTAAGTTCCTACCTGTAACATAGAGTATTTTTATATGGTTCATAGTTCATCTGAAACACATAGTTCATCCTCAGCACATCTTTGGTGCTTTTTATTTCCATTTATTCAGGATCTAGAGAACAACGCTGTGTTTTTTTCATGTCCTTCACGACTTTATAATCTTTATTTTCTTTAAAGACATATTCTAATCACTTGGCACAGGATTTGCTCTGTACAATATTACTCCTCCACTTCACTTTTTTCTCCTCTTTCTCTGGGGCTTCAAAAGCTTTATTCAAGTTTGAGGACTGGCTACCACAACTTGTAGTATTTTACATATGAAAACACCCTGCTTTCTTACATGTATCGGGATAAGAAAGTATGTCTTATTTTCAAAAAATGTCATTTACCTGATTTATCATCTTAATCTCCCTACAGCAATGAACTGGGTTGATATTTTCCAAAAGTAATCTGTGGTGATTCCGAAATCTGTTTTTCCTAAGTTATAACTAAAAGTTCAGGGCCTGTTTTCTTGTGAATTTAGCTGAGGTTATCTTGTTTCTTATCCACACTGAATAATCCACTTTCCAGGCCACAGTCAATATGAAAAGATTCCCTGTCCTTTGTCATTATCAGTCTGGCATTTCACTAACTGGAAGAAGATATTGTTGCTTTCAACTTTGCTATTTCTCCATTTACTCCCTGGTCATTAAATTAAAATATTTAACAAAAAGTAGATTTATTTAGCCATCCATTTATTTAGACCAAAAGAATCCATGGAGTACACTGTCCAAAATGTAGGCATTGGGGACATCATTTTTTTCTATAGATAACAGTGGTTAGCTTATTAGCATTCAGTAACTTAAAGCCAGATAAAGTATCTTAATCCATCTTGACATGAAGCAATTTGTATTCTACCTAGCAACCTAGTTTATATGTACAGTGATGGGTAGAGTTATATTACAACTAGATTTTTGTCAAGTAAATGAGGCTCATCTTGGGCCAGTAAGAGTTTCTTTTAGAGCCGTGGGGCATTTTCAGTGAGAAATGTATTTAATTCTGAGTCTTAATCATGCCTTTACTTCCAGAATTGTCAAGAATAGGTTCTAATGGACCTGATTAAACCCGAACCCTTCCCAGGGTTTCGCACAGAGGCACACTGTCGACTGTAAGTTTGAGAGACAGAGCTGTGCTTCCACGACCCTAGGGATAGTGTGTTCTCTTAGTTATAGTTCACTTTCAGCTCAAAACTTCCTTTTGAAACTCACCCTCAAGGACAGGAAAGATTTTTCTTTTATGATTGAGACAGTAAATAAGATTTGCTAGTATAATTGGACTCACAGCTTGAATAATGGCTTGTACTACTCACAGTATATGGAATTCCTCTGAAACCATACTCATATATCTACCAAAAAATGATGCATTTTTTCAACTCTGTTTCTGTTGAACTTGAGCTATTTCTGGAGAAACGGAATTAGGAAAATTTCAGGTCCCATATACTCAATCCACATGCATGAGTTTAATATTCACACTCGGTTCAAAAAAACTGGCGTCCTCTTGTTATCTTATAGTCTTCTGCTCAGAATCTTCACATCATAGTACAGTAAAAGTGTGCGAGTCAATGAGGCTCCGAGAAATCGAATTTTTAAGAGCTCTCTCATACCAAAATGTGAACTGAGCAATCAGCTCTGTAAATATCTGTGAAATATCCCCATGGTCTCTTTCTCTAGCTACTTCAGGAAAATCCAAATCTTGGTGCCAGGTGTTGTAAACACCCTTGCATCACTGCTCACCCTTGCCCATCTGCGTTCCAGACAACACTGCAGCAACCTGCTTGCACAGGTATGAGCTGATCTCATTTCTTTTCTGTGGCACCATCCATCACACTGGCTTCCTGAGCATCCTGGCCTGTCACCCACAGCACAACCAAAAGTGCAAGGGAGTTTACAACCCTTGTGGTAAGCCTGGACTACAGGGGATGGCACCCGTGAATACCAGCTCCCTTCTTGGTCCCTTGAGCAAACAATGCTATTTGACCTGATATGCCTTCTCAGAGGATGCTGCCAGGTCAAGTCCTGTTGCCCACGGTGATGATGACATCATGTTGGCTTTCCGCTTTCCTGCTTCACTCTTCCAAGCCCCTGACCCCACCAGTAGGAAAACAGACCACTGGTACTTAAGTCCTTGATCAAGTTCTCCTTCCTGGGGAGAAGTCAGGATAAGAAAGTTTGCTTCATCATGTTTCTGACAAACCCAAATGATGAGGCCAGTGGGGGAGATCACGATGAAGAGCAGTTATCGTTTCTTACCTTTTCCCGTTGATTCAATCAAACCATCATATCCAAGGATGAGGATTTTGTTAATAGTTGTAGTTAATACACCACAAACTAAGCTCTTTGCAGAGCCTACACCGATTCCTGATTAAATATTTCCCATCTCAGCTGGTGACAACTCAGTTCTTCCAGTTGTTCAGGGAATAATAACAATGTGACTCTCCCCTTTCTCTCTCAGGCCACGTCTTGCCCCTGTGACAATGCTCTGTCCACTTCCAGAAGACATACTCTTGCCCTCCTGGCTTTCACTGTCTCCTGGGTGGGTATATGTTGTTTTACTTCTCCCAGTGGAAGCCAGTTATAGATTTATAATAAAGTACTGCTGTGCCTTCATGTGGGCAGAAACTAAATTTCTTTATTTATATCCTATGAACATCATTTCATGTGCTTCTTGGCCATCTGTATGTCTCCTTTGGAGAAATGTCTATTTAGATCTTCTGCCCAGTTTTTGATTGGGTGACTGTTTTTATGATATTGAGCCGCACGAGCTGTTTGTGAATTTTGGAGACTAATCTGTTGTTGGTCGCATCATTTGCAAATATTTTCTCCCATTCCGTGGGTCGTCTTACGTTTCATTTATGGTTTCCTTTGCTATGCAAAAGCTTTTCAATTTAATTAGGTTCCATTTGTTTATTTTTATTTCCATTACTCTGGGAGACAGATCAAAAGAGATATTGCGGGGATTGACATCAGAGAGCACTCTGCCTGTTTTCCTCTAAGAGTTTTATAGTATCCAGTCTTATATTTAGGACTTTAATCCATTTTCAGTTCATTTTTGTGTATGGTGTTAAAGAGTGTTCTAATTTCACTTTTTTACATGTAACTGTCCAGTTTTCTCAGCACCATATATTGAAGAGACTGTCTTTCTCCATTGTTTAGTCATGCCTCCTTAGTCATAGATTAATTGACCATATGTGCGTGGGTTTATTTCTGGGATTTCTATCCTGTTCCATTGATCTATATTTCTGTTTTTTGTGCCCGTACCATACCGTTTTGATTACTGTAGTTTTGTAGCATACTCTGAAGCTGGGGAGCCTGAGCTTTTCTTTCTCAAGACTGCTTTAGCTATTCGGGGTCTTTTGTGTCTCCATTCAAATTTTAAGTTTTTTTGTTCTACTTCTTCAAAAAAATGCCATTGGTGATTTGATAGGGATTGTGTTGAATCTGTAGCTTGCTTTGGGTAGCATAGTCATTTTCACAATATTGATTCTTCCAATCCAAGAACATGGTGTATACCTCCATCTGTTTGTGTCATCTTTGACTTCTTTCATCAGTATCTTATAGTTTTCAGAGTATAGGTCTTTCGCTTCCTTAGGTAAGCTTATTCCTAGGTATTTTATTCTTTTTGTTGCAGTGGTAAGTGGGATTGTTTCATTAATTTCTCTGTCTGATCTTTCATTGTTAGTGTATAGGAATGCAAGATATTTCTCTGTATTAATTTTGTATCCTGCAAATTTACCAAATACATTGATGAGCTCTAGTAGTTTTCTGATAGCATCTTTAGGATTTTCTATGTATAGTATCATGCCATCTGCAAACAGTGACAGTTTTGCTTCTTCTTTTCCAATTTGGATTCCTTTTATTTATTTTTCTTCTCTGATTTCCATGACTAGGACTTCCAAAACTATGTTGAATAATACTGGCGAGAGTGGGCATCCTTGTCTTGTTCCTGATCTTAGAGGATATGCTTTCAGCTTTTCACCATTGAGTATGATGTTAACTGTAGGCTTGGCATATGATGGCCTTTATTATGTTGAGGTAAGTTCCCTCTATGCCCACTTTCTGGAGAGTTTTTATCATAAATCGGTATTGAATTTTGTCAAAAGCTTTTTCTGCATCTATTGAGATGACCATATGGTTTTTGTTCTCCAATTTTTTGATGTAGTATATCACACTGATTGATTTGCAGATATTGAAAAATTCTTGCATCCCTGGGGTAAATCCCACTTGATCATGGTGTATGATCCTTTTAATATGTTGTTTGATTCTTTTCGCTAGTATTTTACTGAGGATTTTTGTTCATTGGTGATACTGGCCTGTAATTTTCTTTTTTCGTGATATCTTTGTCTGGTTTTGGTATCACGGCGATGGTGGCCTTGTAGAATGAGCTTGGGAGTGTTCTTCCTCTGCAATTTTTTGGAATAGTTTCAGAAGGATAGGTGTTAGCTGTTCTCTAAATGTTTGATAGAATTCACCTGTGAAGCCATCCGGTCCCGGGCTTTTGTGTGTTGGGAGACTTTTAATCACAGTTTTAATTTCAGTACTTGTGATTGGTTTGTCCATATTTTCTATTTCTTCCTGGTTCAGTCTTAGGGGATTGTACCTTTCTAAGAATGTGTCCATCTCTTCCAGGTTGTCCGTTTTATTGGCATATAGTTGCTTGTGGTAGTCTCTTATGATCCTTTGTATTTCCGTGGTGTTTGTTGTAACTTCTTATTCATTTCTAATTTTATTGATTTGATCCCTCTCTCCTTTTTTTCTTGATGAGTCTGCCTAAAGGTTTATCAATTTTTTAAATCTTTTCAAAGAACCAGCTTTTAGTTTCAGTCATCTTTTCTATTGTTTTCTTCATTTCTATTTCATTTATTTCTTCTCTGATCTTAATGGTTTCTTTCCTTCTGCTAAGTTTGGGTTTTGTTTGTTCTTCTTTCTGTAGTTGCTTTAGGTGTAAAGTTAGGTTTTTTACCATAGACTTTTCTTGTTTCTTGAGGTAAGGTTGTATTGCTATAAACTTCCCTCTTAGAACTGTTTTTGCTGCATCCCATAGGTTTTGGAGCACTGTGTTTTTGTTTTCATTAGTCTCTAGGTATTTTTTAATTTCCTCTTTGATTTCTTCAGGGATCCATTGGTTGTTTAGTAGCATATTGTTTAGCCTCCATGTATTTGTGTTTTTTTGCAGTTTTTTTCTTGTAGTTGATTTCTACTCTCATAGTGTTGTGGTTGGAAAAGATGTTTGATATTATTTCAGTTTTCTTAAATTTACCGAGGCTTGATTTGTGACCAAAGAGGTGATCCATCCTGGAGAATGTTCCATATGCACTTGAGAAGAAAGTGTATTCTGCTGCTTTTCGATGGAATGCTCTATAAATATCAATTAAGTCCATCTGGTATAATGTGTCATTTAAGATCTGTGTTTCCTAATTGATTTGCTGTCTGGATGATCTGCCCATTGATGAAAGTGGGGTGTTAAAGTCCCCTAGTATTATTGTGTTACTGTTGGTTTCTCCCTTTATGGCTGTTAGTATTTGCCTTATATATTGAGGTGCAAATTTTTTTTCTCAAATTCATATAAGATGTGCCTGTAGTGTCTACCTTTCTGTCCATGTTAAACATTCCCATCACTTCCAAACTAGGAGGGATCCCTGTCACCTACAACTGCTGAAATACTTCATACCATTTACGTTATGCAATTCTGCATTATAGTATTTAAGTTTCTCACTAAATTCCCCCACAGCAAGGGACACACCGCTTTTTATATGGTAGACACCCAGAATTGTTACTTTGAGTGAATTCATTAGTTTACCCTTCAGGTAAAATCTAGTGAATCTTGTCAGAAATAATTAAACTTTCAAGGGAACATTGGCATTAACACTCACTGAAGTATTTCCAGACTGTTTCCCTATACCCTGGGGTGTTATGAGTCACTTGGCATTAAGACTTAGCTTTTATTAGAGGAGTCTGGCCTGAGAGTTGCTCTTCTAATTTCTTCTCGTGGTTTTCTTAGCATTTTGTTACAATTTGCTAAATACCTTATAATTGATATTGATAATTCCAACAATTACATATAGGTTAGAAATAAGCAAGAATTCTGTTCTCCTTTCCATTCCTGCTCTTATTCACATAATGGGCTGTAATTAGCCCCAGACAAAAGTGTTTCTACTGGACTCCAAATAACTTATAAGAAAGCCTTTTAACATATTGAACTCTTTAGATTTTAGAAGGTAATTTCAGATCCTTGATTTAAACAAAGAAATTCACAGGGGTAATAGTTGCTAAAAGTTCATACTGGTACCCTACAGAGTTCTCCCAAATTCTAAATAATCATATATCTCTAAATTCCCCCAAAATGCTACTACTTATTCTCATAATTTGTGTTCTGTGTCCTTGTAGAGAAAATTTGGAAATTAAACTTCCTGGACTATTTTTCTCGTAGTTGTTAAGACATGATGACTATTTTATGCTCTGTTGATAGATTGATAACACTGGAGTTTAGACTGATTTTCTACCTTCAGTATATCTATCTTGTTTCTGTTTTAGCTTCTTCATTCAAACCGTGATAACATTTTCACGTACTTTTTTTTGACATGACAGATAATGGGTAATACAAGCTCTCTTGCGCTCAAGAGAAAGATTGCGCTTGTTTTTAAGCAGATGTGTCTTACTTTATTCATATTTAATTTTTAATGCCAAGATGGCTTCTTTGTAATTTTCCAGCTATCTCATTCAACTTAGGCTAAGTTAATTTGATTTACAGAACATACCAAATTCTTAGTGACCTACAACAAAAGTCCTATTCCCCTGCTGTAGACAACAGTGCATTTTGTATCACAAGTGAATGAACATAATTCCATTTCTCCCCTTATGCTATACAGAACTTCCCCTAGAGAATTGCTAATAATTATCAGCCCTAAGGTCCTGAGGGACCAGACTGATTACTGAGGTGATTAGGGCAAAACATTTATGGATGAAACACTCATGCACAGACAGTGATCCATAGTGACAGCCGGTGTAGAACCATCTACTCCAAGAGACCAAAAATCCCTTATTTCTACTTCCCAATCTAAAAAGCTTTGAAAAGCAGCCTGATGTGAGGTAATTGGGTGCAAAAACTTGACCTGAATTGGCTTGAGACTACTTATTATTCTTTATTTACTCATAAATAGCCTTACTTTTCTTTTGTAATCAAATGTTTGATTATAAATGCTCACACAAGTGGTGGAACACATGAATAATCAAGGTATCAGATCAACTTTCTAAAATCTGAAAAATTTGGAATTCCAAATTTCCAAAAAAGGTTTGATTACACGCATATTAGGTAAGAAGCTGTGCACTTGGATTTACCGAAAAGTGTTACTGAACATTTCAGTAGATATATTCTGGGACCCATGTGATCATAGAATCTCCATCCCACTATAGTGAGCAGGTTAAGACAGAACGTACAATGTTTAGCCGAATGATGCAGATCTCAGAAGTACACACACAGGAGATCGTAACAGGGCAGTTCAGACTCTAGAAATCCATCTGATGGATATTTTAAAAGGAAAGATCATTGCATTTGACAAGGTAGAAGGATTAGATCCAATGCCAATAATCTGATAATAATTTGTTCAAAAAAAAAAAATATGGGACAGCTGAAGGATGGGCTGGATTCCTCTCAGGGTAGATGCTGATGTGTTTGTGTTAGAGGATCAAATGGCAAGGATGGGCTGGGTCCTTCAGAGCATCAGTGCCAGCTTGTTGTATTAGAGTGTGGAACAGTGATATTCCTGGTATGTTTTCTTCTTCTTGCCAAAACCGCAATTTCTTAAGTGTTCTCTCAGCTGTAGTCAGTTCTCATTATATTCCTTACAAAATGTATTAATTATCCCTTGGTTATTTGGCAGGATAAATATTAGGTTTAAGAAATCTTGAGGCTTCCCTGGTGGCACAGTGGTTAAGAATCCGCCTGCCAATGCAGGGGACACAGGTTCGAGCCCTGGTCCGAGAAGGTCCCACACGCCACGGAGCAACTAAGCCCGTGCACCACAACTATTGAGACTGTGCTCTAGAGCCCGTGAGCCACAGCTACTGAGCCTGTGTGCCACAACTACTGAAGCCCACATGCCTAGAGCCTGTGCTCCACAACAAGAGCAGCCACCGCAGTGAGAAGCCCGCGCACCGCAACGAAGAGTAGCCCCCACTCCCCGCAACGAGAGAAAGCCTGTGTGCAGCAACAAAGACCCAACGCAACCAAAAATAAATATTAAAAAATCATCTTATAATAATTCTACATTCAAAGAACTAAATAAAAATTAACAGTATTTTTCACAACTCCACTCCAGACAACCGTTCGGCATGACAGGCACTGATTATCTAAAATAATATTGAGTGGTTGTTTTAGATATTCTGTCTTTGTTTTTTATTTTCTATTCACCTAGGGTCACCCTTAGAAACAAAAGTGAAAATCGGGATCACATAAGCTAGGTGACTTTTCCTTTGATATGGGCAACTTCTAGCTTTCAAATCTGCAGTAACTGCAATATTTGGGAGCTGTCTAATTGCTCTTCTTATAGAATGAATCCTACATATTGATTTACCTGAAGCCTTTGAAGTACATGATTCTATATGAAATAAATATTGATTTTATATGAACCTAGTGAATGGAAAATCGGGCTGTAGGACCACAGTACATAAAACAGAGCTGCAAGAGGCCTAGGAAAGACCTACCTTAGAAAAGGCAGTGAAAGTCCTGGGCCCCACAGCTTGTCCTCGGTAATTAAGTTGTCCTTGAGCTTGTCCATCTGCAAAATGAGGATGTAAACCTGTATCACCTCTTGTTCACTAAGACAGATGGCATATTTACAAAATCACTGTGCTTTCCTTGGACAGAGGGTAATTGATACATGTAAACACTATTTAAGAATGAGGATTGAGTGGGTGAAACCACGTTCATATATTTCTCTCCATCTTCATCTAACCCGAGAAACGCTTTTCAAGTTTCTACCACGTGATCACTGGGGCATGAGGGTCCTCTGATGTGACCTAAAAGGCAGGAAGAAATTCTCGCTTTGCAATCTACAAGTTCTATGACCCTGCTTGAATATCTGGTTCTCTCTAAACCTCAGTTTCCTTGAAAGTAAAAATAAGCATAATAAATCCTATCTACTACATAGGATTATATAAATAAGATCAACTATGTAAAAGCCCTTTGAGAAACAGTACCAGTTTTGGGCACCAAAATACTGAATGTGGTAAGAAATATCTAGTGTAACAATATCTAGAAGAGTTGTTGTTTTTTTTTTTTTTTTCAGTTGAGACCTTGTGAAGACCACAGTGTTTTCACTAGGAATATCTGAACCAGTGGAATAAAACCCCTCTGACTTGACAATTACCTGAGAAAACATATAAAACAATGTTAGTTCTGATAATAATTTTTAATACTTTATAAAAGAATTGTCTTGCAGAAACTAGAATGTGAGTAGGAATTTGTCTGTTTTGGTATTTTGCTATAGGTTGGTTTTCTCTCTTTTTTGTTATCAAAACGTGGCTTGAACTTTAGTGTGTGTGTGTATACCTTAGATGATATAAGGTGTATATATATATATATATATATCATGATACTTTCTTAGACCATGGATCTCCGTATCACTAGTGCTTTCATAGTAGTGGAATAAGATGTTGTGTAAATAGTTGCTAAATGAATAAGCTATTCAGTGAAGAAGTAAGAGCCTAATTATTTGAGATGTGGTTAATACAGAAAATGTAACACCCACCCCACCCCCAACTCTTGGGTAAAGGTGAGGTGTTACATGGAGGGCACCTGTGGCCGTGATAACAGGTCATCTTCTCTGGGTCCACCTTGGATGGTGAACAACCTCAGCATCTCAGGGACAGCCTGGGAGGACAGGGCTGAGTTTGCCCTGAGCACACGATCTTCCAGGTAGTATTTCATGAATGTTGAGGTGCAATTGTGTCTTGTTTTGTTTTTTTTTACATTTAATGCACAAGAAGCTTGATTATCAATGTCTACCACAGTTTAAGTGTAAATGTTTTCTTTCTTAATGATTTTCATGTAAATTTTTTCTTTCTTAGTGGCTTTCTTAATGAAGCACCTTGAAATCATGATATCTTGGATTTGATGAAATCAAAGGTAGCAATAGCAATGGCCTGCTAGAGCCTTTGTGTCTTTATCTTCCTTTCTTTTTTTTTTTTCAATTTTTTTTTTTTTTTTTTTTTTGCTGTACACGGGCCTCTCACTGTTGTGGCCTCTCCCATTGCGGAGCACAGGCTCCGGACGCGCAGGCTCAGCGGCCATGGCTCATGGGCCCAGCCGCTCCGCGGCATGTGGGATCTTCCCAGACCGGGGCACAAACCCGTGTCCCCTGCATCGGCAGGCGGACTCTCAACCACTGCACCACCAGGGAAGCCCTATCTTCCTTTCTTGATTGGGAAAGAAACATGGACAATCCAGGAACTCGGTGGGAGTTTTGTGTCCATTTCTTTTCCTTAAAACTTTACATAGTAAATGCCATATATAACTACTGTTCACATGCTTTACAATTATCTCTGCACATCAGCCCCTGAAACTTGCTCCCATCATCCAGAAGACGCTCATGGACAGAGGGCTTCCAGTGAGTACCTTGAGAATTCTGCTGCTTGAGCAGACGCCTTTGTAACATAAATGCTATTACGAAGCAGTGAAACACCACTACAACTTTGCAAATCAAATGAGGACTACACCGCGATGCAGCTGTAGACAGAAATCGTGATGCTTCAGAACATCTTTTTATGTTTGAAAATACAAACTTTTTTCCCTTAGGGACAACTTTAAAGCATCTCTGAGATTCAGAGCAATGGTGATAGCAGTTGTTTCTAATTGTTTTACAAATTCTGTACTTTTGAGAAATGTTTCCTTCAGAAATGAGCTGGAGATGCCTAACTAACACATTCATCCAAGTCCAAGATATAATTAGCATTCTGAAAAGCATGGTAACGGCAAGGGCCATTATTACACTATACGATGTTTAAACCTGAGATATTTTCCTTTATTCCCACTGAGGTATGACAGTATTTCAATTCTCACATTTTATTTGATCTTCATCACATAAATTTATTTCTAAAATAGCAAAGAAATAGCAATATTGATGCAAAATGTAAAAGTTTTCACTTTACGTTTACTGTATATTTCCTGACTTTATAAATTTATTTATGGTTTGAGATGCTGAGAGTACAGTGATAAAGGAGAAAAGACTAGCCCCCTGCCCTGCATTCTACTTTGGGAGTAAAGTAAACATACAGCTATGCAATAAGAAAGCCAGCAGATGGTAGTACATCACACACAGGGTAAAACCTCAGAGAGTGGCTCAACGTCTCCTGTAGACCCAGAGCTCAGGGGATGTTTGCCCTCTTGTTTTAGGAGGTGGCATTTAGTTTCAGATCTGAATAGTGAGAAGGACCATATGTGCCAGGATAAGAAGACAAAACATTCCAGAAGAGGAAGTACCTGGAGCAAAGGCTTTAAGGCAGGAGAAAACGAAATGCGTTGAAAGAATAGGAGGAAAACCGAGGTGACTGGCCTGTGATCGGTGCTCAGAAGAGAGGTACACATGGGAACGCCAAGGTCTGCACGGAACAGACCACTTTGGGCCTTGTAATCAAAGGAACGCAGTTATATTTGAGTCTAAGTGTGACAGAAAACCTTTGAAACTTTGAAAAGGTGATGTGAGAGCTTCTCTATAGGAAATAGATGACGACAGAATAAATGACAAAGGCAAGGATGGCCTTGTGAAGCTGTTGTCTCAGCAGAAGAAGACTGTGGCTCTTACTAGGTGGTAGGATGGAAATGAAGAGGGCAGATTCGGGATCCACTTGGGGTCTGTAGTCAGTGAGATCTGCTATGGACAGGTGTGAGGAGTAACCGATACAAACAAGGCAAGACTCAAGCTAGGTCTTCTGGAGTAAGCAAATTTATGTGAAGGCAACTTGATGGCAGATGACAGTGGTTCAGACGGGGATCTGCTAAGCCTCCACGTGGCATCTTGATGCTTCCAGACTCAGCACTTTGACACTCAAAACTTCACCTACTGTTCAACACTTAGACTCAAGACTCAAACACTCAAACCTTTGATTCAGTACACACTGCTAACGCGCTCTTATTTTATCTTTTGAGTAGAGTTAGAGCACATTCTGTCATTAAAGTTCATCCATCATAAGGTATATTCAGGTTAACTGCAGTTATAAGACTGAAACACGGATACAATATTTTTTAAATGATTTCAAGTTTGGCAGTTCAGAGAAGCACCTCCACGCCTATTTTTCTAAGTCTCACAGAAGAATATTCACTCTACAATATTTTAATTTTACCATAATGTACCATTCAAATGTTGATGTCTGGCCTATTTCTTATTTGGACAAAGTATATAGCTCACTTTCTAAAAAAAAAATAAATTTACAAACAGAATAAATACACTCATATTTAAAAGCAAATGCAAGGATAATTCATTTTAAGACCACACAAACTATGATTAAAATTGTGTTGTGTTTCCTTCACCATTATATACATTTTCTAAGTTGGCATAAAAAGGAAATAACCTGGGCTTCCCTGGTGGCGCAGTGGTTGAGAGTCCGCCTGCTGATGCAGGGGACACGGGTTCGTGCCCCGGTCCCGGAATATCCCACATGCCGCAGGGCGGCTGGGCCCGTGAGCCATGGCCGCTGAGCCTGCGCGTCCGGAGACTGTGCTCCGCAACAGGAGAGGCCACAGCAGTGAGAGGCCCGCGTACCGCTAAAAAAAAAAAAAGGAAATGACCTAAACTATAATGATAAAATAATAGAGTTTTTCTAAAAGCTTTAAATGTATATTTCTATCATACTGAACATTTTGATAGGCCTTTCACAAATAGAATCTCATTTAATAAAATAAATATTTGAGTTGAACTCACCCAAAATATAGAGGTAAGGTGTATAAATCACAAAAGAAAAATTTGGACACAAAAGCTAAGTGATTCAATCCAGTTGTTGACATAAAATCTAAAAGGGAAATTCATTAGCTTTTGTGTACAAAATTACACCACTGTGAAGTGGTGGTCATTAACCTCCACAGGGCTGCTCCAGTATTGCCCAGGAATCATACTCTATTTACAGGACAAATTCTAATATCGATTATTTTGGCCTGGGTTCTCCCCAGAAGCAGACCATCAGACAGGGTTTGAGTTTAAGGCCTTTATTTGAGAAGGGATAGGAAGTTAAAGCCACAAAAGGAGGTTATCAATCCCATTACCACCATGAGCCACTGAAGCTCAATCTTCCTAGAACATCTGGAGATTATGTGAAACCTGCCTTAGAACTATTCTGAACAAGGTGTGAGGAAACCTGAATTATGTGTCTTCCTATTTACACCTGAAATTCTTTGACAGCTGCCCCTGGTAGCATGTAACCCCTGGCACTTCTTCTCTGCCCACATGTGGACCAACAGGAAACCCTCAGATGGAGTATCAAGGGGCCTTGGCAGGAAGCCGTCATCTGTAATAAGGAGAGATTCAGTCTTTCCTCTCCTGATTTTATAGGAATCAAAATTTATTGCAAAGCTATCAGAAAACTATGGCAGAGAATTTGAGGTCTGTGACATATGGCAGACGTGAACTCCAGGCTTCGGGCCTTGGCATCTACATAGGAAGGAATGTATCACAGGTGTGAGTCCTCAGCCTATGTGATGAGAGGCACCAATCAAATAACATGATGAAAGTCTGCTAAGACGTTGAATAAGGAGCAGATACAGTTGGTACCTTTGCCTTAGTCAGTTGGTCTGCTCTGTGATAAAACACCACAGACTGGACAACTTGCAAACAACAGAAGTGTATTGCTCACAGTTCTGAGATCAGCTGTATTGCCAGTGTGGTCAGGGAGGACCCTCTTTCAGATGCTCTCACATGGCAGAAGGGGCTTGGGCGCTGTGGGTCCCTTCTACAAGGACACCGACCTCTTTCGTGAGGGCTCCACCCTCATTGCATAAGCACCTCCCAAAGGTCCCACCTAAAAGTACCATCACTTTTGGGGGTGGGAATTTCAACGTATGAATTTTGGGGGACAGACATTCAGACCATAGCAACCTTGAAGCATTTCATGTCTTTTGTGTAGATAGTATTAAAAATTTTTATGATTTATTGAATCAATTTTCTAACAACTCAGTGTCTTTTCCTCACTGTATACTTGAAAAATGTTTGTCAGATAAAGAAATGGTTCATTTTTTCCAACACACCAAAGACCAATCCATTTAATGATTATAGCTACCAGCTTTTGAGTGCCTTTACTGTAAAAATGTTGAAAAACATTTTATATATATTGCATAACCTGAAAGTGGATATTAGTTCCATTTACATGAGGAAATTAAAAAATTAGTGGCATTTAAATTACTTATTTCTGGCCTTTAAAGTATATTATAACATACAATTATTTAACAAAATTGTAAATGTTCAGTTAACTTTTTCAAAAGAAATTTACCGCATATACATTCTTATTTTACTATACATAACTAATTTGTTCTTCTGAAATTATGGAAGTCAAACTAAAAGTCAAAGTATTAGGAAAACAGAGATAGTTACACAAATGAGAATTAAGAAAGGATAGAGCTTAGTTATTATTTAGACAGAGTAAAGATTAATAGGAAAAATATAAAAGGAGGATACTGAAATTTATAGAGACCTATAACTGATTTATTTATTCTAAAAAAATATACTGAGTGGCTACTGTGTACAGAGAATCTGAAAGCTTTATTTGGCTATGAGAATTGTGAAATTTTCATAATTTTATTTATAAAATTTGTGAGTCTGTTTGTCAGAACTTTCCCAAGAATTTCAGAGGCTGCTCTTGAGCCCAGAGTCCAGGGAGAAAGTGAAGTGTTCTATGTAGAAAAGCACAGTCCTGAATGTGGAAAGTAGTAGAGTGCCCAGAAAAATGTGAAATAGACCTTAATTTAAAAAATAGAGATTTGTACGTCATTAAATTCAGAAAGAAATAGCAACGTGCCAGATAATATACATCCGAGTAAATAGAGCAGGAACACAGTGAGACATACCAGGTTAATTTTAATGTAAGATGTTTATGGAAACACTATATGGAAATTGGAAATGTTGGTGTTTGTGTATGAGCTTGATATGACGATGTGAACATAATTACAAAAGATCAATGAGACCAGATGGGTGCCTTTTCAAGTGCACGGAGGATAAGGACTAAATTTATTGATATCTGAAGATCTACAATTATAAAGAAAATTAAGTGTTATCGATAAAGCAGTACTTGGTATCCTGGATTTTCTCATACGACAGAATTGATTATAACTTAGGGGGCACAGGATGGAGCATGATCTCACCTTGATTTTTGAGATGGAGCTAAAGAAACATAAAAGGTGGGAGAATCTTGAAAGTTGTCATTTCTAGTTTTAAGTATAGACTTCAAGTTCATGAGTTTGATAAAACCTGAAGGCAGTTAATCTAGTAGATCCTCTTGTGATTCTCCAACACAGTATTTCCAGAGCCAGTTTGACCATAAGAATCAAGTGGGTGCTTCCTGAATCTCTCTTTTCCATGAAACCACCAGGTGAACATTCTGATCAAGTAAGTTGAAACCCCTACTTAAATGCCGCCTTTATCTCACCTGAAAACCCATTTTCTTCAGTGCCTGCATTTTCAAGACAAAAAATCTCTATAAACGACGAGACAATGGACTGGAGTACTTTCCAACAAGAACAATTTCCCCGTAAGAACTTCCTGCTTAAAAATCAAGCAACAAAGCATGCCTCCCATCCAGTAGCATCGGGTTTTCAAACAACCCTAAATCCAACAACCTCCCTCCAGATGCTTTCATTTCCTTTATTTTTTTCAACCTAGTCCTCTAGATTTTACCACCAGGATACACAAGAAATAAAGGATATGGTCACTGAGGTTCAAGGTTCACAACCCCCTTTTAGGCAACACATCAAAAGCTCTTAAGAACCTTTCCATGGAATGTAAATTAACTGAATGTTAACAAAGCCATTTAACTGTAAGTTACTCGAAGTTTCTTATTTGTAATTATATCTGCAATGTCAAAGACAACAGCTGTAACAAAGGCGGTAATACATGTTTGCTGGGTAAACAGATGAATGGATGGGACAGACTCCTAACGCTTGAAGGGAATTAGTTGAAACCAGCAGCATGACTGATGGCCAGCATATCCACCCGCAGATTGCATGGTCCCGGGTTTATGGAACATTATTTTCATGGAGGGAAAGAAATGTGTATATGTGGGTATATTGCGGGGGGTAGGAGTGTTGAAAATGACTGAAGTGTGGAAATATCTCTAGGGCTGGATAAGAAAGAGGAAGCTGCAGTTTGGGTGGACAGTGCTTAGAGAGAAGAATATGCCTAGAATAAAGAATTGTTACATAAATAACAGAGAGAAAATTAGGAAAAAATACTTCGAAGGCTAGTGGGGTATCTTTGAGAGAACACAGAAAAGAAGCCTTAAAATATTTATAGAAGACAAAATGCTATGAAGAATACAGTAACTTAGAAAATGCAAACCTGACTCTCAAGAATTTATTTCCCCAAAATGATGGCAAACGGCAGATGATTTTTCCCCAGCTTTATTGAGATATAATTGGCATATAACTATTTTAATTAATTCACTGTGGTTTTGAAATGTTTGCTTTTGAGTAGGTAGTATGTGCCCCTGTTCCATCCCCATTCAGAGGGTATGAGAACACAGACTGTAGGAAAAGTCGTCCCCTCCTGCCCCCTTCCTTAGCTGCTTAGGTGCCTTCCCAGGCCCCTCCTCCCCAGCGAGTTTTCCATGTCCTCCCAGGTGTGTTCTGCGCCATCCTTGCTGTTACTAGGACTTGGGAAGCTTTGCCCCGAGGGTGCATCCCCTTCGTGCGCTGCAGTAGGACTGGTGCTCAGCGTTCTATGCCTGGAATCACTCTTCTCTCAGGGATGAGGCACCTATTTTCTTCTACTTGAGAAATAAGCCTGAATAACAAGCTCATTAGCACTAATGAGTAATGACTTAATTGCTTCCTCAATTGTATCTGATCATATAAAGGTCTCCAGCACCTCCAATAATTTTAGACTGGCATGTCTGTTCTTCTGGAGAATTCAATCACAGTCATTTTTTATTTTTAGAATTTCGTAGTTGCAAGAGAAAAAAGTATTCCCCAGTAAGATTGTTAGCATTTAGAGAAGTTAACCATGAGAATTATATATTTAAAAATTTTTTTATTGAAATATAGTTGATTTACAGTGTTGTGTTAGTTTCAGGTGTACAGCACAGTGATTCAGTTATATATATACATATATATACATATACTTTTTCATATATATATACATATACATATACTTTTTCATATATAAAATATATATTATATATATATTCTTTTTTAGATTCTTTTCCATTACAGATTATTATAAGATATTGAATATAGTGTCCTGTGCTATAGCGTAGGTCCTTGTTGGTTATCTGTTTTATATACAGTAGTGTGTATCTATTAATCCCAAACTCCTAACTTATCCCTCCCCCACCTTTCCCCTTTGGTAACCATAAGTTTGTTTGCTATGTCTGTGAGTCTATTTCTGTTTTGTAAATAAGTTCATTTATATCAGTCTTTTAGATTCCACATGAAAGTGATATCATATGACATTTGTCTTTCTCTGTCTGACTTACTTCACTTAGTATGATCATCTCTAGGTCCATCCATGTTGCTGCAAATGGCATTATTTCATTTTTTATGGCTGAGTAATATTCCATTGTGTATATGTAGCACATCTTCTTTATCCATTCATCTGTCAGTGGACATTTAGGTTGTTTCCACATCTTGGCTATTGTAAATAGTGCTGCTGTGAACACTGGGCTGTGTGTACCTTTTCAAATTAGAGTTTTCTCTGGGTATATGCCCAGTAGTGGGATTGCTGGGTTGTATAGTAGTTCTATTTTTAGTTTTTTTAAGGAGCCTCCATACTGTTCTCCATAGAGGCTGCACCAATTTACATTCCCTTCAACAGTGTAGGAGGGCTCCCTTTTCTCCACACCCTCTCCAGCATTTATAGTTTGTAGGCTTTTTGATGATGACGATTCTGACTGGTGTGAGGTGACATCTCGTAGTTTTGATCTGCATTTCTCTAATAATTAGTGATGTTGAGCATGTTTTCATGTGCGTCTTGGCCATCTGTATGTCTTTGGAGAAATGGCTATTTAGATCTTCTGCCCATTTTTTGATTGGGTTTGTTTTTTTGATATTGAGCTGTATGAGCTGTTTGTATATTTTGGAAATTAATCCCTTGTTGGTCGCAATGTTCGCACATAGTTTCTCCCATTCCATAGGTTGTCTTTTCGTTTTCTTTCTGGTTTCCTTTGCTGTGCAAAAGCTTTTGTTTATTTTTGTTTTTATTTCCATTACTCTAGGAGACAGATGCAAATAAAGTTGCTGTGATTTATGTCAAAGAGAAATTCATATATTTTTCATATTTATTTTCCCAAACATTTTTAGGTGGTTCTTGTTTGCCAATTCGACAATTCCGGAAACTAGAAAAGTTTAAGGAGACTATTTTGTGAATTAGTGATCTTTTATTCAAATGATATAAAAATCAACTGCTGTTGACCCAAGCATACAAAAATATGCTTGGATGCATAATATATACATATAAAGCTCTGTGTATATTTTAGTATAACAGAAGAGCCCAGGCGGAGGCTTGATTTCAAGTGCAGCCCTGTCAGGAGATCATGAGAATTTCATCAGTTTTATTTCCAGGCTGGATACTCTCAGAGAAGAAGCAACGCAGGCCCTGCTATGTCTGCCCACTCCACACCCTACCGCATTGCTTACTCCACACCACTCACAAAAGAGAGCATCTCTTCTGTCTTATTAAAAGGAGAGAGAGAAAACACTGTTTTACAAAAGCCCCAGGCAGATGTGTCTGGTGTGTCACTGGCTCGAATTGGACCTTTAACCTCATTTCCATTAATCAGTTAACGTGCTGGTGTCTGAGGAGGGCCGGTAGGTGGCAAAGTATTGGGTGGGCCAAAAAGTGCCTTCGTTTTTTTAAGTAAAAATAAAAGACACATTTTTCATTTTCACTGAGAACTTTATTGAACAACATATTCACCCTCTTGTTCCACTACCTTCTGCCATTTTTCAGGCAACTGCATAATTCCATCTTCCCAAAACTTCTAATCTTTTTGAGCAAAGAACTGTTCCAGGTACCTTTTACAGTCTTCCAGGGAGTTGAAATTTTTTCCATTAAGAGAATTCTGTAAAGACCAAAGTCAATGGAAATCCGAAGGTGCAATGTCTGGTGAATACAGCGGATGAATCAGAACTTCCCAGCCAAACTGTACAGTTTTTGCCTGGTCATCGAAGAAACATGCGGTCTTGCCTTATCCTGATGGAAGACTATGCATTTTCTGTTGACTAATTCTGGAGGCTTTTCATCTAGTGCTGCTTTCAGTTGGTCGAACTGGGAGCAGTACTTGTTGGAATTAATTGTTTCGTTTTCCAGAAGGAACTCATAATAGAGGATGCCCTTCCAGTCCCACCATATACACAACATCACCTTCTTTGGATGAAGACCATCCTTTGGTGTGGTTGATGGTGGTTCATTTCGCTTGTCCCACGATCTCTTCTGTTCTACATCGTTGTACAGTATCCACTTTTCATCGCCCATCACGATTTGTTTTAAAAACGGAATGTTTTCATTATGTTTTAGTAGAGAACTGCATGCGTAAACATGGTCAAGAAGGTTTTTTCACTGAACTTACGTGGAACCCAAACATCAAAGCGATTCACACAACCAAGCTGGTGCAGATGATTTTCAGCGCCTGATTTGGATATTTTGAGTATGTCCGTGATCTCCCATGTGGTATAACGTTGATTGTTCTCAATTATTGTTTCGATTTGATCGCTATCAAGTTCAACTGGTCTACCTGACTGTGGAGCGTCATCGAGCGAGAAATCTCCAGCACGAGACTTCGCAAACCAGTTTTGACATGTTCAGTCAGTCACAGCACCTTCTCCATACACTGCACAAATCCTTTTCTCCATTTCAGTTGCATTTTTATCTCTCTTGAAGTAATAAAGCAGAATATGCTGAAAATGTTGCTTTTTTCTTTCACCTTCAATATTAAAATGGCTACACAAAAACTCACCAATTTTGATAAGTCTTTTTCTAAATGCACGCTGATGTGACAGCTGTCACATACAATCTAACAGAGTTGTTTCAAATGAAGTTAAAGACAACTAAGTGCTACTAGAGCCATCTTACGGAGAAAGCCGAAGGAACCTTCTGGCCAACCCAATATGAGGATGGATTTGAGGCCTTGGCGGTCCACTCCTGAGCTAATGATGGAGACCGTCCCACCAGGAACACAGGCTGAGAAGGGAGAGGCGGGGATCCCCAGAGAAACGTGCTTTCGATACTAAAATGCAAAGACAGGCGTGGCTGAAGCAGAGGGAATAGAAACAAAACCACACGGAGAAACTGCAAGTTAGGAGCTTTAAGGTCACGTTCGTGGCTATGTCTAACCAGCATCTGAACAGTGCTAAGAATATAGCCTTTCATACAAGTCTTAAAGCTACGTGTATTTTCTGTCGTATATATACAAAAAAATTGTTATTTTAACAGCACTGGGAAGACCTAAGAGGCCCAAGAGGAAACCTTTACAAATAGATTCTTTTATTGATGTAAGAGAAATTTAGCAATGAAATTCAAGTACATGAAAAGTTATTATTCAAAAGACTGGTCGATGGCCAGCTGTTCGTGATTTCTGCACAGGATGCAACCAGGGGCTGTGAGTTTAAGTTGGAGCACAAGGACTTGTAGATAATATAAGTAAGACTTTCCTGTTAGTGGAGTTATTAAATCCCAGGATGCGTTGTCAAGGAAGGTTCTGGAATTTACTCTTGAGGTCTCAATGAAATAAAATGTTTTATTTCTTACTAATATGATTCAAAGAAATTCTGCTTAAAGGACAAATTGGACAAATTTTAAATAAAATATTTAAAAAACATTGATTTTTTTTAAAGATTGATATTTTAAGCTGAAAATCATCAGCCAGGAATAGACAAAAGCAAGACAAATTCTTTTCCAAATAGAATTAAATCTCCAGTTCCTCATTTGGAATACTAAATCAGCGAAATGTGAGTGATTATATTTTAGAGATTACAGCAAATATGTCTCAAAATAGCAGCTTAAAAATCTTATGTTTAGGGCTTCCCTGGTGGCTCAGTGGTTGAGAGTCCGCCTGCCGATGCAGGGGCCACGGGTTCGTGCCCCAGTCCAGGAGGATCCCACATGCTGCAGAGCGGCTGGCCCCGTGAGCCGTGGCCACTGGGCCTGCGCGTCCGGAGCCTGTGCTCCGCAACGGGAGAGACGGCAACAGTGAGAGGCCCACGTACCGCAAAAAAAAAAAAAAAAAAATCTTATGTTTAGGTTGTTACCTCTTAAACAAAATCTGTTCAGCAGCACGGAAACACCTTAGGTGACAGATTTTTAGAACATGAGAATAATTCTTTTTATGAAATTTAAACAAATCGTTTCTCCAAATGCATAAAATTACCACTTTTCAGATCTGTGCAATTCAAATGCCATTAGCATGCATTAGTCATATGAGAAACCAAAAATCAATTCTGCTAGTCAGGGAACTTACGTCAAGTAATTATCGGATATAATATTATTGCTCTTGTTCTTAGCCATGCATGGGTCCCACTGAGAAAGTAGCGCTTACTTCAGAGGGAAAACTGCAGACAGGAATGTTGCAACTGGCCATCAAAAGTCCACTAAAACCATTATTGTTTTTTCCTCTTAGATTTGTAATAGTTCCACATTTCACATTTTCTTTTCTCACTGTGTATCAACAACCTCCTACGGCCAACATTAAATTTTTGCCTTGTGAGAACGAAGGCCCATAATAGCAGTGAAGTAAATGATGCTTTTTAAACATTAGAAATTATAGGATATGGAAATAGAAACTTTGAATTTACATGATTTACGCATGAAAACTAACAGAAATAAATTTACACTTGGATATCTGGGAATGGGCTTATCAATTTCTATAGCTATTAAGAAATGTTCCTCCTCTTAAATGAAAAATTCAGTACCAGTGTAATTCACCTCTATGATTAATTTTAAATAAACAAACAAAAAAAATCCCTGGTTTTGGGTTTTGATTCATATATTTAGTGAAAGTGGGTTTTGGGGGGGAGGGGTGGCATTAGAGCAAAATTGAATGAAAATGATAGATTATCTTGTTAAATGATGTCTAGCAAGACACAGTTTTGATGGAAAGGCATAAAAATTTTATCTTTCATTATTAATTTAGGTAACCACTGTCATACTTCTTAGATTCCAAATGCATGATAAGCTACTTGGGATGTAAAATGACTATCAAAACACTGAGAAAGCTGACCTAAGACAGCAGTTATTTCTACTTAGAGAAAATGGGACAGTATAGCTGATTCAAGATGACTAATTATCCTATGACCTATAAATGCACAGTTTTAAGATACTTGGATCCAAAATGATCTGAACAGTAAAAGCAGCAGTATCTTTTTCTATTCCTTGACACGAGTTTTAAAATTCATTTTATGTAAAGAAATCCTACCTTCTTTGTTTTCTGTTGCCAGCTCCACTTAAGTTTTATATTTTAATGATTTATTCACGCAGTGACTATAAGTGTACAAATTAATCCACAAGCATTAATGTTATTTGGGCTCTGAAGAATATGGCAGTTGAATTTTAGAATCCTATGGGTGGAAAATTTCTGGTGTACTATTGCCAAGTCATCAAGTTACCCAAAAAACTCTGGTTGTTTCTGTTTCTGTTTTGTAAATAAGTTCATTTTGTATCATCATTTTAGATTTTACCTGTAAGTATAAATTTTAGATTCTTACCTATAAGTATAAGTGATATCATATGATATTTGTCTTTCTCTTTCTGACTTACTTCATTTAGTGTGATAATCTGTAGGTCCATCCATGTTGCTGCAAATGGCATTATTTCATTCTTTTTTATGGCTGAGTATTTCAGTATATATATAGTGTGTGTATATATATATATATCACATCTTCTTTATCCATTCAACTATCAATGGACACATAAGTTGCTTCAATAATTTGGCTGTTATAAATAACGATGCAATGAACATAAGGGTGCAAATATCTTCTCGAGTTAGCATTTCCATTTTCTATGGATAAATATCTAGGAGTGTAATGGCTGGCTTATTCTATTTTTAATGTTTTAAGTAACCTCCACACTGTTTTCCATAGTGATTGCAGCAATTTAAATTCCCACCAACAGTGCACAACCGTTTCCTTTTCTTCACAACTTCTCTAACACTTGTTATTTCTTGTCTTTTTGATAATAACTGTTCTAACAGGCATGAGGTAATCTCATTGTGGTTTTGATTTGCATTTTCCTGATAATTATGTTGAGCATCTTTTCATGTATCTCTTGGCCATCTATCTGTATGTCTTCTTTAGAAAAATGTCCATTTAGAACCTCTGCCCATTTTTTCTAATTGGATTATTCAGGTATTTTGGGTATTGAGTTATATGAGTTTTTTATATATTTTGGTTATTAACTCCTTGTCAGATATATGGTTTGCAAATATTTTCTTTCATTCAGTAAGTTGCCTTTTCATTTTGTTGGTGGTTTCCTTTGATGTGCAGATATTTTTAGTTTGCTATAGCCCCGTTTGTTTAATTTTGCTTATCTTGTGTTTGCTTTTGCTGTTAAGTCCAAAAATCAAAAAAAAAAAAAAAAAAATCATTGCCAGGACTGATTTCAAGGAGCTTTTTTCCTGTGACTTCTTCTAAAAGTTTCATGGTTTCTGTTCTTGTATTCAAATCTTTAATCTATTTTGAGTTAATTTGTGGGTATGGTGTGAGATAGTGATCCAGTTTCATTCGTTTGACGTGGCCGTCCAGTTTTCCCAACACCATTAATTGAAGAGACTGTCCTATACCCAACATAAATACTTGTCTCCTTTGACATAAAATAATTGACTGTGTATGTGTACGTTTATTTCTGTCTCTCTAATTGGTTTCATTGGACTATATGTCTGTTTATGCCAATATCATATTGTTTTGATAATTCGTTATTAGTGTATAGAAATCAACTGATTTTTGTATATTGATTATGTATCTTGCAGCCTTACTGAATTGGTTTATTAGACCTAACAGTTTTTCAGTAGATCCTTTAGAGTTTTCTGTATATAAAACTGGGTTGGCCAAAATGTTCATTTGGGTTTCTTCATACATCTTACGGAAAAACACAAACAAAATTTTTGGCCAATCTAATATCATGTTATCTGCAAAGGGACAGATTTAGTTCTTTTGTACTTGGATGCCATTTCATTCTTTTTTATGCCTGATTGCTCTGGCTAGAACTACATTGAATAAGAGTAATGAGAGTGGGTATCCTTGTCTTGTTCCTGATCTCAGAGGAAATGCTTTCAGTTTTTCACTATTGAGTATGATGTTGGCTGTAGGTTTGTCATATATGGTTTTTATTATGTTGAGGTACATTCCTTCTATGCCCTCTTTGTTGAGAGTTTTATCATAAATAGATGTTGAATTTCATCAAGTGCTTTTTCTGCATCTATTGACATCATATAATTTTTATACTTAATTTTGTTAATGCTGTGTATCACATTTATTGATTTGCAGATGTTGAACCATCCTTGCACCACTGGAAAAAATGCCACTTGATCATGATGTGTGATCCTTTTAATGTATTGTTGAATTTGGTTTGCTAATATTTTGTTGAGGATTTTTTTAGCTATGTTCATCAAGAACATGGGCCTGGGGGCTTCCCTGGTGGCGCAGTGGTTGAGAGGCCGCCTGCCGATGCAGGGGACACAGGTTTGTGCCCCGGTCCAGGAGGATCCCACATGCCGCAGAGCAGCTGGGCCCATGAGCCATGGCCGCTGGGCCTGCGCGTCTGGAGCCTGTGCTCCGCAACGGGAGAGGCCACAACAGTGAGAGGCTCGTGTACCACACACACAAAAAAAAGAACATGGGCCTGTAATTTTCTTTTCTTGTCGTATCCTTCTGGCTTTGGTATCAGGTTGATGCTGGCTTATAAATTTATTTTATTTTTGGCTGCATTGTGTCTTCATTGCTGCACACGGGCTTTCTCTAGTTGCGGCGAGTTGGCGCTACTCTTCGTTGTGGTGCACGGGCTTCTCATTGTGGTGGCTTCTCTTGTTATGGAGCATG
This sequence comes from Phocoena sinus, assembly GCF_008692025.1. Taxonomy (NCBI): domain Eukaryota; kingdom Metazoa; phylum Chordata; class Mammalia; order Artiodactyla; family Phocoenidae; genus Phocoena; species Phocoena sinus. The sequence goes on from NC_045768.1 coordinate 114,900,636, forward strand.
GGCTCTAGGCATGCAGGCTTCAGTAATTGTGGCTCACGGGCTCTAGAGAGCAGGCTCAGTAGTTGTGGCACACAGGGTTAGTTGCTCTGTGGCATGTGGGATCTTCCCGGACCAGGGCTTGGAACCATGTGCCCTGCAATGGCAGGCAGATTCTTAACCACTGCGCCACCAGGGAAGCCTGATGCTGGCTTCTTAAAATGAGTCTGAGAGGATTTCTTCCTCTTCTATTTTTGGAAGAGTTTGAGAAAAATTTGTATTAATTATTCTTTGTATATTTGGTTAAATTCACCAGTGAAGCCATCTGGTCCTGGTTTTCTCATCTGTTGGGAGGTTTTTGATTACGTATTTGATCTACTTATTAATAAAATCTTTCTGTCAGATTTTCTGTTTCTTCACAATGCAGTCTTGTTAGGTTGTGCATTTCTAGGAATTTGTTCATTTCTTATAAGTTGTCCAATTTATTGGCATATAATTGTTCATAGTAATCTTTTGTGATCTTTGCATTTCCATGGCACGAGTTATAATGTCTCTTCTTTTATTTCAATTTTGAGTCCTCTCTCTTTTTTTCTTGGTGAGTCTAACTAAAGGCTTTTCAAAGACCAGCTCTTAGGTTCATTGACCTTTCTGTTGTCTTTTTAATCTCTACTTCATTTATTTCTGCTCTGATCTTTGCTATTTTTTTCATTCTGCTAACTCTAGGCTTTGTGTTTCATTTTCTAGTCCCTTGAGGTGTAAAGTTCAGTTGTTTGAGATTTTTTCTTGTTTCTTGAAGTAGGCACTTATTGCTATGAACTTCCATCTTAGAATTGCTTTTGTTGCATCCCATACACTTTGGTATGTTTTGTTTCCACACTTATTTGTCCCTAGGTATTTTTTAATTTTTCTTTTGATTTTTTTGTTGATCCATTGGTTGTTCAGTAGCATGTTGTTTAATCTCCACATATTTGCAAATTTTCCAGTTTTCTTCATGTGCTTGATTTCTTGTTTATACCATTGTGGTTAGAAAGATGCTTGATATAACTTCAATTTTCTTAAATTTATTAAGATCGTTTTGTGGGCTAACACAAGATCTATCCTGGAAAGTGTTCCATGTGCACTTGAGAAGAACGTATGTTCTGTTGCTTTTGGATGGAATGTTCTGTGTATATACGTCAGGCTCATCTGGTCTATTTTGTCGTTTAAGGCCAATGTTTGCTTATTGATTTTCTGTCTGGATGTCTAGCCATTGATAAGAGTAAGTTAAGTCCCCTAGTATTATTATGTTGTTTTTTATTTCTCAGTTTAGCTTTGATTATATTCACTTTGTAAATTTAGCTGCTCCTATGTTGGGTACATAAATGTTTACAAATATAATATCCTCTTGTTGGACTGACCTCTTTATCATTTGTAATGACCTTCATTGTCTCTTGTTTCAGTCTTTGTCTTAAGGTCCATTTTGACTGATGTAAGTATTGTTATCCCCGCTTTCTTTCTGTTTCCATTTAGTCCCTTTTTCCATCTCTTCATGTTCCATCTGTGTGTGTCCTCACATGTGAAGTGAGTCTCTTGTAGGAACCGACTGACTCCTCTTGGCTTGTTTTTAGTTTAGTTTTGTTTTGTTTTATAAATCCATTTAGTCCCTTTAGCTGTCTTCACTCTTTATTCTTCTGTTTTATTGCTGCTCTTCTTGGGTAACTTCCACTCCCCGTTCAGTTAACTCATCCTTTCTTTTGCTCCAGCTAGTCTGTGGTCAAACCCCTCTATTGTATTTTTTTCAGTTTAATTATTGCACTTTTCAGCTCTCTGACTTGTATTTGGTACTTTCTTATATTTTCTAGATCTTTGTGTTCATCATTGTGTTCATCCATTCTTAAGTTTGGTAAGCATCTTTATGACCATTATTTTGAATTTTTTATCAGGTAAATCACTGATTTTTTTCCATTAAGGTCTTCTTCTGAAGTTTTATCTTCTTTCATTTGGAACAGATTAGTCTATTTTCTTCATTTCCCTTGAATCTCTGTGTTGGTTTCTGTGCATTGGATACAACAGCTACTACCTCTCCCAGTCTGGAGGAGTGGCCTCATGTAGGAGATGAAGCTTATAGTTCAACTGTGCCCTAGTTCTTGGTTGTCTTGGAAACCTTTGTGATTATCCAAGCAGCCTGCTTTATTTTTAGTTGCTCCCAGTAACTGAGATTGTGCTAAGACCTGCCAGTGTCCCAGAGGGGACGACCTCAGTCACTACCTAGATTCAGGCTAGTCTGACCCCAGGCAGAAGCTTTTAAAGTATAAACATAAACCTCTTCTTGTTAAGAAGAAGTATATATATCTGGGCATATATATCTGCTCCTTCTGCCCTGAGCTCTGGGGTGACAGCCAGTAAAGAACTGTTTCTTTGTTTGCTACTGTCCTGTTGAACCTGTGAACAGAAGCACCACTGGCCACCAGCCAGGTTATCAAGGAGTGTGTCCTCTGGGTGGCAGCCACAAAGCTGGGGCACCAGACTTGTACACAAGCTCCTTACTCAGAGACACCAGAAACCTGGGGTGGAGCAGAGGGAGAGTGCAAAGATGGTGACTGCTGGCCTCCCTGATCATTGCAGAAGACTGTAGTTGGTCCCTGGATGTGTGTTTAATTAGGACCCTACCCCACAGGCTGTAGCTACAAAGATAAGCTAATAGGCTTCTTTCACAGAAAGACTGTGGGTTTCAATCTGCTACCTCTCCCCTGTTCCCTGGGGGTATCCAGCTAAGAACTCTTTGTCTGTTTGTCATACTCCTATGAGACCCGTGATCGTAAGCCCACTGGCCATGAGATCCACACTACCAAAGGATGTTCCCTGGGTGGCAGCCACAAAATCAGGTCACCAAATGTGTGTCCCCCCTCCTTTCTCAGGAGATAGTGGCCACCTGGAGCAAAGCAGAGGGAGGGCATGAAGAAGGTGCCTCTGTCCCTGGAGGTTATCCCAGCCAGCCCCCTAGATGTGTCTTCATTCAGGTGCCAGCTTGTCAGGCCAGCAGTTTAAGATGATCAGATAAGCCTCCTTCCACAAAACCAGGGCACTTTTCAGTCGGCCACCTCTGTGCTGGGCTCTGGGTGGGTGAGTATGTGTCTACAAGCCTTTTTTAAGTCTATTTCTCAGTGCCCTACAACCTTGTCTCTCATGGACAGAAGCCCCGTTGGCTTTCAAAGCTACACATCTTGGGGGCTGGTCTCAGAGGCAGGTCTTAAAAGTTGGGGTCCTGATGTAGGGTCCACACTCTTCACGCGTCAGGGAGAAGCTTGGGGTTGTGTGTCCCTCTGATTGCACGTCACCATGCTGGACAGTGGGGTTTGTGGTGAGGCTGTGTCTCAGCCCCTCCTACCCATTTCAATGTGGGTTTTTCTCATTTCCCCAACGTGCAGGAGTCGCTTAGCTAGTTTTTGTTTCTTTCAGAGGACACTGTTCCACGTGTAGCCGTAGATTCGGGGTGGCTGAGGGAGAGGTGATTCAGGATTCTCCTACATCACCATCTTGAACTGAAACCCGCTGCATAATCTCTTAATGGAAAATAAAAAGAATTTTGTAATGTCTTTGATAACTTTTTGTTATAAAATGTCTGTTGAAATCCTTAATCTTTAACTGAATGCCTTCTAAAAAGAAATGAGAAGTAATTTAGCACACGACCAGGAGAAGTGAGTTTCCCTTATCGTTGGCATGAATTCTCCTAATGTCATTGGGGGTGTGTGTGTCTCTGTGTGTGTTGCCTTTTAATAGATTTAGAAACCCAAGTATTCTTCAGAATTACATTTGGGAAATATTAATCTTGGGGACTGTCAGATGTAGAAGTGGGTCTTCATTCAAATGCATATGATAGAACTTGTAGGATAATCTTTAGACAGATCTTATGTAAAGTGTAAGAGTGAGAAAAACAGTGAGCTAGGATCATAGCTCCCCAAGGGAGCATAAGACATATTCACACACTTAGAAAACTTACTTTTACCTGGAGAAACTAATATCCATATAAGAGCAAATAATTAAGATTACTGTGAGATTTTAACCATTTATTTTACCTATATATTCCTTTATTGATTTACTATGTATTACTATACACTTTAAAAATCCCTGTTAAACAGCAAATATGTATCAGGCATTGTGATAAGTTTTAGGAACTCAACCTTGATGGATGAACACAGTCCCGTGCATGTGGTTATGGAGACATATACTTGTTTCTCAGATAACCTGGTGAATACACCCTAAAGACTTTGATTAGGTGTTTGTTAGGTGTTTGTCCTGAAGCTCCTGGGGTGGAAGGAGATTTGAAGTCATTAATGCAGAGAATGTTTTTGAAGCCACAGCTGTGGGGAACATGGAATAAGCAGAGTGCACAGAATGAGATGAGATGAAAGTAAATATGAAATCATAGGGAATAACTAAAAAGGGGTGAGCAGAAAAGGCAACTGCAAACAAGGCTGAAAGGAATCATCTGACCTCAGCAGGGTCAGCTAGCATGTGGTCACACAAAGAGGATAAAGTTTTAAGAAGAAAGTGGTAGTTAATGCAGCAGAAGCCGTAGAGAGTCAGGAAGGTGACCGCTAAACGTCCATTGGATTTGGGGAGTGGAGGCTATTCATTTCCCGAGAGGAGTTTGGATGCAGGGCTGGGGGCCAGAACTAACCCAAATAATTCCCAGAAATTTAAGGAGTAAATTCAGGCAAGAATTAAGGACACTGAGTGTGAATTATATTTCTAAAAGGCTGGACTGTGGAGAGAGTAACACAGACTGTGTACCTAGTGGGGGATGGATTTAAGGGAATATTTCATCTGTGTATGTGTTTTGATTGCAGGTACTGTAATAAACATGAAAACATTTAAACATCAGGTATCTGTGCCAGTATATGGGGGACTGAATAGACAGGACAGAAAAAGTGCAGAGGGATGCACAGCCATCCCAACCGGTGTGAGGTGGCATCTCATTGTGGTTTTGATTTGCATTTCCCTGTTGATTGGTGATGGTTGAGCATCTTTCCATGTACCTGTTGGCCATTTGTATGTCTTCTTTGGAAAGATGACTCTTCAAGGCCTTTCCCCATTTTGATTGGATTATTTGGGGGTTTTGGATATTTATTTGTATATATTTTGAATATTAGTCCCTTATCAGATACATAGTTTGTGAATATTTCCTCCTATTCTGTAGGTTGAACTTCCTTCAATTTATTGTTTCTTTTGCTGGGCAGAAGCTATTTAGTTTAATGTAGTCCCACTTGTCTTCGTTTTTGCTGCCTGTTATTTTAGTGACTTATCCAAGAAATGATTGCCTAGACCAATGTCAAGGATCTTTTTCCCTATGTTTTCTTCAAGGAGTTTTTTTTTTTAGTTTCAGGTCTTATGTTTATATTTTTGACCCATTTCAAGTTAACTTTTGTGAGTGGTGTAATACAGTGATCCAGTTTCATTCTTTTGCATGTAAATATCCAGTTTTCCAAACACCATTTGTAGAGACTGTCCTTTCTCAATTGCATGTTCTTGGCACCCTTGTCAAAAATTAGTTGACCATGTATGTGGGGGTTTATATCTGCACTCTGTATTCTGTTTCACTGTTTTTACGCCAGTACCATTTTGTTTTGATTACTACAGCTTTGTAATGTAGCTTCAAATCAGGTATTGTGATGTCTCTCACTTTGTTCTTCTTTCTCAGGATTGCTTTGGCTATTTGGGGTCTTTTGTGGTTCCAAACAAATTTTAGGATAGTTTTTTTTTTTCAGTTTCTGTGAAAAATGCCATTAGAATTTTGATCAAGATTGCACTGCATCTGTAGATTGCTTTAGGCAACAAGGACATTTTAACAATATTAACCCTTCCAGTCTAAGAACATGGGGATATCTTTCCGTTTATTTGTGTCTTCTTCAGTCTCTTTCCATCTTATAGTTTGTATTGTACAGGTCTTCCACCTCCTTGGTTAAATGTATTCCTAAGTATTTTATTGTTTTTGATGCTATTATCATAGGATTGCTTCCCTAATTTCCCTTTCAGATTGTTCATTGTTAAGTGCATAGAAATGCAACTGATTCCTGTACACTATCATGCAAGTTTACTGAATTTATTAGTTATAACCGGTTTTTTTTTCTGGTGGAGACTTTAGAGTTTTTAATATATTTATAAGATCATGTGATCAGCAAACAGAGATAATTGTACTTCTTCCTTTCCAATATGGGTGCTTTTTCTTTCTTTATTTTGCCTAGTTGCTATGGCTAGGACTTCTTGTACTATTTTGAATAGAAATGTAAGAGTGGCCGTTTCTGTATTTTTCTTGTCTTAGTGAAAAGGATTTTAATTTTTCATCATTGAGTATGATGTTAACAGGGGGCTTGTTATATATGGCCTTTATTATGCTGAGGAACTTTCCTTCTATACCAGTTTGTTGAGCATTTTTATCATGAAAGGATGTTGTATCTTGTCAAGTGCTTTTTTTTTTGGTATCTATTGAGATGACTGTATTATTTTTATCTTTGATTCTATTAATATGGTGTATCACATTAATTGATTTGTGTATGTTCAGCTATCTTGGCATTCCATGGATAAATCCCATTTGAGCATCGGGAATTACCCTTGTTGAACTTGTTTTGCAAATATTTTATTGAAAATGTGTACATCTATATTTATCAGGAATATTGTATAATTTTCTTGTATATCTTTATCTGGCTTTGGTATCGGGCTAATGCTGGTCTCATAAAATGAGTTTGGGAGTTTTACTTCCTATTGCATTTTTGGGAGGAATTTGAAAAGGACTGGCTGTAATTCTTCTTTAAATATTGGTAAAATTCACCAGTGAAACCATCTGGTCCTGGGATTTTCTGTGTTGAGAGGATTTGGTTAATGATCAATCTCCTTAGAACTTATTGATATCTTTAGATTTTCTATTTCTTCATGGTTCAGTCTTTGTAGGTCCTATATTCCTATGAAATTATCCAGTTTGCTGGCATATAAGTGCTCATTATAGTCCCTTTGTATTTCGACAAAGTCTAATATTTTGTGTTTCTGTGATATCAGTTGTAATGCCTCCTCTTTCATTTCTGATTTTATTTTTCTGAATATTTTCTCTTCTTTTTGTAATCTACCTAAAGTTTTATCAATTTTATCTCTTCAGAGAACCAACTTTTAGATTCATTGATCTTTTCTGCTGCTTTTCTGGTCTCTATTTCATTTATTTCTTTTCTGATCTTTGTTATTTCCTTCTATTACTAAAGATAACTTTGGGCTTAACTTGTTCTTCTTTTACTAGTTCTTTGAAGTGTAAAGTGAGATTGTTTGACTTTTTCTTATTTCTTAATATAGGCATTTATAACTTTAAACTTCCCTCTTAGAACTGCTTTTGCAGCATCTCATAGGTTCTTATATGTTGTGCTTCTATTTTCTTTTGATTCAAGATACTTCTTGGATGATCTGAAGATATCTCTTGAATGTCCCTTTCTATTTCTTCTTTGACCCCCTGGTTGTTCAGGAGCACATTGTTTAATCTCCACGTATTTGTGAATTTGTTACAAAAACAATAACAAGAGGAAAGATCATTATATAATGACAAAGGGATCAATTTATATAACAATGGTAACCATATTCACCCAATATCAGAGCACTTAAATATATAAAGCAAGAATTATGTTAATAATTGTTTATTATATTTAGGTGCTCCAATATTGGCTGAGTTTTTTACTTAGTCTATTTTGTCTGATATAATTATAGCTACCCCTGCTCTCTTTGGGTTTTCATTTGCTCAAAATACCTTTTTCCATTCCCTCACTTTCTGCCCTGTGTGTTCTTAAAGTGCGTGAGTCTCTTGTAGGCAACATATATATAGGTCTTGTTTTGTGTCCATTCAGCCACTCTGTGTCTTTTGATTGAAGCATTTAGTTCACTTAAATGTAATGTAATTATTGATGGGTAAGGACTTACTAGCATCATTTTGTTAATAAATTTCTAATTGTTTTGTGTTTCTTTAGTTTCTGTCTTCATCTCTTGCTGTCTTTGTTAGTTGATCATGTGTGTGTGTGTGGTATGCTTTGATTCTTTTCTCTTAATTGTTTTTATATCTATTATAGGTTTTGATTCTGTGATTATCATGAGACTTTTTAAAATACATCTTGCAGTTGTAACTGTTTATTTTAAGCTTATGACAACTTAACTACAATTGCATAAGCAAGTTCCACCCATTTAATTGCAGCCCACAGTTTGTGTTGATGTCCCAATTTCCATCTTTCTAAACCGTGTATCCATTAACATAATATTGTAGGTATGGGTTTTTTTATAACAGTTTTGTATCTTAACCAGAGTGCTATATTTTAAAATGATTTATATACCATTATTGCCGTATTAGAGTATTTTTAATTTGACTATATATATGCCTTTACCAGGTCATTTTATACTTTCATATCTTTTCAGGTTACAAAGTAGCATCCTTTTTTTCATCCTGAAGAACTCCCTTTAGCATTTCTTATAGGGCAGGTCTAATGGTGACATATTTTCTTAGGTTTTGTTTGGGAATGTCTTTCTCCATTTCTGAATGACAGCTTTGCTGGGTTAAGTATTATTGATTGTTAGGTTTTTTTTTTTTTTTCCTTTGAGCACTTTGATATATCATTTCACTCTGTCCTGGCCAGGAAGGTTTCTGCTCAGAAGTGCTTATAGTCTTATAAGGACTCCATTGTATGTGATGAGTCTTTTATCTCTTGCTGCTCTTAAAATTCTCTCTCTTTGATTTTTTTTTTTTACATCTTTATTGGAGTATAATTGCTTTGCAATGGTGTGTTAGTTTCTGCTTTATAACAAAGTGAATCAGTTATACGTATACATATGTTCCCATACCTCTTCCCTCTTGCGTCTCCCTTCCTCCCACCCTCCCTATCCCACCCCTCCACGCAGTCACAAAGAACCGAGCTGATCTCCCTGTGCTATGCGGCTGCTTCCCCCTAGCTATCTATTTTACATTTGGTAGTGTATATATGTCCATGCCACTCTCTCACTTTGTCACAGCTCACCCTTCTCCCTCCCCGTATCCTCAAGTCCATTCTCTAGTAGGTCTGTGTCTTTATTCCTGTCCTACCCCTAGGTTCTTCATGACATTTTTTTTTCTTAGATTCCATATATATGTGTTAGCATACGGTATTTGTCTTTCTCTTTCTGACTTACTCCACTCTGTATGACAGTCTGTCTTTGATTTTTGAGAGTGTGATTATAATGTGTTTCAGTGAAGATCTCTTTGGGTTGCATCTATTTGTGGATCTTTGAGCTTCCTATCCCTAAGTGGCCATATCTCTTCCCAGATTTAGGAAGTTTTCACTTCTTTATATACGGTTTCTATCCCTTTTTCTCTCTTCTCCTTCTGGGACTCCCATAATGTGAATATTATTTCTTTTGATCATGTCTCACAGTTCACACAGGTTTTCTGCTTTTTCGTTCTATTTTTTATTCTCCTCTGACTGGATAATATCGAGAGATCTGTCTCCACACTCAGAGATTCTTTCTTCTGCCTGGCTGAGGTTGCTGTTGAAGCTATCTATTGCACATTTCCTTTCATCCAGTGTATTTTTAATCTCCAGAATTTCTGTCTGGTTCTTTTTTATGATTTCTATTTCTTTGTTGAACTTCTTGTTTTGCTCACGCACTCTTTTCCTGAGTTCATTGATTTGCCCATTTGTATTCTCTTTAACTTTGCTGAGCTTCCTTTACCAGGTAACTCATAGATCTTCATTTCTTTGGATAATTACAGAAATATTATTCTGTTCCTCTGGTGGTGTCATGTTTTTTGCTTTTGTCTTCTTGGTGGCTTTGCACTGATGTCTGCACATTTGAGGGCAAATTCACCTCTTCTAGTCCTTCCGTACTGGCTTCAGTGAGAACAGACTTTCACCTGGAGGTGGCTGCAAGGGTGCTGGATGGGTGGGGTGCAGGGTCCTTGCATCCTGAGAAGGCACAGTGGCATAGTCTCCATGCTGCTCTGTCAGCCCAGGTTGACATTGCTCAGACTGCCATGGGCCTGCAGGAAGCAGTGGCATGTAGGGCTATTGGGATCTTCAGAGGCCACAGCTGCTAAGGTCTTCCTGTTCATTTTTCTTTTTCCCCAAGGGAAGAAGCTCTGAGGGATCCTCTCGGCACTTGGTCTGGTGGGCTGGCACTGAGAGTACTCAGAACAGTATTGGAGCCATGGTCCTAGGATCTGGGACACACAGAACTGCCACAGGGCGTGAATACTGCATGGATCCTATAGCACAGGTGCATTGCCTGTGGCTATGGCACTGGTGTCTACTGTGTGGGTGTGTGCTGATACCCTGTGAAACCAGTACCTGAGGATCAGGGGCTCACTGTGGAGATTCTGGTGTGGGGAGGGGGCACCCAGCAGCACAGGCTCTTGGATAACAAGATATAGTGGTGGCTTGGGTCCAGGGGTCAGGGTGCAGTGGTAGCAGAGCCCTTGGATGGTAGGTCTAAGTCTCAACTCTGGCCCAGGGGCTGTCACAGGCCAGCAGCAGCATGGCTCCAGGCTGGTTTCTTAAAGCGTCTGTTGGCCCTGAGGGGCCTGGGCTGAGTGCAGTGATAGGTTGTCCTTGTCAGTGACAGTTCAGAGCCACATCCTTGGAACCAAGGGGATGCCCCAGCAATGACTATACAGAGCCATGACCTGGCACCTGGAGAGTGGGGTTCAGGGCAGTGACACCATGGTCTCAGCAAGGAAGGGTCAGAGATGTGCCCTGGGATCCAGGGGGTGGGACTCGGGGCAGCTGGAGCTTGATCCCAGGAATGAGGGGTCAGAGCCATGACCTGAAACCCAGGAAGCAGAGCTCAGGGCAGTGGCAGCACCCCTGGCAATGATGGTCCAGGGTCTCAGTATGGATGGGGATGAACCTCAAGGTGGCACAGCCCCGTCCCAGCAACAGTGGGTCAGAGCCTTGCCCTACTGTGAGGGGTGGGCTCAAGGCTGTGGCAGCACCCCTGGCAGTGATGATTCACTGCTGGACCTAGAACGTGGAGCATGACAGCACAACCTGAGGCTGGCAGCCAAGTCATGCCCGGGGCCCCTGGCTCAGGGTAGCAGGGGCCACCCCAGAAAGGGGGTGCAAAGCTGCAACCCAGGGCCAGGAGGGGCAAAGAGCAGTGGCAGCTCCAGCCCTATATAGGATGGGGTGCTGTGATGCCAGATGCCTGAGATGAGGGCACAGAGGCCCCCAGGGCAAGTGCCATCTCAGCACCTGCTCCAGCCCCTTGGGGGAGAAGCAGAGGCTGATCCAGGCTGCTCTTTCCACTGAGATCAGCAGTGATAGAGACTGAGGAGATCTCTGTAGCCACAGTTGCGAATGTCCACCATGGTGAGGCTTGCTGGGCTCTCCTGCTGTCCTTCTCAGGGGGAAGAGGGTGAACATTCTCCAGGGGGTTCTTGCAGGTGCTGAGCTGCTCCTGACTGCGGCAAAGGCACTTCCTGTGCTTTTCTATGTCCATCCTCAATTTTTGAGCTCTGCAGGGTTTGTACTGCTCCTTTGTAATGCACAGCTTTCCCTGAGTTCTTTTTAATTAATTTTTATTGGAGTATAATTGCTTTACAATGTTGTGTTAGTCTCTGCTGTACAGCAAAGTCAATCAGCTATAGGCATACATCTATCCCCTCTTTTTTGGATTTCCTTCCCATTTAGGTCACCACAGAGCACTGAGGAGAGTTCCCTGTGCTATACAGCAGGTTCTCATTAGTTATCTATTTTATACATAGTAGTGTGTATATGTCAATCCCAATCTCCCAATTTATCCCGTCGCCTCTTCCCCCCCTTGGTAGCCATACGTTTGTTTTCTATGTCTGTGTCTCTATTTCTACTTTGCAAATAAGTTCATCTGTACCTCTTGCACTGTTGGTGGGAATGTAAATTGATACAGCCACTATGGAGAACAGTATGGAGGTTCCTTAAAAAACTACAAATAGAACTACCATACGACCCAGCAATCCCACTACTGGGCATATACCCTGAGAAAACCATGTGTCAAAAAGACACATGCATTCCAGTGTTCACTGCAGCACTATTTAGAATAGCCAGGACATGCAAGCCACCTAAATGTCCATCAGTAGAGGAATGGATAAAGAAGATGTGGTACATATATACAATGGAATACTACTCAGCCATAAAAAGGATCGAAATTGTGCCATTTGCAGAGACGTGGATGGACCTAGAGACTGTCATACAGAGTGGAGTAAGACCCTGGGCTCTTTTCTCCAGTTTGTAGTTGTTTATTTACTGTTGTGTTGTGTTGTGACCTCTTGCCCCTCCATCTTGCTGGCGTCACATTTATGACATTTTTCTTTTTTTACCTCCATTCTCCTTTGGTTGTATCTTTGGCCCTTGTCCTGTTTGGGACTATTATGAATGAAGCTACTGGAAATACTTTTTGCAGATCTTTTTGTGCATATGTTTTCATTTCTCATGGTTAAAAATGCATGCTATATACTCTGGGTCATAGGCCTGATGTACATTTAATGTGATAAGAAAATGCCAAACTGTTTCCCAAAATAGCTATACCACTTTACACACCCAGTCCACACTGCATCCATCCTCACCAACATTTGGTGCTGTCACTTCAGTCAGCTGGAAATGGTCCTTATTGTTTTAATATGCATTGTCCTCATGGCTGCTGATGTCGAGTGGCTGGTTGGTGGTGCTGCTTGGTTATGCGTATATATACTTTTTTTTTTTTTTTTTTTTTTTTTTTTTTGAGGTACGTGGGCCTCTCGCTGTTGTGGCCTCTCCCGTTGCGGAGCACAGGCTCCGGACGCGCAGGCTCAGCGGTCATGGCTCACGGGCCCAGCCGCTCCGCGGCATGTGGGATCTTCCCTGACCGGGGCACGAACCCGTGTCCCCTGCATCGGCAGGCGGACTCTCAACCACTGCACCACCGGGGAAGCCCCATATATATACTTTTGGAAAAGGTCCAAGTCTTTGTCCATTTTAACTGGCTTGCTTCTTCTGTTACTGATTTCTGTGTGTTTTTATATATTCTGGATAAAGAAGTTTTGTCAGATAAAGGCATTGCAAATCTTTCCCTTCATTCTGTGGCTGGCCTTTTAATTTTTTAATAATATACATTTTATGAGCCAAAGTTTGTATTTTTGATAAGGCTCAATTTATCAATGTTTTGTCTTTCACGTGAGTGCTCTTTGTGTTATTGCTAAGGAATCCTTTCCTATGTCAGCACACAAATATATTCTCTTGAATTTTTTCTAGAGTATAGTTTTAGCTTTTGCATCTAGGCCTGTCAGCTGTCTCAAACAAATTTGTGTGCATTGTGTGGGACAGAAGTTTATATTTTTGTTGTTTGGTTTTTGTATATTCAGTTGTTGAAGAAATAGCTGTTGAAAAGACTTACTCCCCTTTTAATTGCCTTGGCATCTTTGTTAAAATTCAATTGGCCATAAATGTGTGGATTTATTTCTGAAGATTTTATTCTGTTCTATTGATCTGTTTGTCTCTACTGTCATCAATACTACGCTGTCTTAATTGCTGTAGATTTACTGCAGGTCTTGAAATCAAGTGGTGAACGTCCTCCAACATCATTCTTCTTTCTCAAGATTGTTTGGCTATTTTAGGCTCTTTGCATTTCCACATCAATTTTACAAGTAGTTTGTCATTTTCTACAAAAAAAGAACTGCAATTTTGATTAGAATGTCATTAAATCTATAGATCAGTATAATGAAACAGACAATATTTAGTCTTCTAGACGATAACCACCACGTATCTCTTTGTGTATTTTGGTTTCTTTTATTTCTTTCAACAATGTACTGTAGTTTTCCACGTAGACATCTTGCACATATTTTGTTAAAGGTATCATTAAATATTTTACGCTATTGGTGCTATTATAGATGGCTTTAATTTCATTTACAATTTTATTGATATTAAATAGAATTACAATTCACCTTTTTATATTGATTCTATATCCTATACCCTTGCTAAGTTCACATATTAGCTCAAAGAGGTATTTCTCAATCTTCTATGATTTTTCTATATAAGCAGTCTTACCTCTCTATAAAAAATTCTTACGGCTTCCTTTGTGATCTTTAAGATCTTCTTTCCCAAAGCGACAGTGGAGGAAGTTTTCTCTGCTGAACCTGGACGTGGTGTGCGTAAATGTTGCCCATATTTCACAGTTCCTGGCACCCGCCCCTGTTGAACTTCACCTCCTGAGGTGAGGAAAATAAATTCCAGCTGTGGACAGCATCTTAGACCTTGGCTTTTGATCTTCCCTTCCTGACCACTTGCCCTTTGGATTTTGGAGTAGCTTAGTCAGTCCCAGCAATTGTGTAAGCCAATTCCTTGAAAGCAAACAATATATAATGCTTATAAAACTTTCACCTCCTACTCATTGTGCTTCTCCGGTTGAACCCTGACTGCCACAGGTTTTGCACACTTTTTTCTATAAATCATCTTATAATTTATTAAAGTAAATTGCCCTAACACGTTGCTATTGTTTGAGGAAGCTTTAAAACAAAATCAATATATATATATATTTTTTTTATTTTAGCATCTTTATTGGAGTATAATTGCTTTACAATGGTGTGTTATTTTCTGCTGTACAACAAAGTGAATCAGCTATACGTATACATATATCCCTATAACTCCTCCCTCTTGCGTCTCCCTCCCTCCCACCCTCCCTATCCCACCCCTCTAGCTGGTCACAAAGCACTGAGATGATCTCCCTGTGCTATGCAGCTGCTCCCCACGGGCTATCTATTTTACAGTTGGTAGTGTATATATGTCCATGCCACTCTCTCGCTTCGTCCCAGCTTACCCTTCCCCCTCCCTGTGTCTTCAAGTCCATTCTCCACACCTTTTATTCCTGTCCTGCCCCTATGTTCTTCAGAACCTTTTTTTTTTTTTTTTTTTAGATTCCGTATATATGTGTTAGCATACGGTATTTGTTTTTCTCTTTCTGACTTACTTCACTCTGTATGACAGACTCTAGGTCCATCCACCTCACAACAAATAACTCAATTTCATTTCTTTTTATGGGTGAGTAATATTCCATTGTATATATGTCCACATCTTCTTTATCCATTCATCTGTCAGTGGACACTTAGGTTGCTTCCATGTCCTGGCTATTGTAAATAGTGCTGCAATGAACATTGTGGTACGCGACTCTTCTTGAGTTATGGTTTTCTCAGGGTATATGCCCAGTAGTGGGATTGCTGGGTCGTATGGTAGTTCTATTTTTAGTTTTTTGAGGAACCTCCATACTGTTCTCCACAGTGGCTATATCAATTTACATTCCCACCAACAGTGCAAGAGGGTTCCCTTTTCTCCACACCCTCTCCAGCATTTATTGTTTGTGGATTTTTTGATGATGGCCATTCTGACTGGTGTGAGGTGATACCTCATTGTACTTTTGATTTACATTTCTCTAATGATTAGTGATATTGAGCATCCTTTCATGTGTATGTATTTTTAAAAATATGTATTTTTAAAATTATCAGTTTAATGCCTGCTACCTAACATTTTTATCAAAATGTCTGGACAGACTCTTGGGAAAAAAAGTCTGTCAGCTCTTTACAGTGACATCTACATTTGTCCACACTGTGTTTTGGGTTATTTTTAATTATTAATATATCCAGCTCTGAAAATCTGTCTATTCAGTACATGCTAGCATTTGGATATTATGCTAATACATGTTCTACAATTGATGGGAAATATCTCAAGAAATCCCCAAGTTTAACATAAATGAAATGTACATACATACCATTAAAAGTTTTTAAACATTTTAAACTTATGCTTGCTTCTTCATCTATAATTTTGGCCTTAACAAATAAAGATTTGATTGCCATTTCCATTTTTTCTGCACACAGTATTTTTCTCTTGCTGACTCATCATGTTATCTATTTTATAATTATTGGTTTTTTTCCAGGTCAGTCTGATATATTTATTCCCTTAACCTCTGTAATGTCTGAGATTTACCATGTGTCTTCATGGTGTGTTCTTTTGCATCGGGGGTGAAAATAATTATGTCTTCAGAAACATAAACGTTCAATTCTACCCATTTGTGCACTCCAAAAATAGCTTAATTAGTTAACAGCTAAAATGGGAAGGCAAAGTTACTAAAGAACTCTTGATGCTCATTTGCTATGTGTGGCCTCTTTGTAAAAATAGACTGTGGTTGTTTGAAAGCAAAATAATACAAGCATAAGAAGAAGGCAATGAAACCTGGAAACTCACTCCCAGTATGGCTCTTAACAGAACACGTCTTCCAGAGAATGGTATTTATGTCTCTCTGCATTTCCCTGCTTCTTCTATATGGGAATTCCAACAAGAGATTATCATTATATAGGCTTCCTGATTTTACATATATTGCTTTATTTTTATCTTTCAGTATTATTGAGATATACTTGACAAACATTATGAGTTTAAGGCATATAGCATGATGGCTTGATGTACGTATCCTGTGAAATGATTGCCACAGTAAACCTAGTGGACATCCATTACCTCAAACAGATTGAAAAAAAAAAAGAAAAATGTGTTTTTCCTTTTGATGGGAGCTCTCAGCAGTGTTCGAATACACCATACAGCAGTGTTAACTACAGTCGTGCTGCAGGTTAACTCACAGCACTTGATCTGTCTTGTACGTGGAAGCCAGTATGCTGGCCGCCTTCAGCCAGCTCCCCCACTCTTCACCCCTGCCTCTGGTAAACATCTAATCGCTTTGCAAAGACTTTGTTTTTGTTTTGATTCCACATGTGAGTACTTGTGGGGTTTTTGTCTGACTTTTCGCTTAGTATAATGTCCTCAAGGTCCATCCATGTTGTCACAAATGGAAGGATTTCCCTCTTATTTATAGCTGAGTAATATTCGTGTGTCTGTGTGTGTGTGTGTGTGGGTATTGTATATAAATCACATCCTCTCTATTCATTCTTCTGCTGTTGGACTCAGGTTGATACCAGCCTTGGCTTCTATAAATAATGCAATGAATATGGAGGTGAAGACATCTCTTTGAGATAGTGATGCCACTTCTTTTGAATAAATACCCAAAAGTGGAATTGCTGGATCATATGGTAGTTCTATTTTTAATATTTTTAGGAACATCCATACTGTTTTCCACAGTGGATGCACCAATTTACATTCATACCAACAGTGCACGAGAGTTCCCTTTCCTCCACATCTTCACCAGAAACTGCTATCTCTTATCTTTTTGATGACAGTCACTCTGACTGGTGTGAGGTGATATCTCACTGTAGCTTTGATTTGCATTTTGCTGATAAGTGAGGTTGAGCACCTTTTTCATGTACCTGTTGGCCATTTGGATATCTTGTTTGGAAAAATGTCTATACATACAGGTAGTTTGCCTAGTTTTAATTGGATTGTTTGTGGCCTTTTTTTGCTATTGAGTTGTGTGAATTCTTTATATATTTTGGATGTCAATCTCTTATGAGACACATGGCTTACAAATATTTTCCCCCATTTACTAGGTTAGGGTTAGGTTTACGGTCCTACATTTAAGTCTTTAATCCATTTCAAGTTAATTTTTGTGGCTGGTGGGAGACAGCGGTCTATTCTCATTCTCTTACATGTGAACATCCAATTTTCCCTGTACCATTTATTGAAAAGACTGTTTCCCCCATTGAGTATTCTTGGCTCCCTTATCAAGTATTAGTTGACCATAATGCATGAGTTTACTTCTGGGGGTCTCAATTCTGTTTCACTGATCTAGGTATATCTCTTTTTATGCCAGTACCATGTTGTTTTGATTATTATAGCTTTACAGTATAGCTTGAAAATCAGGAGACGGGTGATACCTCCCACTTTGTTTTTAAGGTTGCTCTGGCTCTCCAGTCTTTTGTGGTTCCACACAAATTTTAGGATTGTTTTTATTACTATTGTGAATAAAATTCCATACTATTGGAATATTAATAGAGATTTCTTTGGATCTACAGATGGCTTTGGGTAGTGTGGATATTTCAACAATATTAATTCTTCCAGTCCATGAACATGGGATATCTTTCCACTGATTTGTGTCTTCCTTAATTTAATCAATGTCTTGTAATTTTCAGTGTTCAGATCTTTTCTTTCCTTGGTCAAATTTTTTCCTAAGCATTTGTTTTTATGTATTGTAAATGGGATTATTTTCTTATTTCTTTCTCAGATAATTTTTTGTTAGTGTATAGAAACTCTACTGGTTTTTATATGTTAATGCTGTCTTGTGCAACTTTAGTGAAGTCATTGATGAGATCTAATACTTTTTGATTATGTTTACATTTTTCTCTATATAAAATCATGTCATCCTCAAATAGATACAGTTTTTCCTCTTCCTTTCCAATTCTGGTATTTGTTTTTCTTGCCTGAGAGCTCTGGCTAAGGACTTCCAGTATTATTTTGAATAGAAGTGCTGAGAGTGGGCACCCCTTCTTGTTCCTGATCTTAGAGGAAAAGATTTCAACTTTTCACTACAGAGTATATATTGTTACTAGTGGGCTTGTCATCATGAATGGATATTGAATTTGGGCAAATTTTTTTTCTGCATCTATTGAAGTGATTTTTATCTTTTACTGCTTGTGGTGTATCACTTTTGTCTTGCATATATTAAACCATCCTTGCATCCCAGAGATAAATCCTATGTGATTATGGTGAACGCTCCTTTTCATGCTGCTGAATTCAGATTGCTAGTATTTTATTGAGAAATTTTGCATCTATACTCATTAGGAATATTGACCTGTAGTTGTCTTGTTTGTCCTTTTCTGGCTTTAGTATCAGGGTAATGCTGGCCTCTTCAAATGAATTTGGGAATGTTCCCTCCTCTTAGATTTATTGGAAAAGTTTGAGAAGGATTGGCATTCATTCTTCCTTAAATGTTTGGTAAAACTCATCAGTGAAGCCATCTGGTCCTGGGCTTTCTTCATTGGGAGATTTTGATTACTAGTAAGCCTGCTCACTCAGGCTTACTAGTAATTGGTCTCCTCAGATTTCCCATTTCTTCATTTCAGTCTTGGTACATGATAAGTTTCTAAGAATTCATCCATTTCTTCTAGGCTGATCAGTTTGTTGGCATGTAGTCGTTCATAGTAGCCTGTTATGATCCTTTGTATTTCTGTACTAGCAGTTGTAATGTCTCCCCTTACATGTATAATTTTGCTGATTTGAGTCCTCTCTCTTTTTTTCCCTTTTTTAGTCTAGCAAAATGGTAATTTTGCTTATCATTTCAAAGAACCAACTTTTAGTTGTATAAATTTTTTCTATTATATTTCTTTTCTCTATTTCATTTATTTATGCTCTTTATTGTTTCCTTCCATTTATTAATTGAGTTTTAGTTTGTTCTTTTTTGCCTAGTTTTAGGATCTTTTTATTTTCTTGATATATTTTTATCACTATGGACTTCCTGTTAAACTGCTTTCGTTAAACTGCTTTCATTACATGCCATGAGTTTTGTTATGTTGTGTTTCCATGTTTGTTTAATTCAATATACTTTTTAGTTTCCCCTTTAATTTTTTCTTTGATCCACCGGGTGTTCAGGCGAGTGTTGTTTAATTTCCACATATTTGGGAGTTTTCCAGTTTTCCTCATTTTTAGATTTATTCCACTGTGGTCAGAGAAGATACTTGGTATAACTTCAACCCTCTTGAATTTGAAAGACTTGTTTTATGGCCAAATAAATGATCTATCCTACAATATGTTTTATGTGGAATTGAGAAGTGTATGTATTCTGATTTTGTTGAATAGAGTGTTCTGTATGTCTGTAGATCCATTTGGTGTATATTGTTGTTCAAAGCAACTGTTTCCTTATTGATTCTCTGTCTGGATGATCTACCCATTGCTGAGTTGGTGTATTAAATTCCCCAACTATTATTCTATTGCTGTTTGTTTCTCCTTTTATTCCATTAGTAGTTGCTTTATGTTATGTGTTTTTTTTGTGCTCCAGTTAAAACTTCCCATTTGTTAAATCTTCTTGATGGATTGATGATCCCTTTACCATAATAATAATGACCTTCTCTTTTTACCATTTCTAGTTTCAAGTTTGTCTTTAAGTATAGCCAACCCTTGTTTGTTTGGCTGTTGGTTTTTTTTGTCTTCTTTTGGTTATCCTTGCTTGAACTGTCCAGTTCCATCACTGCACTCATGGTCTGTGTGTGTCTTTCAAGGTAAAGTGAATCTCGTGAAGTCAGCATATCATTGGATCTTGTCATTGTTTGATTTTAATCCAGTCAAACAATCTATGTCTTCTGGTTGGAGAATTTAATGCATTTAAAACAATTAATGATAGGTAAAAATTTACTATTGCTATTTTGTTAATTGTTTTGTAGACTTGTCATTCCCTGCATCTTACTTTGCTATCTTCTTTTGTAATTTGATGACTTTTTGTTTCAGTATGCTTCAAATTTATTATCTTTTGTGCACCTACTACAGGTTTTTCCTTTGTTGTTACCGTGAGGCTTACATAAAGTATTTTAAAACCATAGCATCCACTTTTATACTGGTAAGAACTTTCATAACATTCCTAAACTTTACACTTTTATTTCTCCTCTCCTCATTTTAGGTTATTGATGTTACAGTTCACATATTTTATGTTGTGTATCCAATAAGAGATTATTATAGTTATGGTTATGTTTGATACATCGTTTTCTAGCTTTTAAACTCAAGTTGTAAGTGAATTACACCCCACCATTACTATATTAGAGACTCTGAATTTGACTTTGACTTTGACTACATATTTACCATTACCAGTGGGTTTTGTACCATCTTCATATGTTTTTACAGTGTTAACTACTGTCCTTTTACTTCCACTCAACTCTCTTTAGAACTTCTTGCGAGACAGGTCTACTGGTAATGAATGCCCTCAACTTTTACTGAGAAACTCTTAGCTCTCCTTCATTTCTGAAGGATAGTTTTGCCAGCTGTAGTGTTCTTGGCTGACAGGTTTTTTTCCTCAGTATTTTCAATATATCATCCCATTCTCTCCTGACCTGAACATTTACTGTTGAGAAATCCATCAATAGTCTTATGGGGGTTCCCTTGTATGCAACTTGTCAATTTTCTCTTGCTGCTTTAATTTTTTTTCCTTTGGCTTTGATTTTGACATAATGAAATTTGTCTTTGCCTTCCCTATTCATGTTCAACCTATTTGGTATCTTTTGGGCCTCATAGATCCAGACATCCAGTTCTCTTCCCAGGATTGGGAAGTTTTCAGCCATTTTTGCTTTAAATATACCTTCTGTCCCTTTCTCTTCTCCTTCTGGGAGTCCCTCAATGCAAATATTTTCTTTTTTCTTTTGATGGTGTCCCATAAGTGCTTTAGACCTTCTTTATCCTTTTTCATTCTTTTTTATTTTCGCTGCTCTGTCTTCAGGGTCACTGACTCTTCTGCATGGTTAAGTCTGCTGTGGAAGCTCTCTATTGAATTCTTCATTCCAGTCATTGCATTATTGAGCTCTTGAATTTGTTTCTTGACGATTTCTATTTTCTATTGTTGAACTTCTCATTTTGTTCACGCATTGTTTTCCTTATTTTGCTTAGTTGTCTGTGTGTTGTTGTAGTTCACTGAACTTCCTTAAGAGGATGATCTGAAGTTTTTGCCTGACAGCTTATAGTTCTCCATGTCTTTAGGGTCACTAATTGGAAATTTATGATTTTTTCGGGGTGGTGTCTTGTTTACCTGATTTTTCATGATCCTTGATTCCTTATGTTGGTATCTGCACATTTGAGTAGGTGGTCTCCTCTTCCAGACTTTACAAGTTCACTTTGGCAGAGAGTTCTTCACCAGTCTGTTCATCTTGGGATTCTAAACATGTCAGGTGATATTGTCCTTGGGCAGATGGGGCTTGCTGTCAGGGTCTATTTTGGGGTGAGGCAACTATCTGAACTGTGAGGTTGGAGAGGAGGTGCCACTGGCTGATAACAGTTGGATAAGTTTGCTTCCCAAGAGATGCTGTAGGATGGGGTCTGTGCTTTCCTGAGTTCTCTGGTCAGGCTTCCTTGACAGTGCAAACTGGGTACTATATTCACAGGTAGGTAGTGCTGTGAATTAGCTTCCCTGCCCTGGTTGGGCAGCAGAGTGGGCCCCAGAGCCTGCATGGCTGGTTGTCTGGGAACCTGAATCAGGCAAGTCTGTGCACAGAATATCCAGACCAGGTGGGGCCACAGTCTTGCCTACAGATAGGGAAAGCCATGGGCTGTGTCTCCATTCAGGTGCTACTGTAAGCAGGGCTGTGGGATGTGAAACAGAAGAACAAACCTGACTTCCTATTGGATCTATTCCTTTAACTATAACCTTTGTGCTCTGTCCCTTGTGCTTAGTCATGCTGGCTCTGCACCTTCATAAAAGAATATTGCCTGTAGGCTGAAATATACAGATTGGCCCATTCTCAAGGCTCTGACCTTTAAAAGTATAACACTTTTCCATCCATACAGAGCTAAAATATTGCAGAACAGAAAATAACAATTGTCTTGTTGGCATTTTACAGGAGCATTGTGACCTGACCTACACCGACAGCTGCAAGAACAAAGGATTCTGAAACCAAGAAGTTTGCAGCAATAACCAGCCACACCTCCTCCCCTTTCAGTGTAGAAGAAGCCTGAATTCTAACTCAGGTAAGAGGGTTCCTTGGGACACCAGTCCACTATCTTCCCAGTCTGCTGGCTGCTTGGACTCTGTAACAGTTGGACTACACAGCTTCCCGTGTGCTCTGGTTATGTTCCTTGGTTGGGCCAGCTGAATGCTCTTGAGCAGTGGACAGAGATACAAATAGTTTTTCTGCCCTGGAGGGGCCCCTAGATAGGCCCCAAGATCACCCAAGTCTCTTGCGTGGGGATCAAATTAGGCAGAATTGTGCACCAACACCCTAACTGCAGATGCAGGGCCACTGGCGGGGCTCTGCCCCAGTGCCACTGTAATTGGAGCTTCAGGATGGGCTACACGGATTCCCAGGAGCTCAGCTAAGGCTTTCTCCTCAGAGGGGCTAGGAGCTTCCCTCAGCAGGTTGGGGGCTTTAGCTTAGCTCCCCTGCCTGGGTTGCCTGGAGAAATAGCTCCAAGGACAGAAAGGCGCTTTGTTTGGGGTCTGGACTTGAGGGGAGTCATTCCCCACCTTCCCTGACTCTGCTCCAGGGCTACTGGGCAGGGCAGCTTCCAGGTTGGTCCATGCTGGAGCCACACTCGGCCGTGGGTGGGTTATGACGCAGCACCCCTCTGCTTGGTCAGAGGAGCAGACCAGGCTCCAGGTCTACTAAGCTCTTGGTCTGAGTTTGCGTATCAGGCAGACCTGCCCCCCACGAGTCCCCAGCCAGACTGTGCCTTCTTGGACCTGCAGGTGAGCAAAGGCTCTGGGTGGGACTTTGACTTGGGCTCTGCAGGCAGGAACCTGGTCTGTCCAGGTCCCAGGGCTGGTGCTGCAATCCCCTCCCCCTTCTCTGTCCCTACACGATTCCCGGGGCGAAGCCTGCAGACTCTCCCCATGATTCTGGTGAGGCAGGACCAGAGTGGGGCTCCTGAGAAGCAGCCACCGTGCTGGGGTCTGGATGTCCCCCCGGGCTCTCTCCCCACACCGAGCCCTCTGTGTGCAGTGCTGTCAGAGTGTAGCTGTTTCTCTTACCTTCTTATGGTGTGTCTGTGGTGCAGCTGCACCCCCTGTTCTAGGGTTTCACGGTGGGGTCTTGTCCATGAAGAGTTGTTAGTTGCTGTTCTTGGGAGGGGAGCAAAGTCTTGTGACGTCACTCCTCTGTGTAACTTTAATTTTAATGTGAGCCGCGGGAAAGTATTACTGTGTTCATCTTGGACAGATCCTGAGAGAATCAAATAATTAGGATACTTTGATAGCTTTGATAGCTTGAAATAAAGGTAAAATCTGTGAAGAAGCTTGAAATAATTGTTAAGGAAAAGATACGTATTTATGTGAAAGGTTAACTGAAACTTTCCTTAAAGGTAGTCCCTCTTTTGTAGTTTATTTTAAAGTCTAATTTGAGAACCAGTTAATTTTTAATTTCCCTCATGATTAGTTCCCAATCAAACCCATCTTGACCAATCTTTCAGTTCCTTGGAAAATTCCCTTTATCTAGGCCATGTTTTGCTCATGAATTTAAAAGGCAGGAGGACTGGTGATCTGAAATGGTATTGCCCCAAACCACAAGATTCAACAGAAATGCATCATGGTCCACAAACATTTCACTTGCGTTTCAGATGAAATTAAATTATATCAATTAACATTTAAGAAAACGGACCAGTTGGAGACTAAGTGACACATACTAATTAACCTGTCGGTTAGACCTCAGAATAAACCCATCTTAGTGCATATCTGTGAACACCTTATAAGTGTGTCCTCGACTTTGGAGGGAGGGATTTGGAACTTGTCTTTTTAAAAATTCAGCCAATCTGCTGAGTGAAAATTGTACAAGCACGTACACTGATGTAAGCACACACTCAACACCCATACGTATTAATACATTTTAGGAAGTGCTCTCCTCAAAACAAAATCTGCAGTTGCAAAATAGTGTCTTATCAGATGATGGTACCATGCGGTAGTTCTAACAGTAAAATCTCAACATTCTCACCTAACTTTCAGCTGATGGAAAAGTCAATAGCAGCCATTATTTGATTGATAGCTAGGGATTCTACTATTGAAAGGTAAAAATGAAGGAAGGAAAGACAGCTGACTATATTGTCCATCAAATTTCCAAATTAAGGGCATTGACGTGTATTTTGAAATCTTATAGAGAACTGGGAAGGAAGGAAACAGAAAGAGAAAGATATAGAAAGACAGGGAGATAGGGCAATGGATAAAGGGGGAGAGGGATGTAGGGAGAGGGAGAGAAGTTAGCAGTATTTGTAACTCTTTGTCTGCATTAATAAGGATTTTCTCTGCACTTGCAACTAAAGAAAATACAAAAGTCAGTCATTTGCTGAGGCTGGCATCACACTATGAGTGGTAGCAATATATTAGGTTTTCATTTAGATATTGCTGCCTAAAAGATGTGTTTACACCTCCTAACCTGAGGGGTTTTTGCTTAAGAGAGCTGTGCAAGTAATAATTGCTAAATAGGGTTTAAAAAACTGGGAAAGCATCTAATGCTCGCATCTAAAGCATTTAACATCCTTAGGTATCTGCTCTCTGAGGGGTTCACAGAAAGTTATCATTTTTAGAAGTGTTTTTACCCTTGTTGTTAGTGTGGGCAAGAGGCTTCCTCTAGCTCTCTACATCCAAGGAAGACTCCGGAAGCCCTCTTTTTAATTTTTTGAAAAGTATATTTTGACAGAACTAACAAAATGAATTCCCGTTAATAAAATATAACATTTTGATTCAGTTTGTGTAAATATAACCATATGATCCAATTTATAGGCTATACTTGTGAGTATGTGTTCATTTTAAAAATGTCAGTGGATGGAATGATTGATATTATTTGAATAGGAACTTAGTTTAAAATTTAGTTGTCATCTAATATTTAAGACACGTTAAGTTCATCTAAATACTTTTAAAGATGAATGCTGTAACGTGCTGCCACTCAAATTCAGGCCATGCAAATTCAGATCTGGTGTCTACTAATCCTTTATATATTTCTGGCTATTTTATTTTCCTAAAAGCCTCGTTACCCTAGAAAATTTCCACAGGTGCATTTGGGGAAGGAGACTCTGCATGAGACTTCCGTAGAGGGAGGTGGCCCACCCATCAATCAAAGGTGTCCTCAATCAGCTCTGACCTGTGACTGAGCTGGGGTCTGCAGAAGCAGTGAAGCCTCCTTAACCTGCATCACGGTGACTCATGGCTACATTGAGGTCATCTCAACTGGAGTACTTCCTCTCATACAGAGTAAGTCACTTTTTAAGTAGTTGGCTCATGAATTTCACTACAATGATCAATTAGCCACAGAATCATTTAAACCAAGTCATTCTCCTTACCATTTTTTCTGCTGTCATTTATAGTATAATTTTATATAATTTAAATATGTATGAATATTAATGTATATAATATGCAAACATACATGTGCCAGATATTTTCAGATAGGACAAAGCACGTTTAGGTGCTGGATTAGAAGACTTGAGGAATTAAAAGCCAGGCGTGTGATTATTGCGTTAGTTCACTTACCTAGAAATGAGTGTCAAAGCTGTATCAAAACGTGAAGTCATTTCTGAAGCATTTCCTTACTTGGGAAACTCTGTGATTAAAAAACAGTTGAAAAGGCACTCCAGTCCATGTAAAGAATATAGATGACTATTAATTACAGCTACCAATAATTTACATTCTTAAATTCAGTTTCCATAGATTTTCCTTCCCTCCCCCTCCCCTGGAACATAACTCTTTCTTACATAGAATCAACTAAAAAAAGAACACAAAATCAGAAAGAGCAGTTAGCCAGAGACCCAAATTTAGTGTGTTAATAACAAAAAATAACCCAGGAGATAAAGCATGGAAATAAAATGTGGTAATTATGCAAAACTTGTGAATACATTATAGATAACTTATTATTGTTTTTGTTGTTTTGAATACGTATTTCCATGGCAACCTGTGGATCATAATACATATGGTCCTTTAGAGATTTCAAAAATACCCTTGTAAATGCAAACTCTCCTAATGTTTAAAATCTCAGGAGGCAAAAATGTTGCAGCAAACTATCATAGTTTAAAATTATACTTAGCTTAATGTTTATAAATATTTAGTATCTATTGAAAGTACAATTTCTTTAGGAAAAATATGCAGACATTTATATTTGGTAGCTGCTTTTCATCTTAGCATATTTTTATGACACTAAGCGTAATATTATATTATTATATTTATGCGATTTGACATTATGTTTCCCAGTGTTTCTTGCGTTTCTGAAGGTGAACTGGTGAAAACACCTCCTGGGATTCATGCTCTGTATCTCCTTTGAGCCTCAGTTTATTTTATCCATAAAATTCGGAGGTTCTCTAACAATTTATCTTTAGTAAGTGGTACAACCATTTGTCATGCCAATCTAGGCAAATCCTTAAACTCTTGCAGGTTTGTTCCATTCCATGTAGAGGGAAGGGCCAACATGGACACATATTCCCCTACGTGTTATAAATTTAGTTGCTTCCTTCCAGGTTGTAGAGAGCATTCTCTATATGCAAATGAAGAGTAACACTTTCCTCTCTGCAAAACCCTAAATAAAGGAAAGTAAAAATATCTGGGTATTAAATAGATGAATCCAATCAGAAATGCTGAAAATATTTTTGCACTTTTTCTTACTTAAATTCAATGATTACATCATTCAGTTCCTATGCTGACATTACAATAATGTTGTTTTTCAGTTGAAAGTGGAGGAGCAACAGTAGTTTGTTTCCTAGTCTATATAACCTTAAAATTAATGTCCATCACTCACTGAATGATTAAACTATTATTACACAACTCTAGGAAAAATGTCAGGTCGCAAGAGTAACATTAGGGAGTATGGTAGAGAAGCAAGTGCCAGGACCTGTTTCTCCGCCTAGAAGATAATTTTATGGCACAAAATGGCTGAAGTGACTCTATCCTGAAACACTGGACTCTATTTGAATACTTGCTGCTTCCAGGAGAAAGCTTGGCTGGTAAGTTACAGTTAATATTGGTTGATTTTTGTCTTCAAGATGGTAGTGGCTCTCTATCCCACATCCCTGAGCCCTGTGCCAAGCAGTGGTGGGGAGGGCAGCCTGTGTTTCAGGCATGGCTTGTTGGAGCCAAGATGGGCAATTAGGGCCTTGTCCTCCAAATACTGGGGTTATGAGTTCTGACTGCTGATAGATGCTTCTGATCACCAAGATTCAATACAGAGGCTGGCCCTCATTGTTTCACCCGACCAGCTCCAGAAAATTTAAAGAAACCCCGCCTGGATTTTTCTTGGACATTCAAAAAGAGCAGGGAATATACGGAAATTTAGAAAGCCATCGCACATGCCCGAGGAGAGAGACAGGCTCAGAAAAGAACTAAGGCCTTAAGCTTTCACCTCAAGCTGATTACCAGCAGAAGACACAGTACAACAATCAAACCCAACAGCAATTCTCCCCCGTGAAAGGGGGATAATTTGATTTTCATATTACCATATTAAATATGATTCAAATGCAAATTTTCAACAGAAAAATCGCAGGGTATGCCAGGAAACAGAAAAGTATGGCTTATTTAAAGGAACAAAAAAAGTGGATAGACAACATACCTTAGGAAACTCAACATCAGACTTCATGGACAAAGACTTGAAGACAGCTGTCTTACAAATTCTTAAATAGCTAAAAGAAGACACTGGCAGGAAAATCATGCATGGAGGAAGTGAGAATACCAAAAAAGAGATAAAATTACAAAAAGAACCAGAAATAAATTCTGGAGCTTAAATTAAGTCCAATAATTTAAAAATGCAATAGAGATTTGACAAGCAGAAGAAGGAATGTGCAAACATGAAGATATAACATTGAAAATTATTGAGTTGCACAAATAGAAAAAAAAGAACCAAGAAAAGTGAACAGAGCCTAAGCGATCTGTGGGACATCATCAAACAGATCAACATTTGCCACTGTGGGAATTCCAGAAGAAGAGCAGGGAAAACATTTGCAGAAAGAATGACTGAAAACTTACTAAATTTGAAGAAATATATGAATCTAAAAGTCCCAGAAGCTCAATGAACGCCAAGTACGTTAAAGAGATCCAAACAAAGACACATGATAATCAAACTGTTAAAAGACGAGGAGGACCCTGAAAGCAGCCAGAGAAAGGTGACTCCTCACATACAAAGGATCATCAACAACTTTCAGTCAATTTCTCATGAAAAGCCTTGGAGACCAAAAAGCAATGGGCTGATATATTCAAAGTGCTCAAAGAAAAAATTGTGAAGTTAGAATTACATACCCAGCAAAACTGTCCTTCAAAAATGAGGAAGAAAAACAAAAACTGAGGGAGTTTATTGCAACTAGATCTGGCTTGGGAGAAATGCTAAAAGTGGTCCTTCAGGTTAAGATGAAAGAAAACTAGATAGTCATTTCAAGCCTTACAAAGAATTAAAAATCTCCATTGAAAGTAAATTTATGCGCGGTGCGCGCGGTGGCGGCGGGGAGACCCGTACTCACCTCCGGCGGGCGGCGGGCGGCCGCGGCCAGCCGTCTCCAGGCGGCGGCGAAGTCAGGCGGCGGAGCTCATGGACTCCGGCAGACCAGGGAGAACAAGGTCCCCAGCTGGAAGGCGGCCGCAGCGCAGCCCAGCCCAGCCACCTCAGGAATGGAATCAGACAAATGTGGAGCAGCAGATGAAGCCCGCAACTCCTACTTACGGAAAGGCCCAAAAACGTCTGCCTGGTGCCGGAGGGTGTGCACAGCTGCCATAGTCGCTGGCTCCAAGTCCCTGTATTTTTGTCGCCGACGATTCAGTACAAATGCTACTACCCACGCAAGTGAAAGCAGTCCAGATAATTTTGAGAGTACACATTTTCTTCTCCTATCATGGTCCCAGCGTTAATATACAGATAATGCTTACTTGCGAAGATGCCAACGTGCGAAATACTAGAAATTAGGAACGCCAGAAAAGCAGCAGATGTATCTTTAATGAATAAAGGAATTCTAAAGACGTTAATGATAATTTAAAAGGGGGTGATAGAGAGGGCAAATCAACAATAGAAAAGGGGAAGAAAGGGAGGTAAACAGATGAGAGAAGCCGTGAAGGATACGGGAAACATTAAAAAGCAAAAGCCCAGAACTCTCTCCATGCAGCCAGTCATGAAGAATTTCAACGGTTTAAAAGCGCTATTGTTTCCCAATAAATTGAGTTATATCCTGCTTCCCAGGAAACATAGTTAGGAAAAGTAAGCATTAAAATATATTTTCAAATACTGTGACTATACTGGGTTTTTCTATAAGGAATATCTGTCGTTTCAACAGAGGAAAAAAATATAACCTTCATACAAAGTAAACTATATAGTGGATATTTATTCTTTTAAAACAAGGTATTATCGAAGAGGTTATTAATCAAAAGAAGAAATACCAGTGTCCATAGACGTACACAGCCCACCCACGTATTCACATCCTTGTAATACATTTTCCTGGAATGGCATGGATTTCAAGTGGGAGATGAAGTAGGAGGTCTAAAAAAAATTATCCCTAATATTAAGCTCTAACACAACAGCGTAGAAATGAATTATTTTATGTACCTATATAAATAAATATGTTCACATTTGTCGTTTTTTAAAAGTTGAAAAAAAAGTAAATTCATGCCAAAGTATAAAATTTAGCATTATTGTAATTTTGATATGTAACTATTTTTTACTATCTACATAATTTAAGAGACAAACAATTATGAATCTATGTTATTGTGAACGCAAGGTGTAAAGATATAATCCATGGTATAAGTAACAGAAAGGTAGTGGGGTGGGCAGAAGGGACAGAGATGTATAGGAGCAGAGACTTTTTTTTATGCTATTGAAATTAAGTTGATATAAATTCAGATTGGATTGTTTTAACATTAGGATGTTAACTGTAATCCCCATGGTAACCACAAAGAAGATATCTATAGAATAGTGTGTAACAGGAAATCAAGGGAATCAAAGTTTCACTACAAGAAGATTAACCTAAAACAAAACGCAGTAATAGAGGAAATGAGGGGGGGAAAAGCTACAAAACTGAGGTGGCAGAATCAAGATGGCAGAGTAGGAAGATACAGAACTCACCTCCCCCAAAAAACACATCAAAAATACATCTACATGTGGAACAATTCTCACTGAAACCTGGAGACTGGCAGAAAGATTCCTGTACCACCAAGGCTGTAAGAAGAATCCACACAGATTCAGGTAGGATGGGAAGAGAACCATCAGGTCAGGACCTGTGCCCTTGAAGGGGACACAGAGGAAAATGGAGATTACGTGAGCAGAGATCCACCCTGGGGAGTGAGCAGTTAGAGCCATATATTGGGCACCCCAGCCCTGAGGTCCAAATAAGGGAAGACGTGGCCCCTTGACTTGCTGGAGGGCCAGTGGGACTACAAAGAGGGCTGTGGGGAGCCCTGGTGAGCCCTTCTCGCTCTGCTGGTGAGAAGCACACAAAGGCTTGCTTGCTCCCAAGGCAGGGCACGAGGGCAGTTGAAACCACATGGGTAGCTGACTGGCTTCTTGTTACCGCCCCAGCACATGCCCCAGCCTGAGCCAAGCAAACACTCCAGCCCCACTTACTTCATGTAACGGCTCCACACTGGAGCAAGCGCTGCCACAACGGAGCAAAGATTTCAGCCACGAGATGCTGAGTTGGCTCAGACCCAAAGCAGTGACTGAGCAGGGCAGGGGCAGTCATTGCTGGTGCTTACACGCGCATCCGAGGCGGTCTGTATCTCTGACAGCAGCTGCACCTCCACAGCCCATGCCCAGGACCATACCAAGCGCCCATGCCAGCCCCTCTTGTTCCAGGCCTGTTCCCCTCTGGGGCAAGGGTGCTAGTGCTGGGAGGCAGAAGAGCACACACTTAGAGGGAAATGAGCTGACTCAGACTCCAGCGACTTGAGACCCATCCCCACTGCTGATGGGGAGGGGATGGCCACTGAGCAGAGAAGCCCTGCCTCATACCTGGCTCTGGTGCTAGCCCTCAATCTCCAGCCCCACCTCCTACCAAGGTGACAGCTGCCAGCATACCCTGGGGGGAAGACGTGACGTGTTCACTTCAAATCCAGCTCTCCCACCACAGCCACTGGGCACATGCGGGCTGTATAGCAATGCCCCCATATAAGGACATCCCTGCAAGACTGCAATAGGTAACTGTTTCACCTAACTTCATAGAGACAGAAAGTTAAGCAAATGAGGAGAGAAGGTGTCCCAATTCAAAGAGCAAGAAAAACATCTGAAAAAAAAATGAAACAGAAATAAAGAATTCAAAGCATTAGTAATAAGAATCCTAACTAAATGAGGAAAAGAATAAATGAATACAGAATTTTAACAAGGAACTAGAAAGAATTAAAAAGAGCATGTCAGAACTGAAGAATACAATAACTGAAATGGAAAACAGAGTAGAAGGAATGAACAGGTGACTACATGCTAAACAATGCCTAAGTAATCTGGAAGATAGAATAATGAAATCACCCAATCAGAACAGCAAAAAGAAAAAAATTTTAAAGGAGAACAGTTTAAATAAGACATCTTTGGAAGAAATACAGATGGCCAATAGGCACATGAAAAGATGCTAACATCACTAATTACTAGAGAAATGCAAATCAAAACTACAATGAGGTACCACCTCACACCAGTCAGGATGGCCAGCATTAAAAAGTCTACAAATAACAAATGCTGGACAGGGTGTGGAGAAAAGGGAACCCTCCTTCACTGTTGGTGGGATGTAAGTTGGTGCAGCCACTGTGGAAATCAGTATGGAGGTTCCTCAGAAAAATAAATACAGAACTGCCATTATGTTCCAGCAATCCCACTTCTGGGCATATATCCAGACAAAACTATAATTCAAAAAGATACATGCACCCCAACGTTCAGAGCACTATTCACAATACCCAAGACATAGAAACAACCTAAATGTACATCGATAGATGAATGGATAAAGAAGATGTGGTGTGTGTGTCTGTGTATAATATATATACATTACATATATAAATATATATACACACACACATGCACACATAGTGGAATATTACTCAGCTATAAGAAAGGATGAAATAATGCCATTTGCAGCAACATGGATGCAAATAGAGATTATCATACTAAGTGAAGTAAGTCAGATAAAGACATCACTTATGTGTAGAATCTAAAATATGACACAAATGAACCTATCTATGAAACAGAATCATGGACATAGAGAACAGACTTGTGGTTGCCAAGGGGGGAGGGTGAGGGAGGGATGGGGTGGGAGGTTGGGGTTAGCAGATGTAAACTTTTATATATAGAACGGATAAACAAGGTCGTATTGTTGTTCAATATCTTATGATAAATCATAATGGAAAACAATATTAGGAAAAAAATGTATATGTATAACTGAAAAAAAGAGATCTTTGGAGTAAAATCAAGTGTACCAACATTCACAATGTAGGGATCCCAGAAGGAGAAGACAGAGAAGGGGGTTGAAAATGTATTTAATGAAATTATGGCTGGAAGTTTCCCAAACCTGACCAAACCTGAAGGAAACAGGTATCTAGATACTGGAAAAACAGAGGGTCCAAACAAGTTGAACGCAAAGAGACCCACACCAAGACATATCAATATGAAAAAGGCAAAAGATAAAGATAATTCTAAAGAGAAAAAGAGTCATATAAAATGGGAACTCCCATAAGGCTATCAACTGCTTTTTCTGTGGAAACATGCAGGCCACAAGAGAGTGGCATGATATATTCAAAGTGCTGAAAGGAAAAAAACCTGTAACCTAGGATACTCTACCCAGCAAGATTATCATTTAGAATTGAAGGAGAGATCAAGAACTTCTTAGGCAAGCAAGAACTAAAAGTTCTTCAATACTAAACTGACACTAAAAGAAATGTTAAAGGGTCTTCTCTTAAGTGGAAAAGATTATAACAAGACGTAGAGGAAAGGTAAAATCCCACTAGTAAAGGAAAATATATTGTAAAGGCTGAGTATCAATCACTTAAATAAGCTAAAATGAGGGTTAAAAAACAAAGAGAGTTGTCAAATCATGTAAAAATACAATAGGAAAGGGACAAACATGAAGATTAAAATATGACATCAAAAGCAAAATGTGAGGGAGACGAGTAAAAAAAAAATGTAGCTCTTTCAGAATGTGTTTGAATTTGAAGGAATATATGTTTAAAACAAATACAGTCATAGGTCAAGATATATGAGCCCCATAGTAAACACGTATCAAGAACCTTCAATAGACACACAAAAATAAGAAAGGAACGCAAGCATACCACTGAAGGAAATCCTCAAACCAGTGCAAAAAACTAAAAGAAGAAAAGAACATGGGGAAAAAAATCAGAAAATGAGTAATAAACGGCAATAAGTACAAAACTATCAATAATTTTCAATGTCAACGGACTAAATGCTCCAATCAGAAGATACAGGGTGGCTGACTGGAAAAAACTAACAAAACCCATCTCTACACTGCTTACAAAAGAGTCCTTTTAGAATTAAGAGGATGGTAAAGGATATTTCATGCAAATGAAAATGACAAGAGAGCTGGGGGTAGCAATACTCAGACAAGATAGACTTTAAAACAAAGGCTACAACAAAAGTAGAAGGACGTTATATAATAAAGGGATCATTACAAGAAAAGATATTACACTTTTTAACATATATATACCCAATATAGGGGCACATAAATATATAAAGCATATATTATCAGATATAAATGGAGAAATGAAAACAATACAATAATAGTAGGAGACTTTAACACCACACTTACATCAATGGACAGATCAACCAGACAGAAAATCAATAAGGCAACAGTGGTTTTAATCAACACAACAGACAAGTTGGACTTAATAAGTATCAACAGGACATTCCACCCAAAAAGAGCAGAGTACACTTTTTTTTTCAAATGCACATAGAATGTTTTCAAACATTACAGGAAGAAATCAATTACAAGAAGAAAAATGGGAAAATCACAAACATGTAGAGAATAAATAACATGCCACTAACAAAAGCAGTGTGTCAATGAAGAAACCAAAAAGCCTAAAGTCATCAGATAGAAGGAAATAAATATCAGAGAGGAAATAAAATAGAGACCAAAGAAGCAATTAAAAAGATGAAACCGGGCTTCCCTGGTGGCACAGTGGTTGAGAGTCCGCCTGCCGACGCAGGGGACACAGGTTCGTGCCCCAGTCTGGGAGGATCCCACATGCCGCGGAGCAGCTGGGCCCGTGAGCCACGGCCGCTGAGCCTGCGCATCCGGAGCCTGTGCTCCGCGACGGGAGAGGCCACAACAATGAGAGGCCCACGTACCGCAAAAAAAAAAAAAAAAAAAAAAAAAGATGAAACCAAGAAGAGCTGGTTCTTTGAAAAGATAAAGAAAATTGCTAAACCTTTGTCCAGGCTCATCAAGAAGAAAAGAGAAAACCCATATAAAAAGAGAAGTGAACAGGAGTATATAATTGATACCACAAAATACAAAAAAAATCATGAGAATACCACAGTTATATGATAACAAATTGGGCTTTACAATATATTTTCCTTTACTAGTGGGATTTTACCTTTCCTCTACGTCTTGTTATAATCTTTTCCACTTAGAGAAGACCCTTTAACATTTCTTTTAGTGTCAGTTTAGTACTGAAGAACTTTTAGTTCTTGCTTGCCTAAGAAGCTCTTGATCTCTCCTTCAATTCTAAATGATAATCTTGCTGGGTAGAAATAGCCTAGGTTACAGGTTTTTTCCTTTCAGCACTTTGAATATATCATGCCACTCTCTTGTGGCCTCCAAGTTTCCACAGAACTTAGAAGAAATTGTATGTTTGTAGAAATGTGTCAATGTGCCAAGATGGAAGCAGGAAGAAAGAGACTTTCTGAATAGAACAATCACTTGTAGTGAAATTGAATTTATAATTAAAAAAACAAACTCCTAGAAAACAAAAGTCAGAACAGGATGGCCTCATAGGCAAATTCTACCAAGCATATAAAGGACAGACTATCTATCTTTCTCAAACCATTCCAAAAAAAGTGAAGAGGAGGGAACACTCCCAAATTCATTCTATGAGGCCGTCATTACCCTGATACCAAAACCAGACAAAGAAACTATAAAAATGGAAATCACAGGGCAATGTCTTTGATGAATATAGGTGCAAAAATCCTCAACAAAATATTAGCAAACTGAATCCAACATATATAAAAAGGATCATACACCATGATCAAATGGGATTTATTCCAGGGATGCAAGGATGGTTAAATAGTTGCAAAATTAGGTGATAATGTTACATTAACAAAAAGAAGAATAAAAATCACATGATCATCTCAACAGATGCAAGAAAACTGTTTGACAAAATTCAACATCCATTCACGATTAAAAGAACTCTTAATCAAAGTTGATATAGAGTGAACATATCTCAATATAAGAAAGACAGTTTATGTGAAGATCATACTCAAAAGTAAAAAGCTGAAAGTCCTTCCTCTAGATTCAGGGACAAGAAAGGTATGCCCACTCCCACTACTTCTATTTAACATGGTATTGGAAATCCTAGCCACAGCAATTACACAAGGAAAAGAAATAAAAGGCATCCTAATTGGAAAGGAAGAAGTAAAACTGTCACTATCTGCAGATGATATGACACCATATATAGAAAACTCTAACATCTCCACCAAGAAAATATATTAAAAGTAATAAACAAATTCAGTTAAGTTACAGGATACAAGATTAATATACAGAAATCTGTTGCTTTTCTACACACTAATAATGAACAATCAGAAAGAGAGAGCATAAAACAAACAAAAACAATCCATTTAAAATTGCATCAAAAAGAATAAAATACCTAGGAATAAACTTAACCAAGCAGTTGAAAGAAATTTACGCTGAAAACTAAAACATGGACGAAGGAAATTGTAGATAACAGAAAGAAATGGAAAAATATACCATGTTCTTGGATTTAAAGACTTAATATTGTTAAAATGCCCATATTACCCAAAGCAGTCTATAGATTTAATACAATCCGTATCAAAATATCCATGACATTTTTCATAGAACCAGAAAAATAACTCTAAAATTTATATGGAACCACAGAAGACCCCCAATTGCCAGAGCAGTCTTGTGAAAAAAGAACAAAGCTGGAGGTATCAGACTCCCTGACTTCAGTTTATATTACAAAGCTACATCAATCAAAACAGCATGGTACTGGCACAGACACATAGATCAATGGAACCAAATAGAGAGCTAGAAATAAATCCATGCATTTACAGTCAATCTATGAAAAAAGCTGCAAGAATATCCAATGGAGAAGAGAAATTCTCTTCAATAAGTGGTGCTAGGAAAACTGGACAGCTACAGGTAAAACAGTGAAATTAGAACATTCTCTGACACTGTATATACAAAGTCAAAATGGATTAAAGACTAAATGTAAAACCTGAAACCATAAACTCCTAGAAGAGAATACAGGCAGAACACTCTGACATATACCATAGCAGTATTTTTTTGATCTTTCCCCTAAGGGAAAAGATATAAAAGAAAAATAAATAACTGGGGCATAATTAAACTTAAAAGCTTTTGCACAGCAAAGGGTACGATTGACAAAATAAAAAGACAACACACTGAATGGGAGATATAGTCTGCCAATGATATGACATTTAGGAGTTAATATGCAAAATACAGAAACAGATCATACAATGGATCAAAAACAGACAGCCCAATTAAAAATTGGCAGAAGACCTGAATAGACATTTTTCCAAATAAGATATACAGATGGCCAACAGACAAATGAAAAGATGCTCAATATCATTCATCAGAGAAATGCAAATCAAAACCACAGTAAGATCTCACCTCACACATCAGAATGACTACCATCAAAAAGTCTACAAATAACAAGTGTTGGCAAGGATATGGAGAAAAGGAAACCCTAGTACACTGTTGGTGGGAATTTAAGTTGGTGCAGCCACTACGGCAAACAGTAGGGAGGTTCCCAAAATAATTAAATATAGGACTACCATATGGTCCAGCAATTCCACTCCTGGGTATATATCTGAGAAAATAAAAATAAAAAATATTTTGAGAAGATATATACATTCCAATGTTATAGCAGCATTATTTATAATAGCCAAGATACAGAAACAACCCAGGTGTTCACCAACAGATTAATGGATAAAGAAGATGTGGTATATACATATACACAATGGACTACTACTCAGCCATAAAAAGAATGAAATTCTGCCTTTTGAAACAACATGGATGGACTTGGAGGGCATTAAGCTTAGTGAAGTAAGTCAGTAAGAGAAAGACTAATACTCTTATGTTATCACTTATATGTGGAATCTAAAAAATAAAACAAATGAGTCCTTATAGCAAAACAAACAGACTACAAACAGAGCACAAACTAGTGGTTACCAGTGGGGAGAAAGAAGGAGGGAGGCATGAGACAGGGGTATGGTATAAGATCCACAAACTACTATGTATAAAATAAACAAGAAGGATATATTGTACAGCACAGGGAAATATATCCATTATTTTGTAATAACTTTAAATAGATTATAAAATTATTGAATTACTATGTGTGCCCTTGAAACTAATAAAATACTCTAAGTCAACTATAATTCAAAAAAACAGACAAAAACTTAAAAAATCATTTTAAGCCATAAAACATGATGAAAAATAGCAAAATGGCAGAAGTTTCTCCTCATCAGTAATTACTTTAAATGTAAGTGGATTATACTCTATCAATCAAATGACTGAGATTAGCAGAATGGATACAAAAATCATGATGCAGCTATATGCTGGCTAGAAGAGTCTCACTTTACATACAAAGACACAAAGCAGTTGAAAGAGAAAGGTTGGAAATGATATTCCACACAAAGTGTAATCAAAAGAAAGCTGGGCTGGCTATACTAATATCAGACAAAATAGACCTAATTCACAAAGTTTACAAGAGTCAAAGAAGCATATTATATGTTAATAAAATTTCAACTCATTAAAATGGTAAAACAGTGATTAACATTTAGAGACCTAACAACAAATCTACAACATAGGTGAAACAAAAATTGAGAGAATTAGAAACAGACAGTTCTACAGTAATATGTGAAGGCTTCAATTCCCCACTTTCAATAATGAATAGATCAACCAGACAGCAGATAGGTTAGGAAACAGAAGATTTGAACAACACACCTAGGCTTAACAGACAAATACAGAAGATTCCACCCAATTGCTGAAGAATCATTGTTTTCTTAAATTCACGTGGAACATTCTCCACAATGGAAAATACATTAGACCATAAACAAGTCCCAACAGATGTAAAAAGATAGATATCATACATTGAATCATCTCAGACCACAAAAAGATGAAGTTAGAAACCAATAACATAAGGAAACCTCAAAATTTCACAAATATGTGAAAACTTTTAAAAATACTCTTAAATCATCAATAGGTCAAAGAAGAAATCAGGCAGAAAATTAGAATATGCTTAGAATATACAACGAAAATACAACATCCCCAAACTTATGCAATGCACTGAAAGTGGTATTCAAAGGAAACTTTATCGCTGTAAGTGCCTACTTTAAAAAAGGAAAAAGAACTCAAAATTTTATAACTTAAGTAACTAGAAAAAGATCATGCTAAAACCAAAGCTAGCAGAAAAAAAGGAAATAAAGATTAAAATGGAGATACACAAAATAAATAGAAAATAGAATGAAACCAAAAGTTGGTTCTTTGAAAAGATCAACAAAATTGACTAAATTTCAGCTATCGTGGCAATGATATTAGAAAAGACTCAAATAACTAAATCAAAATGAAAATAGAGGGCTTCCCTGGTGGTGCGGTGGTTGAGAGTCCGCCTGCCGATGCAGGGGACAAGGGTTCGTGCCCCAGTCTGGGAAGGTCCCACATGCCGTGGAGCGGCTCGGCCTGTGAGCCATGGCTGCTGAGCCTGGGCGTCCGGAGCCTGTGCTCCACAACAGGAGAGGCGACAACAGTGAGAGGCCCGTGTACAGCAAAAAAAAAAAGAAAAGAAAATAGAGACATTACCTACTTTATAGAGATAAAAAGTATTATAAGAAAACACTATAAATTATTGTATGCCAAGTTAGATAACATAGAAGTGGAAAAATTTCTTAAAACACACAAATTACCTAAACTGACTCAAGAAAAAAGAGAAAATTTCAATAGCGCTATAACAAAGATTGACTCAGTAATCAAAAACTTTTCAGCAAACATTCTAGACCAGATAGTGTCATCAGTGAGTCCTACCAAACATTTAAAGAAGAATTACCAACCGACAATCCTCAGATTCTTCCAAAAAAGTGAAGAGGAGACTTCTCATTGGCCACGCTGGTGGAGTACAAAGACTCTGAGCTCACCTCACCTCACAGGTACTTGAAAATCACAACTATGTGTAGAACAACCGTCAACGAAAAAGACTGGGACCTACCAGAAAAGACCTTCCATAACTAAAGATATAAAAAAAGGAACCACAGCAAGACAAGTAGAAGGGGCAGAGTCGAGGTATAGAGACACAGTCAAGTCCCGCAGCCCTGGGTGGGCGACCCACAACAGAAGAATGATTACAATTGCAGAGGCTCTCCCCAAGGAGTGAGGGTTTCCGAGCCCCACATCAGCTCCCAGTTGCTGTTGCTCCAACATGTGCATTCTTTAACACATTGGGCACCTGAGAAAATGGTTTGATGGGGAAAGCAATGTTTTTGGAAATTATCAGCCCATTGGTTCAAGGGAAATATTACATTATTGTCAGGATCTTATTGAGGCAC
Source organism: Phocoena sinus (assembly GCF_008692025.1). Lineage (NCBI taxonomy): Eukaryota > Metazoa > Chordata > Mammalia > Artiodactyla > Phocoenidae > Phocoena > Phocoena sinus. The sequence goes on from NC_045768.1 coordinate 114,940,879, forward strand.
TTTAAAAAACTGGTACTAACTCCTTTTACAGTGAGCTCCCAGAAGATGAAAACCTTAAGGATAGTGGATTAAAACCTAGAGATTTTGCTTATTGGGAGGAAAATAAAATAAAAGATTCTTTGCAGCCAGGATGGGAAGAACCTTAGCAGGTATTATAAACTAACCCACATGCAGCCAAACTCAAAGACAGAAATTCGTGGATTCATATCTCTTATTGTAAAAAAAAGCCCCTCCACCTGAAGGAATTCAATCCCTGCTTCTGACACCCAGCTTCAACTAAGATAAGCATCCTCAAGCTCAGAAGAGAAGGCAACAGCAATGGTAGCAGACAGCTAACCCAGGAGACCAGACCAGGCCTGTATGTAAGACCCATGCTACTATTCTTAGGTCAATCTCCCAAGCCAATAGAAATAAAAACAAAAATAAACAAATGGGACCTAATCAAACTTACAAGCTTTTGCACAGCAAAGGAAACCATAAACAAAACGAAAAAAAACCTATGCAATGGGAGAATATATTTGCAAATGATGTAACTGACAAGGGCTTAATTTCCAAAATATACAAACGGCTCATACAACTCAACAACAAAAAAAACCAAACAACACAATCAAAACATGGGGAGAAGACCTAAATAGACATTTCTCCAAAGAAGACATACAGATGGCCAGGAGGCACAAGTAAAGATGCTCAGCATCACTAATTTTTAGAGAAATGCAAATCAAAACTACAATGAGGTACCACCTCACACTAGTCAGAACGGCCATCATCAAAAAATCTACAAACAATAAATGCTGGAGATGGTGTGGAGGAAAGGGAACCATCCTACACTGTTGGTGGGAATGTAAGCCACTGTGGAGAACAGTATTTAGTTTCCTTAAAAAACGAAATATAGAACTACCATGTCATCCTGCAATCCCACTCCTGGTCATATATCTGGAGAAAACCATAATTTGAAAAGATACATGCACCCCAGTATTCACTGCAGCACTACTTATAATAGCCAAGACATGGAAACAACCTAAATGTCTATTGACAAAGGAATGGATAAAGAAGATGTGGTACATATATACAATGAAATATTACTCAGCCATAAAAAAGAACGAAATAATGCCATTTGCAGCAACATGGATGGACATGGATATTGTCATGCTAAGTGAAGTGAGACAGAGAAAGAAAAATATTGTATGATATCACGTATACGTGGAATCTAATAAAAAATGATACAAATGAAATTATTTACAAAACAGAAACAAATTCACAAATCTTGAAATCAAACTTACGGTTACAAGAGGGGAAATGTGGGGGGAAGTGATAAATTAGCAGATTGGGATTGACTTAAACACACTACTACATATAAAATAGGTAACTAATAAGGACCTACTGTATAGCACAGGGAACTCTACTGAATATTCTGTAATAACCTCTATGGGAAAAGAATCTGAAAAAGAAGTCATATATGTATAACTGATTCACTCTGCTGTACAGCAGAAACTAACACAACGCTGTCAATCAACTATGCTCCAATAGAAATTTTTTAAAAAAAGAAAGAAAACCAAAATCCTCCAACCTGCCATGCAGAAAAGAGATAGTCTCTAACTACCTTCTAATCCAGAAAATATCAGTCCACTCAGAAAGAATTTATGTATCACAATACAAAAGGAAACCCCAAAGGGGTAATTATCAGCAAAGTCCTAGAAATAGATAATATTTCCAGAAGACGAAAATTGTATATAATTGCAATCCAATAATATGTGAAAGAGGCAAAGGAAAAAGAGGAAAGAGAAGTAAATAAACCATGCCTCCTTTTCTCACTGGGTCCTAGAACAAAGCATCAGAACTATCTTGAGAAAGTCATAAAATTTATGGAAGATCAAAGTTTTAAATTTGACTGAAGTTTTCTATCTGAAAGTTGAGTTTTCTTACAATAAAAGTGCTAAAGCCTATAACACCTTTCTAACATATCAGCAGGTTGAGGAATGGAGATTTAATAGAACATGTCTGAAGACAGTGATGGGAAGAATAGTTGTTTGTAGTGTGTGACCCATCCAATTATGACTGTTTATTCTTTACTCATACAATCCCCTTTATACTTACATATAATTGTAGAAACATGAAGAATTGTGTAGAAAGATACATGCCAGGCTTTTAGCCTATTTTATGGGAAAGGGTTACAGTGAGGAGGAGAAAAAACTCAAAAGAGAAATGACATAAAATATGCATTAAAGTGACATCAATATTAACATATTTTATAGTAGAAAATATGCATTACATTATCAGTAAAAATGTTTCCATGTATGGCAACACTACAAACAGGTAAAGACTGAATATGTGCAAGGACAAAGACGGGGGAAAAAAAATGAAAGCAATAATTTCATTTGATTTGAGACTGTGACCAAGTCTAACTTAGAGTTTTGTTAATTTTTAATACAGCTTCTTCAGTGACGTAATTGGGGAAAAGTGCCTGGGGTTTGTTTTGTATAAACATCCCTCAGGCTTTCTTTCAGTTGTAATTTCTCCATAAAATCTTCCTTAGTACTTCAAATTGAAGTACTCTGTTCCTCCTTCAAAATATTATAGCAATTATGCCCTGCATAATGGAACAATGAAAACAATCACATACTGCCTCATGACATAACTTCTTTTCCTTCTTGACCTATATGCATTTTAAATTCTTATTAGAATTTAAATATTTGTCATATTACTCAATTAGATCCTGAATGCCTTGTGGTTAGAGAAGCTCTCTAATAAATCTTGGGATTTCTCTAATCTAATCATTCACTACTTTGCACGTACAGATGCCCCGATAAAAGTTGTGGAATTAATTGAAGAGTAAGCCTTTTTGACATAAAGAGGGCGATTGCTTTAATTTGCCACCCTATTCCCTCACTCATCAAGTATTTAGTGGATGGACACGAGGAAAAACTGTTCTTGTAGACACTGAGGGTCTTGGATTGAGAACTATCATGTATAACTGGCAGTAAATGAAAACACAATGTAATAACAGGCAGTGATATGAGCAGTGGAGAACAGGTAAGGCAGAGTAAGGGGAAGAGAAGGGAGAGAGAAATGATTTCTATTTTAATGAAGTGCTACTTTAGCAGAGGCCTAAACGCCGTGAGGAAATAAAGTATATGGATAACTGAGAGATAAACGAACAGAATGGGTAATGCTGGCTGTGTCCGAGGAAAGAGAGGAAGCCCCAGTAACCAGTTATCAATGAGCAGAAAGAAAAGTGGTAGAAAGTGGCCAGCACTTAGAAAAGGGCCAGATCATGCAAGTGCTCCTGGGATTTAGAATTTTATTCCAAAGTGTTAGGGTGCCATTAGAGAGAACAAGTTTGGCATATGGAAATGAATAATTCTGTTTAGAACATGTTATATTTCATGTGAATACTAAGGGGCAGACTTAAGTAAGCTAACATTAACACACAACTCTAAGGTGTCAGTGGTTTAAACCAACTAACATTTATTTCTTCCTCATGTTATATAGTCTGCTCTAGCTTGGAGATGGTGGGGAAGTCATTCAGAAACTCAGCCTCCTTCTCTTTTCCCTTCTCCTCCCAGAAGATTCAGTTATACCTACGTTATTTGTTTCAAACAAGATCACCTTTCTACCGTTGGAGAGGAGCTTTAGTGGACCACATCAGCTTGTCCGAGCCCAAGTAGAGTGAGGAGGGTATCTTCTCAGAGATACAACCCAGCATAGGCTACCCGAATCCAAGTGGAGTAAGAAGAGTATCCTCAGAAGTGATCTGCCTTGTATGGTGTGTAGGAGCCAAAGCAGGGTGAGAAGGATGCCTACACAGCAGGTGGAATTACAGAGATGTCATGGCCCACACCCAGGTGCATGTGGGGAGAGGAGAGGGCAGCAAGAAGGGGTTGTTGGAGCATGGCAGGATGAGGAGAGAGTCTACACAAATTGGGAGAGGCAGCAGACTGGTTCAGGGTGTCAGACCATCAGTGGAGCAAGAAAGACATCTTCTCAAGACAGAGATAATGGTAGAAACTGTGGCAGACCACCACAATCCCTGCCTCCTGTCGTTTATACTCTTGTGTGATCCCCTCACCTTGAATGTCACTGGAACCTGTGATAGCTTCTAACCAGTATAATAGAGCAAAGATGACAGGATGTGCATGATTATTTATACACATAAAATTCATTTCATAAGGATGTAGTACCCATCTTGATGTACTTTCTATCTCCCTTGCTAACTTTGAGGAAGGAAGCAAATCCATGTAATGAGTAAGAAAGCAGATCCACATAATGAAGAACTGCAGGGTGGGAGTTAAGTGTGACTTCTAGCCAAAAGTCAGCAAGAAAGTGAATTTTTCAATCCTAAAAGAAAATAATTTTCCAACCACCTGAGTGAGCTTGGAGGTAGATTCTTCCTACTCAAGATTCAGTCAAGAACCCCCACCCCTATGGTCAACCCTAGACTGCATCTGATTTCAAGCTTCTCAGAGGGCCCAGCTAACCTGTGTCAGGACTCCTGACCCACAAAAACTTGGACATAATAAAACACAAGATATTTAAAGCTGCTAAATTTGTAGTAATATTTTTACAGAGCAATGGTTAACTATGCCACTACATAAAAGGAGATTAATGAAATGGTTAAATATATTCGGAACAGTGGGGGCCACGTTTAACACTGTCACAAGGGGATTAAAATATGAAAATATACTAAAGAAAGCTGGAGTAACTATACTTATATCAGAAAAAAATCAACTTTAAACCAAAAAATGAAATAAGAGTCAGACGGGCATTACATAATGATAAAGGGGATATACCATGAAGATATAACATTTATAAATATTTATGTACCCAACAAAGGAGCACCTAAATATATAAAGCAAACATTAAGAGACCTAAAGGGAGAAATAGCCAGTAACACAGTAAGAGTAGGTGACATTAATGCCCCACTTGCATCAATGCACAGTTCATCCAGACAGAAAATCAATAAGGAAAAACAAGCTTTCAACAACAGATTAGAACAAATGGACTTAATTGATACATAGAGAGAGCATTCCATCTGAAAGCTTTAGGCTATACATTCTTTGCAAGTGCACATGGAACATTCTGTAGGATAGATTGCATGCTAGGCCACAAACAAACCTTAGTAAATTTTAAAAAGTTGTGATCATGTCAAGCATCTTTCTGACCAAAACGCGATGGGACTAGAAATCAACTACAAGGAAAAAATGCAAAAAACAAATGTGTGGAGGCTAAACAATATGCTACGAAATAATCAATAGATCACTGAAGAAATCAAAATGGAAATTAAAAAAGAATACCTAGAGACAAATGAAAACTTGACAATCCAAAACCTATGGGATGTAGCAAAAGCAGTTCCAAGAGGGAAGTTTATAGCAATACAAGCCTACCTCAGGAAACAAAGAAAATCTCAAAGAGCCTAACTGTACACCTAAAGCAACTAGAGAAAGAAGAACAAACAAAACCCAAAGTTAGCAGAAGGAAAGAAATCGTAAAGATCAGAGCAGAAAAAAAAAATTAGAGACTAAAAAAAACAATAGAAAAGATCAATGAAACTAAAAGTTGGTTCTTTGCAAAGATAAACAAAATTGATAAACCTTTAGAAAAACTCATCGAGAGGAAAAGGGAGAGGGCCCAAATCAATAAAATCAAAAATGTAAAAGAAAAGTTACAACCAGGAACAGAAGTACAAAGGATCGTAAAAGACTGCTACAAAACAACTATATGCAAATAAAATGGACAACCTAGAAGAAATGGGAAAACTTTTAGAAAGGTATGATCTATCAAGACTGGACCAGGAAGAAAGAGAAAATATAAACAGTCCAGTTACCAGTACTGAAATTCAATCAAATTGAATCAGTTAGTTAAAAACTCCCAACAAACAAAAGTCCAGCATCAGATGACTTCACCAATGAATTCTACCAAACATTTAGAAAAGAGTTAACACTTATCCTTCTGAAACTATTTCAAAAAATTGTAGAGGGAGGAACACTTTCAAACTCATTCTGTGAGCCCAGCATCACCCTAATACCAAAATAAGACAAAGTTATCACAAAAAAAGAAAATTACAGGCCAATATCACTGATGAACATAGATGAAAAAATCCTCAACAAAATACTAGCACACTGAATCCAACAATACATTAAAAGGATCATAGACCATGATCAAGTGGGATTTACCCCAGGGATTGAGGATTTTTCATTATCTGCAGAAATCCATGTGATACACTACATTAACAAATTGAAGAATAAAAACCATATGATCATCTCAATACATGCAGAAAAAGATTTGATAAAATTCAACATTCTTTTTTTTCTTAAGGGTGTAACTAGGATGTTTTGTATTTTATATTGAAGTATAATTGATTAACAGTGTTGTGTTAGTTTCAGGTGTACAACAAAGTGATTCAGTTATACATATACGTGTGTCCATTCTTTTTCAAGATCTTTTCCCATCTAGGTTATTACAGAGTACTGAGCAGAGTTCCCTTTGCTATACAGTAGGTACTTGTTGGTTATCTATTTTAAATATAGCAGTGTGTACATGTCAGTCCCAAACTCCCAATCTATCCCTCCACCCATTCTTCCCCCATGGTAACCATAAGTTCATTCTCTAAATCTGTGAGTCTGTTTCTGTTTTGTAAATAAGATCATTTGTTACATTTTTTTAGATTCCGCATACAAGTGATATCATGTGATATTTGTATTTCTCTGACTTCAGTTACTCTGATAATCTCCAGGTCCATCCATGTTGCTGCAAATGGCATTACTGACATTAACAAAATGAAGAATAAAAACCATACGATCATCTTTATAGATGCAGAAAAAACTTTTCATAAAATTCAACACTCACAGGGCTTCCCTGGTGGCGCAGTGGTTGAGAGTCTGCCTGCCGATGCAGGGGACATGGGTTCGTGCCCCGGTCTGGGAAGATCCCACATGCCGCGGGGCGGCTGGGCCCGTGAGCCACGCGCTGAGCCTGCGCGTCCAGAGACTGTGCTCCGCAACGGGAGAGGCCACAACAGTGAGAGGCCCACGTACTGCAAAAAAAAAAAAAAAAAAAATTCAACATTCAGTTTTGATAATAAATCTCTAGAAAGCAAGCATCAAGGAAATATACCTCAACATAATTAAGGCCATATATGACAAAGCCACAACTAACACCATATTCAACAGTGAAAAGTTAAAAGCATTTCCTCCAAGATCAGGAACAAGACAAGGATGCCCACTCTTGCCACTTTTATTCAACACAGTTTTGGAAGTCCTAGCCACAGCAAAGAAAAAGAAATGAAAAGAATCCAGGGCTTCCCTGGTGGCACAGTGGGTGAGAGTCTGCATGCCGATGCAGGGGACACGGGTTCGTGCCCTGGTCTGGGAGGATCCCACATGCCGCAGAGCGGCTGGGCCCGTGAGCCATGGACGCTGAGCCTGCACGTCCAGAGCCTGTACTCTGCAACGGGAGAGGCCACAGCAGTGAGAGGCCCGCATACTGCAAAAAAAAAAAAAAAAAAAGAATCCAAATTGGAAAGGAAGAAGTAAAACTGTCACTGTTTGTAGATGACATGAAACTATACATAGAAAATTCTGAAAAAGCCAGCAGAAAACTACTAGATCTCAATGAATTCAGTAAAGCTGTAGGATACAACACTTATATACAGAAATCTGTTGCATTACTATACGCTAACACTGAACTACCAAAAAGAGAAATTAAGGAAAGAATCCCATTTACTATCACATCAAAAAGAATAAAATACTTAGGAATAAACCTACCTAAAGAGGCAAAAGACATGTACTATGAAAACTATTATATAAGACGCTGATTAAAGAAATTGGAGATGACACAAACAGATGGAAAGATATGCCATGTTCTTCGACTGGAAGAATCAAGAGTGGTACAATGACTCCACTACCCAAGGCAATCTACAGATTCAATGCAATCGCTATCAAATTAACAATGGCATTTTTCACAGAACTAGAACAAATCATTTTAAAATGTGTATGGAAACACAAAAGACCCCAAATAGCCACAATAATCTTGAGAAAGAAAAATGGAACTGGTGGAATCAGGCTCCCTAAGACCATACTACAAAGCTACAGTAATAAAAACAACACGGTACTGGCACAAAAACAGACACACAGAGCAATGGAACAGGATAGAGACCCCAGAAATAAACCCATGAACTTCTGATCAATTGATGTATGACAAAAGAGGCAAGAATATACAATGGAGAAAAGACAGTCTCTTCAATAAGTAATGCTGGTAAAATTGGACAGATACCTCTAAAAAAAATGAAATTAGAACATTTTCTAACACCATATACAAAAATAAACTCAAAATGAATTAAAGAACTAAATACAGGACTGGACACTATAACACTCCTTGAGGAAAACAGGCAGAACAATATGACATGAATCACAACAATATTTATTTGGATCCACTCTTAAAGTAAAGGGGGTAAAAGCAAAATAAACAATGGGACCTAGTTAAACTTAGAAGCTTTTGCACAGCAAAGGAAACCATCAACAAAATTAAAAGCAACCTGCTGAATGGGAGAAAACATTTGCAAATGATATGATCGATAAGGGATTACTATCTAACATATATAAACAGCTCATACAACTCAACATCAAAAAAAAACAACCTGATGAAAAAACTGGGCAGAAGAACTGAATAGACATTTTTTCCAAAGAGGAAATACAGATGGCCAAGGAGAACATGCAAAGATAGTCAACATCGCTAATCACCAGGGAAATGCAAATCAAAACCACAATGAGATATCATTTCATATCTGTCAGAATGGCTATCACCACAAAGAACACCAATAAAAAATTTTGGAGAGGGTGTGGAGAAAAGGGAACACTCATAAACTGTTGGTGTGAATGTAAATTGGTGCAGCCACTGTGGAGAACAATACGGAGGTTTCTCAAAAAACTAAAAATAGAACTACCATATGATCCAACAATTCTACTCCCCAAAAAACACAAACATTAATTCAAAAAGATACATGCACCCAGTGTTGACAGCAGCATCATTTACAGTATCCAAGATATGGAAGTAACCTAAGTGTCTGTCAAAAGATGAATGGATAAAGAAGTGATACATATACACAAAGGAATATTAGCCATGAAAAGGAATGAAATTCTGCCATTTGCAGCAATTTGGATGGACCTACAGAATATTATACCGAGTGAAGTAAGTCAGACAGAGAAAGACAAATATTATATGATATCACTTATATGTGGAATCTAAAAAATACAACAAATTAGTAAACAAAAAAGCAGCAGATTCACAGACACAGAGAATAAACTAGTGGGTGTCAGTGGGGGATGAGGGAAGATATAGAAGTGGGGGAGTGGAAGGTAGAAACTATTGGGTGTAAGATGAGCTCAAGAATATATTGTGTATCATGAGGAATAAAGGCAATGTTTTGTAACAACTGTAAATGTAAAGTAACCTTTCAAAAGTGTATAAAAATAATAAATACATAAACCACATATATCAATAGATAGATCTACACAAAATCAACATGAAAATACTGGCCTTAAATGACACTTTAGACCAGCTGTATTTAACAGATATATAAAGAACTTTCCATCCAAAACTAACAGAATACACATTCTTCTCAAGTGCACATGGAATGCTCTCCATGGGAGATCATATGTTAGGCCAAACCAATCTTAATAAGTTCAAAAGTTTGTAATCATATTAAGCATATATTGTGACCACAATGGTATAAAACTAGAACTAAATTAAAAATGGAAAATTCAAAATAGTGGACATTAAATCACAGGCAACTGAACAAATGGATCAAAGAACAAATCAAGGTAAAAAAGATACATTGAGACAAATGAAAATGGAAATACAACATAACAAAATTTACAGGATGCAGCAAAAAAAAACAAATCTAAAGGAGTGAAGTTCATAGCAACAAATGCCTACTTCAAGAAATAAGAAAAATCTCAAACAATGTAACTTTACACCTCAAGGAACTACTTAAAAAAAAAAAAAGAACAAAGCCCGAAGTTAGTAAAATAAAAGAAATAAGGATCAGAGCAGAAATAAATGAAACAGAAACTAAAAAGACAATAGGAAAGATCATTAAAAGTAACAGCTTGTTTTTAAGAAGACAAACAAAATTGGCAACCATTTAAGTAGACACACCAAGAAAAAGGACTCAGATAAAAAATATCAGAAATGAAAGATGAAACATTATAACTGATACCACAGAAATACAAAGTATAGTAAGACACTACTATGAATAACTGTATGTCAAAAAATTGGACAGCCTAAAAGAAATTGATAAATTCCTAGAAATGTAAACCTATCAAGACTGAATCTTGAAGAAACAGAAAGTATGAACAGACCAATTACTAATAACTTTATTAAATCAATAATCCAAAACCTCCCAACAACAGAAGTCCAGGACCAGATAAACTCACTGGTGAATTTTACTAAACATTCAAAAAAGAATACCAATCCTTCTCAAACTCTTCCAAAAAATGGTAAGGAAGGGAATGCTTCCAAATGCATTTCATGAGGTTAGCATTACCCTGATACCAAAACCAAACAAGGCCACCACAAGAAAAGAAACTTATAGGCCAATATCCTGATGAACATAGATGAAAAAATGCAACAAAATATTAGCCAACTGAATTCAACAATACATTAAAAGGATCATATACCATGATCAAGTGAATTAATTACAGGTATACAGGATGATTCAACATCCACAAACAATGTGATACACCACATTTATAAAACAGATAAAAATCATATGATGTCAACAGATGCAGAAAAAAACTTTTGACAAAATTCAACATCCATTTATGATAAAAACTCTCGAAGTGGGTAAAGAGAGAGCATACCTCAACATAATAAAGGCCATATATGACAAGCCCACAACTAACATCATATTCAAAGGTGAAAAGCTAAAATCTTTTCCTCTTTAATCAGGAACAAGACAAGGATGCCCAGTCTCACTGTTTCTATTCAACATAGTACTGGAAGTCCTAGCCAGAACAATTAAGCAAGAAAAATAAAGTCATCTAAACTGTAAAAGAATAACTGCAACTGTCACAATTTGCATGTGACATTACATTATATAATAAGCTCTAAAACACCAAATAACTGTTAGAATAAAAAGTTCAGTAAAGTTGTAGGATACAAAAATCGGTTGCATTTCTGTACACTAAAAAACACTAGCAGAAAGGGATATTAAAAAAAACAACAACAATCCCATTTACAGTTGTATCAAAAGAATACCTAAGAATAAATTTAACCAAGGATGTGAAAGAGTTGTACATTGAAAGCTATAAGACATTAATGAATGATTGAAGAAGGCACAAATAAATAGGAAGCTATTCCATGCTCACAGATTGGAAGAATTAATATTGCTAAAATATCCATGCTACCCAGAGTAATCTATTATTTCAATGCCATTCCTATCAAAATTCCAATGGCAATTTTCACAGAGATAGGACATACAATTCTAAAGATTGTGTGGAACCACAAAAGGCCCCAAATAGCCAAATAAATTTTGACAAAGAGGAATAAAGCTGGAGGCATTATGCTCCCTGATTTCAAACTATATTACAAAGCTACAGTAAGTAAAACATCATGGTATTGGCACAAAAAGAGACAAATCAATGGAATACAACAGACAGCACCAAAATAAAACTACCCAAATGTCAAAATTACTAATCAAGAGAGAAATGCAAATCAAAACTACAATCAAAGTGATAAGAAATAACAAGTGTTGGCAAGAATGTGGAGAAAAGGGAACCCTTGTGCACTGCTGGTAGAAATATAAATTGGTGCAACCACTATGGAAAGAATTATGGAGAGTCTTCTGAAAACTGAAAATGAACTATCACATGACCCAGCAATTTCACTTCTGGGTACTTATCCAAAGAAAATGAAAACACTATTTTGAACAGATATATTCACCCCTACATCCATTACACATCATTTACAACACCAAGGTAATGAAAACAACCTAAGCGTCCACTGATACATGAATGCATTAAGAAAATATGGAATAGGAGAGACCTTTAAGATGGCGGAGGAGTAAGATGTGGAGATCATCGTCCTCCTCACAGACACATCAGAAATACATCTACATGTGGAACACCTCCTACAGAACACCTACTGAATGCTGGCAGAAGATCACACACTTCCCAAAAGAGCCATGTGGGTGACAGGGTCTTGGTGCTCCAGCCAGGTGTCAGGCCTCTGTCTCTGAGGTGGGAGAGCCAAGACCAGGACATTGGTCCACCAGAGACCTCCCAACTCCATGTAATATCAAACGGCAAAAACTCTCCCAGAGATCTGCATCTCAACACTAAGACCCAACTCTACTCAACAACCAGCAGGCTACAGTGCTGGACACCCTATGCCAAACAACTACCAAGACAGGAACACAACACAACCCATTAGCAGAGAGGCGGCCTAAAATCATAATAAGGTCACAGACACCCCAAAACACACCTCTCATGTGGTCCTGCCCACCAGAAAGACAAGATCCAGACTCATCCTCCAGAACACAGGCACCAGTCCCCTCCACCAGGAAGCCTACACACCCCACTGAACCAACCCTAGCCACTTGGGGCAGAAACCAAAAACAATGGGAACTATGAACCTGCAGCCTGTGACAAGGAGACCCCAAACACAGTAAGGTAAGCAAAATGAGAAGACAGAGAAACACACAGCAGATGAAGGAGCAAGGTAAAAACCCACCAGACCAAACAAATTAAGACGAAAAAGGCAGTCTACCTGAAAAAGAATTCAGAGTAATGACAGTAAAGATGATCCAAAATCTTGGAAACAGAATGGAGAAAATACAAGAAACATTGAAAAAGGACCTAGAAAAACTAAAGAGCAAACAAACAATGAGGAACAACACAATAAATGAAATGAAAAATTCTCTAGACAAAATCAATAGCAGAATAACTGAGGCAGAAGAACGGATAACTGACCTGGATGATAAAAGGGTGGAAATAACCACTGCAGAGCAGAATAAAGAAAAAAGAATGAAAAGAATTGAGGACAGTCTCAGAGACCCCTGGGACAACATTAAATGCACCAACGTTCAAATTATAGGGGTCCGGAAGAAGAAGAGAAAAAGAAAGGGACTGAGACAATACGTGAAGAGATTATAGTTGAAATCTTCCCCAATATGGGAAAGGAAATAGTCAATCAAGTCCAAGAAGTGCAGAGAGTCTCATACAGGATAAATCTAAGGAGAAACATGCCAAGACACGTATTAATCAAACTGTCAAAAATTAAATACAAAGCAAAAATATTAAAAGCAGCAAGGGAAAACCAACAAATAACATACAAGGGAATCCCCATAAGGTTAACAGCTGATCTCTCAGCCGAAACTCTGCAAGCCAGAAGGGACTGGCAGGACATATTTAAAGTGATGAAGGAGAAAAACCTGCAACCAAGATTACTCTACCAAACAAGGATCTCATTCAGATTCGACAGAGAAATTAAAACCTTTACAGACAAGCAAGAGCTAAGAGAACTCAGCACCACCAAACCAGCTTTACAACAAATGCTAAAGGAACTTCTCTAGGCAGGAAACACAACAGAAGGAGAAGACCTACGATAACAAACCCAGAACAATTAAGAAAATGGTAATAGGGAACATACATATCGATAATGACCTTAAATGTAAATGGATTAAATGCTCCAACCAAAAGACAGAGACTGGCAGAATGCATACAAAGACAAGACCAGTATATATGCTGTCTACAAGAGACCCACTTCAGACCTAGGGACACATACAGACTGAAAGTGAGGGGATGGTAAAAGATATTCCATGTAAATGGAAATCAAAAGAAAGCTGGAGTAGCAATTCTCATATCATACCAAATAGACTTTAAAATAAAGACTATTACAAGAGACAAAGAAGGACACTACATAATGATCAAGGGATCAATCCAAGAAGATGATACAACAATTGTAAATATTTATGTACCCAACATAGGAGCACCTCAATACATAAGGCAAATGCTAACAGCCATAAAAGGAGAAATTGACAGTAACACAATCATAGTAGAGGACTTTAACACCCCACTTCCACCAATGGACATATCAACCAAAAGGAACATAATTAAGGAAACACAAGCTTTAACTGATACATTAAACAATATGGACTTAATTGATGTTTATAGGACATTCCATCCAAAAATAAAAGAATACATTTTCTTCCCAAGTGCTCATGGAACATTCTCCAGGATAGATCATATCTTGTCACAAATCAAGCCTTGGTAAATTTAAGAAAATTGAAATTGTATCAGGTATCTTCTCCAACCAAAATGCTATGAGACTAGATATCAATTACAGGAAAAATTCTGTAAAAATGACAAACACATGGAGGCTAAAACAATACACTACTAATTAACCAATAGATAAATGAAGAAATGAAAGAGGAAATCAAAAACTACCTAGAACCAAATGACAAGGGAAAGACAATGATGACATAAAACCTATGGGATGCAGCAAAAGTACTTCTAAGAGGGAAGTTTACAGCAATACAATCCTATCTCAAGAAACAAGAAACATCTCAAATAAACAACCTACCCTTACACCTAAAGCACATAGAGAAAGAAGAACAAAAGAAAACCCAAAGTTAGAAGAAGGAAAAAAATCATAAAAATCAGATCAGAAATAAATGAAAAAGAAATGAGGAAAACCATAGCAAAGATCAATAAAACTAAAACCTGGTTCTTTGAGAAGATTAACAAAATTGATAAACCATTAGCCAGACTCATCAAGAAAAAAAGAGAAAAGGCTCAAATCAATGGAGAGGTAACAACTGACACTGCAGAAATACATAGGATCATGAGAGATTACTACAAGCAACTCTATGCCAATAACATGGGCATCCTGGAAGAAATGGATAAATTCTTAGAAAAGAACAACCTTCTGAGACTGAACCAGGAAGAAACAGAAAATATAAACAGGCCAATTACAGGCACTGAAATTGAGACTGTGATTAAAAATCTTCCAACAAACAAAAGCCCAGGACCAGATGGCTTCACGGGCGAATTCTATTAAACATTTAGAGAAGAGCTAACACCTATCCTTCTCAAACTCTTCCAAAATATAGCAGAGGGAGGAACACTCCCACATTCATTCTACGAGGCCACCATCACTCTGATACCAAAACCAGACAAAGATGTCAGAAAGAAAGAAAACTACAGGCCAATATCACTGATGAACATACATGCAAAAATCCTCAACAAAATACTAGCAAGCAGAATCCAACAGCACATTAAAAGGATCATACACCATAATCAAGTGGGGTTTATCCCAGGAATGCAAGGACTCTTCAATATATGCAAATCAATCAATGAGATAAACCATATTAAAAACTGAAGGAGAAAAACCATATGATCATCTCAATAGATGCAGAAAAAGCTTTTGACAAAATTCATTACCAATTTATGATAAAAACCCTGCAGAAAGTAGGCATAGAGGGAACTTTCCTCAACATAATAAAGGCCATATATGACAAACCCACAGCCAACATCGTTCTCAATGGTGAAACACTGAAACCATTTCTCTACGATCAGTAACAAGACAAGGAAGTCCACTCTCACCACGATTATCCAACGTAGTTTTGGAAGTCTTAGCCACAGCAACCAGAGAAGAAAAAGAAATAAAAGGAATCCAAATTGGAAAAGAAAAAATTAAGCTGTCACTATGTGCAGATGACATGATACTATACAGAGAGAATCCTAAAGATGCTACCAGAAAACTACTAGAGCTAATCAATGAACTTGGTCAAGTAGCAAGATACAAAATTAATGCACAGAAATCTCTTGCATTCCTATACACTATTGATGAAAAATCTGAAAGTGAAATTAAGGAAACACTCCCATTTACCACTGCAACAAAAAGAATAAAATGCCTAGTAATAAACCTATGTAAGGGGAAAAAAGACCGGTATGAAGAAAACTATAAGACACTGAGGAAAGAAATTAAAGATGACACAAAACAGATGGAGAGATATACCATGTTCTTGGATTGGAAGAATCAACATTGTGAAAATGACTGTACCACCCAAAGCAATCTACAGGTTCAATGCAATCCCTATCAAACTACCAATGGCAGTTTTCACAGAACTAGAACAAAAAATTTCCCAATTTGTATGGAAACACAAAAGATCTTGAATAGCCAAAGCAATCTTGAGAAAGAAAAACAGCTGGAGGAATCAGGCTCCCAGATTTCAGACTATACTACAAAGATACGGTAATCAAGACAGTATGATGCTGGCACAAAAACAGAAATATAGATCAATGGAACAGGAGGGAAAGCCCAGGGATAGCCCATGCATATATGGTCACCTTATCTTTGATAAAGGAGGCAAGAATATACAATGGAGAAAAGAAAGCCTCTTCAATAAGTGGTGCTGGGCAAACTGGACAGCTACATGTAAAAGAGTGAAATTAGAACACTCCCTAAGAAAGCAAGCCCAAAGTCAGATGGATGGAAATAATAAAGATCAGACAGAAAATAGAGATTTTTTAAAAATGAGAAAAGATCAATGAAACCAAGAGCTACTTCTTTGAAAGGATAAACAAAATTGATAAACTTTTAGCCAGGCTCATCAAGAGAAAAGAGAGAGGACCCAAATAAACCAATTAAGAAATGATAGAGGATAAGTAACAACTGATATCACAGAGACAGAAAAAAAAGTAATCATAAGAGAAAACTATGAACAGTTGTATGGTAACAAATTAGACAATCTAGAAGAAATGGACAAATTTCTTGAAACATACAATCTGCCTAGACTGAGGTGGAACGAAATAGATAAGCTGAAATTGATCACTCATACTAAAATTGAATTTGTAATAAAAATTCTTCCAGCAAACAGAAGTTGAAGACCAGATGGCTTCACCGGGGAATTCTACAAAAGAAGTGCTCATACTTATCCTTCTAAAACTATTCCAAAAAACTGTGCATTCTCAAATTCATTCTACAAGGCCACGATTACCTTGATAACAAAACCAGGAAAGGACACGACAAAAAAGGAAAATTACAGACCAGTATCTCTGATGAACATAAATGCAAAAATTCTCAACAAAATATTAGCAAACTGATTTCAACAATATATAAAAATAATCATACCCCATGATCAAGTGAGAATTATCCAGGGGTTCAAGGATGGTTCACTATTTGCAAATCAGTGTGATACACTACATTAAAAATGGTGAAAATTACATGATTATCTCAACAGACTCAGTAAATCAATATTCATAGTAAATACTCTCAAACTTGGTTTAGAGGGAACAGATCTCAATATAATAAAGGCCATTTATTAAAAAAAAAAAAAAAAAACAGAGCTAACATTATACTCAAGAGTGAAAAGATGAAAGCCTTTCCTCTAAAATCAGGAACAAGACAAAGATGCCCACTCGCACCACTTCTATTTAACATAGTATTGGAAGTCCTAGTCACAGCAATCAACAAAGGAGAGATAAAAGACATCCTAATTGGAAGCGAACAGGTAAAACTGTCACTATTTACAGATGACATGATGCTACATAGATAAAATCCTAGTCTTCACTGAAAAACTATAAGAACTAATAAATGAATTCTGTAAAGTTATAGGATACAAGATTAATATACAGAAATAATGAAGTATCAGAAAGAAAGCAAGAAAAAATAAACGTTTAAAACCACATCAAAAAAGAATACCTAGGAATAAACTTAACCAAGGAGATTAAACACCTATCCTCTGAAAATGATAAAACACTGATGAAGGAATTTGAAAATGAAACAAAAAATGGAAAGATATCCCATGTTCTTGGATTGGAAGAGTTAACATTGTTAAAGTGTCCACACTAACAAAAGCAGATTTATAGATGTAATGCAATCCCTATCAAAATACTCATGACATTTTTCTCAGAACTAGAACAAATAATTCTAAATTTTTTTATGGAACCACAAAAGACTCCAAATTACAAAAGGAATCTTGAGAAAAAAGAACAAAGCTGGAGGTACCATGCTCTCTGATTTCAGACTATACTACAAAACTACAGTAATCAAAACAGTATGGTACTGGCATAGAAACAAAAATATAGATCAATGGAAGAGGATAGAAAGCCCAGAAATAAGCCCATGCACCTACGGTCAATTAATCTATGACAAAGGAGGCAAGACTATACAATGGAGGAAAGACAGTCTCTTCAATAAATGGTGCTGGGAACACTGGGCAGCTACATGTAAAAAAATGAAATTAGAAGATTTTCTAACACTATACACAGAAATAAACTCAAAATGGGTTAAATACCTAAATGTAAGACCAGATGCTATAAAATTCTTAGAGGAGAACAGGTAGAACACTCTTTGACATAAATTGCAGCAATATCTTTTTTAATCCATCTCCTAGAGTAATGGAAATAAAAACAAAAATAAACAAATGGGACCTAATTAAACTCAAAAGCTTTTGCACAGCAAAGGAAACCAAAAACAAAACGAAAAGACAACCCACAGAATGGGAGAAAATATTTGCAAACAATGCAATGGACAAGGGACTCGTCTCCAAAATTTACAATCAGCTCATGCAGCTCAATGTCAAAAAAACCCAATCAAAAAAAAAAATAATCAAAAAATGGGCAGAAAACCTAAACGACATTTCTCCAAAGAAGACATACAGATGGCCAAAAGGCATGTGAGAGGATGCTCAACATCACTAATTATTAGAGAAATGCAAGTCAAAACTACAATGAGGTATCACTTCACACTGGTCAGAATGCCTAGAATGCCCATCATCCAAAAGTCTACAAACAATAGATCCTTGAGAGGCTGTGGGAGAAAGGGAACCCTCCTAACACTGTTGGTGGGAATGTAAATTGTTATAGCCATAATGGAGAATAGTATGGAGGTTCCTTATAAAACTAAAAATAGAGCTACCATATGATCCAGCCATCCCACCCCTGGGCATATATCCAGAGAAAAATATGGTTCATAAGGATACATGCACCCCAATGTTCACAGCAGCACTATTTGCAAGAGCCAATACATGGAATCAACCTAAATGTCCATCAGCAGATAAACTGATAAAGAAGATGTGGTACATATACAATGGAATATTACTCAGCCATAAAATGAATGAAATAATGCCATTTACAGCAACATGGATGGACCTGGATATTATCATATTAAGTGAAGTAAGTCAGAGAAAGACAAATATCATATGATAATGTGGAATCTAAAAAAAAAAAAAGACACAAATTAACTTATTTACAAAACAGACTCACAGATTTAGAGAAGAACTTATGGTTACTGGGGGGGAAAGCTGGAGGAGAGGGATAGATTGGGAGTTTGGGATTGACATGTACACACTGCTATATTTAAAACAGATAACCAACAAGGTGGCACAGGGAACGCTGCTCAGTATTCTGTAATAACCTACATGGGAAAAAATTTTGAAAAAGAATAGATACATTTATGTATAACTGAATCACTTTGCTGTACACCTGAAACTAACACAACATTGTAATCAACTGTACTCCAATATAAAGTTTTAAAATGTTTTAAAAAGGAATTTTAAAATGTTTTAAAAAAAGAAATTTTAAAATGTTTTAAAAAGAACAGCAGGCTGAAAACCAGTAATGACATCATTGAACCCAACAGCACCATCATATATATATATTTGACATCTAGAGACCATTTCATCTTAAAACAAATTACCAATTCTTCATGGAAGAATTATAAGCTCACATGGAACATTCACCCAGACAGACCACATTCTGGGCCATGAAACACACCTTAACAATTTTAAAATAATAGAAAGTACACAATGTTCTCAATCCACAAGTGGATTGTGGCACCCTCCTCAACTGAATTAAACCAATATTAATAACAAAATGATAGGTGGAAAATCCTAAAATACTTGGAGATTAGGCAACACACAAAGTAACACACGGGTCAAAGAAGAAATCTCAAGAGAAATTTAAAATATTTTGGCTAAAATGAATTTTGAAATAAAAATGAAAAACGACATTAAAATTTGTGGGATGCAGCAAAATGATGCTTACTGGGAAATTTATTGTATTGAATGCAAATATTAGAAAATAAGAAAGATCTAAAATCAATATGCAAAACTTGTACCTTAGGAAACTTGAAAAAGAAGAGCAAAGTCAATGTAAAGTAAGCAGAAGAGATGAAATAGTAAAATTTAGAGCAGAAATCAATAAAGATTAAAAAACAATGTCAGTAAAGAAAATCAAGTAAACCAAAAGCTGGTTCTTCAAAAAGATTTTAAAAATCAATAAGCCTCTAGCCAGGCTAAGAAAAAGGAGAGAAGACAAAATTACTGAATCAGAAATAAAAAACGGGACATCACTACAGATCCCACGGACGTTAGAAGTATAACAAAGGAATATTATAAACAACTGTATCCCTACAGATTTGATAACCTAGATGAAATGGACCAATTCTGTGAAAATACAATCTGTCAAAACTCATAGAAATAAATTATCTGAATAGGCCTGTATCTATTAAAGAAACTGAATCAATAATTAATAAACTTCCAAAAGAGAGAGCACCAGGCCCAAATGAGTTTACTGATGAATTCTATGTAATATTTAAGGAGGAAACTATGCCAATTCTTTATTTTTTTAAATTTTATTTATTTATTTTTGGCTGCGTTGGGTCTTCGTTGCTGCACAGGGACTTTCTCTAGTTGTGGCAAGCAGGGGCTACTCTTCGTTGCGGTGCACGGCTTCTCACTGCGGTGGCTTCTCTTGTTGTGGAGCACGGGCTCTAGGCGCGCAGGCTCAGTAGTTGTAGCTTGCAGGCTCTAGAGCGCAGGCTCAGTAGCTGTGGCAGACGGCCTTAGTTGCTCCACGGCATGTGGGATCTTCCCGGACCAGGGCTCAAACCCGCACCCCTTGCAATGGCAGGCAGACTCCCAACCACTGTGCCACCAGGGAAGTTCCTATGCCAATTCTTTACCATCTCTTCAAGAAGACAGAAGCAGAGGGAGTATGTCCTAACTCACACCTAAGGCCAGCATTACACTGATACCAAAATCAGACAAGGATATTACAGAAAAAGAAAACTATAGACCAATATCCCTCATGAACATGATGCAAAAATCCTCAGTACGTAGAAAGGTCATTACAGAATTGCAAAGTAAAGCAACAGTGTGGTATTACTACACCCAAACACCGACAGGTCCAAATTATGGCAAGGATGTGGAGCAACAGGAACTTTGCTCCTGTTTGTGGAAACTCTGGGTACTTTCTGCTCAGTTTTGTTTTGAACCTAAAACACTCACTGTTTTCACAGTGCAAATGGTATGTGCGCAGTGGAAGACAGCTTGACAGTATCTTATAAAACTAAATCAACTCTTGCCTTAAGATCCGGGGAGGGGGAAGGGTAAGCTAGGACGAACTGAGAGAGTGGCATGGACATATATACACTACCAAATGTAAAATAGACAGCTAGTGGGAAGCAGCCACATAGCACAGGGAGATCAGCTCCGTGCTTTGTGACCACCTAGAGGGGTGGGATAGGGAGGGTGGTGGGAGAGGGAGATGTAAGAAGGAGGAGATATGGGGATATATGTATATGTATAGCTGATTCACTTTGATATACAGCAGAAACTAACACACCATTGTAAAGCAATTATACTCCAATAAAGATGTTTAAAAAAAAAGATCCAGCGATCACATTCCTTGGTATTTACCCATAGGAGATAAAAACTTATATTGAGGGCTTCCCTGGTGGCGCAGTGGTTGAGAGTCCGCCTGCCGATGCAGGGGACGCGGGTTCGTGCCCCGGTCCGGGAAGATCCCACGTGCCGCGGAGCGGCTGCGCCCGTGAGCCACGGCCGCTGAGCCTGCGCGTCCGGAGCCTGTGCTCCGCAACGGGAGAGACCACAGCGGTGAGAGGCCCGCGTACCGCAAAAACAAACAAAAAAACTTACATTGAAACAAAAACACGCATATGGATGTTTTTAGCTGTTTTATTCCTAACTGTCAAAACTTGGAAGCAACGAAGATGTCTTTCAGCAGATGAATGAATAAATTGTGGTCCATCCAGACAACGGAATACGAGTCAGTGCTTAAGAGAAGTGAGCTATCCAGCCTTGAAAGGACACGGAGAAACATTAAATGCATTTTACTAAGTGAAAGAAGCCCATCTGAAAAGGCGACGCACTAATTTCAACCATGTGACACTCAGGGAGAGAGAAAACTATGGAGACAGTAAAGAGATCGGTGCTTGCGGGGGGAGGGCAGCAGGGACAGGTAGAGCACAGAGGAAACCCTTCTGCGTGACACTGCAGTGGGGACACATGCCATCGTACGCAGAGGATGTACATGACCAGGAGTGAATCCGGCTGGAACTACGACCCTGGGAGATGCTGCTGGGTCCACGTATGCTCATCCGTTGTACTAAATGTGCCAGTGGTATGAGATGTCGATGGCGGGAGTTGTGTGTATGTTGAAAGGGGGGACAGGTGGTTTGTGGAAACTCTGGGTACTTTCTGCTCAGTTTTGTTTTGAACCTAAAACTGCTCTAAAAAATAAAGTTTGGGATGAATTGGGAGATTGGGATTGACGTATGTGCACTACCATGTGTAAAACAGATAGCAGTGGGAACCTGCTGTATAACACAGGGAGCTCAGCTCGGTGCTCTGAGGTGACCTAGGTGGGTGGGATAGGGGTGTGGAGGTACGCCCAAGAGGGAGGGGATGTATGTATACATAGAGCTGATTCACTTCACTGTACAGAAGAAACTAACACAACTTTGTAAAGCAACTGTACCCCAACAAAGAAAATTAAATGAAACTTCTTTTCTTTTTGGTAGAGAGTAAAGGCAGAGTTCTCTGCATTGCCTAATGTCCTTTGCCATATATGAGGTCCGTGATCCATTGCTTCATAGGGAATCAGTAAGTTACCAGCACTGTAAGGGCTACTAAATATTTCTAGCTGGAGAGTGAATGTTTCTATAGCCAGAATTCATGTCTCAAATTCATTCTCTGGGCAGCTCATGAGCAAATGCATCTCGGCAGACCTGCACACAGAGGATTCGCCATTGCGTACTGGAAGAAATTCGAGTATTACTGTTGACACGAACATCTGAAGTTACAGCATTTTCCTTGTGGCTGATGCAAAGTTCTCTGCTTCCTGAGGATCTAAATGCACTTTGTGCCCTTAATATAAATGTCAAAGTCGCTGTAAAAATTTTACGTACGAAGTTAACTGACTTCACAAGTAACAGGCTCTAACTCAGTGTATTAATATGCTTATGAAACAGCTAAAGCTCTTGTTAAAATACAAATTCTTGGGAGTTCCTTGGTAGCCTAGTGGTTAGGATTCTGGGCTTTCACTGCTGTGGCCCGGGTTCAATCCCTGGTTGGGGAACTGAGATCCCGCAAGCCATGCAGCAAGGCCAAAAAAAAAAAGAAAAAAAAATACAAATTCTTGGTGGAGTCTGAGATTTCTGAATTTCCAACACGTTCCCAGGTGCCATGAGTGCCACCAACAGGTGGACTGTACTTCTGTCACAGGCTGTAGACCAAATTCTTCAAAGTATAGTCAAAGAATAACCTGCATTAGAATCACCTGTGGTGGTCATGAAAGTTTAGAGTCTAGGGTCTAAGACCTCCTGAATTTTGCAGGAATCTGTCTTTTAAACAAGTGCCTATGTGATTCTCCTGTGTTTCAACAGCTGAGAACCAGAGCAAGTCTAAATAATTTGGGTCTGCACAGATGTACAAAGCAGTCTATGGATTGAGTTTTTTACTTTTCTATCAAGTTTTATGTGAAACTGCCACGTTGGAATAACTTGGTAGGAAATCAGCTGTAATAAAATCACTTAAACGTTAAAAGACTTGTAAAGTCACATAGTTTAAACTATGTTTATATATTATTTGATTTATGGTGCTATTTATTTAATTTTATTTTTTACATCTTTATTGGAGTATAATTGCTTTACAATGGTGTGTTAGTTTTTGCCGTAAAACAAAGTGAATCAGCTATACATATACATATATCCCCACATCCCCTCCCTCTTGCGTCTCCTTCCCACCCTCCCTATCCCACCCCTCTAGGTGGTCACAAAGCACGGAGCTGATCTCCCTGTGCTATGCGGCTGCTTCCCACTAGCTATGTATTTTACATTTGGTGGTGTATACGTGTCCATGCAGCTCTCTCACTTGGTGCTGTTTAAATTTTCTGTCATTTCATGAATTTTAAACGCAAACAGAGGGAATCGCTTTGTTTTTGCTGCAGGCAGTGTTTTGATTTGCAAGCCTGATATCTAAGTCCTGATGAGAACTGTTGTGTATCTTTACTGTGGTTTGTCTGTTTAGGAGAATATTTGAAGAATAAAAGCAGACTTCTTCATAATATCCCCTTATTAGGAGCTCTGTCTCCAGGTAAACTCTGCTGTTCAGAACACAGCCCGAAAGCTCAAAAAAGGCAAACACAGAATTTCAGAAACAGAATCAGCAGTTGTAAGGCCCCCGCGTGGACGCGTGCGCACACACCTGTTTTACTTTTAGAGCCTAATTCATTCAAATTCGTATTTCCTTTCAGTGTCTTCCAGAAATTTCACTAAAGTGCAGGAGAACAAACTGACCCTGGGGCAAGGACAAAAGCAAAATGGAAATAGAAGTAAGAGCTAACAAATCAAGTCACTTTTAATAGGAAGTAAAAATTTTAAAGTTTCAAGGATTTTTAAAAATCACATTTAGTTTCCTATGTTTAAGAATAAATGAATAGGCGTGTTTGGATCGATTTTTATCAAAAATTATTTTAATAACATTTTAGATCATGATTGTGTTTCAGTTATCTGAATGATATTTTCTAGTATAGTCCCATTTGACTCTGATGACACTAGATATTTGTCAGTATACCATTTTAAAACAATTCCAGGGGCTTCCCTGGTGGCACAGTGGTTGAAAGTCCGCCTGCCGACGCAGGGGACATGGGTTCGTGCCCCGGTCCGGGAAGATCCCACATGCCGCGGAGCGGCTGGGCCCGTGAGCCATGGCCGCTGGGCCTGCGCGTCCGGAGCCTGTGCTCCGCAACGGGAGAGGCCGCAACAGTGAGAGGCCCGCGTACCACAAAAAAAAAAAAAAAAAAATTCCAGAGTCTAAGCAGCCTTAATGTGCTTACGCTTTTCCTAATTAATCAACATTTTACAAAAAATGATCCCCAAAATTTGGTCAGAGGTAGACTTCGTTTCATACATCCCACTGGCCCTCTAATTCTGGAGCCAGTGAAACAAAGCCAAGTGAAGCTTAGGTTTCCACAATCACAGAAGCTGCCTTTTGTTTAACAGAGAGGCCTGAGTAGAAGTTGACACATCACACACCTAAGGCAGATCCAGGTCATCAGGTGAGAGAGGCAGAAAAGAGGCAGAGTCACAGCACCCAGCAGAGTGAGAAGGTCCCCTGAAGATGGTCAGACACTCGACTGACTGTCCTCTTACTTCTTTCCCAACATCCCCTGGCATTTCCTCACATCACTCACTGGGAATAGTTTGTCACCTGAATATCAAAAGAATCGTGACAAGCCAATAAATAAGAAAGTCTGAGAAAATGTGCTTGCACTTGAGCCACAGCTGAGCAAGCGGGGCAGGCACCCCACCCCGGCCCCACCCCCCGACACTGACAATTGAATTTTACTTTGTTACGCGAAGGCTAAGAATCCTCCCTCCCAGCTCTGTGGTTAGACAGTGTGACTTTCTCATGTTAAAGGCACATCCACCACATCTAAGCAGTTAGGAATCATTTCGTATTACATTGGTTAACTCGTCAAATCTACTCTCTGTTCCAATTTTATGGACGTGCCTGGTTGGACGTTCAGAATGAATGAGCCAGGATCTGAAGCAGAACACCTCCAGGGAGTGGGAAGCACCTTGTCAGTAATCCACGCTGGGGGGAAGTGGATTTTATTCAACAAACCTGGGGGCTGACTTGTCATATTCTATCCATTAAAACCATTTCAAGGATCAATAGTCATGAGACTAGGCATGAACTTTCAAACCAAGTGCTACACATTATTTCTTAGGAAAAACATTAAACACAGATCATACTTAGACGTGCAGCATATAAGAGTCTCCCTGTTATTGTTCAAGGTTCTCAACAGTGAACGGCTAGTCCCTCTAACCTGCCAAAGTAAAAGCCCTTGGAAGGTTAATTTCCCCCCCAGTCAGGGCCTGCCCTCTGCATTATGCATACGTTAACGTAGCTTTTTCCCATCAGTCAAAAGAGCAAACACTCAGTCGCTACACAGGTAGAAAAAGGAATCTTTCCTTCCCCAGTGAGGGAGATTTAAATTTTCCATTCCAAATATGCCCTATAGGACCACCCTCCTGGGTTTCACCTGGGCTCCATGGTATTTGCTTGGAGACACTGGGAATCAAATCTCCCACCCTGCTTTCTCGGATTCTCAACTTACCAGGCTTATGCCCAGTTTAAGCAGAACGTCACTCAAAATATCACACAATAAATACTGCAGATTTCTTAGACTCACTACATTCTCCTTGAAATTCAGAAGAGCAAACTGTAGCAGGTACACAGAACTCTGTGTGCTACTATCCACCACGAAGAACTGTTAAAATTCAGCTAATACTACTATATAGTCCTTCTTAAATTTTTCTCAGATAGTAGGAAGAAGAAACACTATTTTTTCTAAATAAATATTTTCCTAGAATGTATAGGAAATACAAATGATTAGGCATACTTAGCATATGAATAGAGCATTTCTTACTATAAAGCAGCTTGATTCAATGTTTCTTTATTGTCAAAGATTATAAAATCCTTATGACTTCTCTAAAAATAGATCATAGTATTTTAGTTTAAAATCATCTGTTTTCTCTTTATCTACAGAAACAGTACTTGCAGAAGTAATTGCCATAGCTGACAAAGGAACATGATCCAAGATATACAAAGAGCTCTTAAAATTAAGAAAGCAACCAGATTTTAAAATGGATCAAAGACCTTTACAGACACCTCACCTAAAAATATATACAGATAACAACTAAGCGTATGAAAAGATGCTTACGTCATCATATGCATCAGGGAAATGCAAATTCGAATAACAAGATCCCACTACCCGTCTATCGGAAGGGCCAAAATTCAGAACACTGATAATACTAAATGTTGGGAAGGATGTAGAGCAACAGGAACTCTCATTCGCTGCTGGTGGGAATGCAAAACCGTTAAGCCACTTTGGAAGACAGTTTGATACTTTCTTACAAAACTAACATACTCTTACCATACATCAGTGATCATGCTCGTTATTTACCCAAAGTAGCTGAAAACCTATGTCCACACAGAAACCTGCACATGGATGTTTATAGCAGATTTTTCATAACTGCCAAAACTTGGAAGCAACAAAGAAGTCCTTCAGTAGGCGATGGATAAATAAACTGTGGTACAGACCATGGATTAT
Source organism: Phocoena sinus (assembly GCF_008692025.1). NCBI lineage: Eukaryota > Metazoa > Chordata > Mammalia > Artiodactyla > Phocoenidae > Phocoena > Phocoena sinus. Next base: position 114,968,301 of record NC_045768.1, read on the forward strand.
TCTTCAGTGCTAAAAAGAAATAAGCCATCAAACCAGATCGTGGAAAATACATGAAGGAAACAAATGCATATTACTAAGTGAAAGAAGCCAATGTGAAAAGGCTACTATAAGGTATGATTCCAACTCTATAACATTCTGGAAAGGGTAAACTATGGAGACAGTAAAAAGATCACTGTCCCAGAAATTAAAGAGGAGGAGCAATAGACAGGGCATGGACAATTTTTAGGGCAGTGTGATTACTCTGTGATACTATGATGGTGGATACAGGTCATTATACGTCTGTCTAAACCCATAGAATGTGGAACGCCAACAGTGAACTATAATGTAAACCATGGACTTTGGGTGATGTGACGTGTCAATGTAGGTTTATCAACGGTAACACGTGTACCATCTGAAAAAGTCACTATTCTTTGCCCCAGCAACTTGTCTTTCAATTTATTGGTCTGTCGTGTGGTGAGCAGTATGTGCTTGGATGCAGCAACATCATGGCTATGGAAATATTTTTAAAGTTTCAATAAGGAGTATTTAAAATAAAAATGAAAGGTAAAAATTAAATATCTTTAAAAGAAATTTTTGAAAAGAGGCAACTCGGTGAGACAGGTGAGAAGTCTATTTTGAGTAGAAGCTTCCACTGCTAACACCCCAAGACTGGAGCAAGTTTGGCATAGTCAGACCCTGAGATGGGCCAGTGTGAATGGGACGAACATGACAGTGTTTCTCCAGGAGAAAAGTGGGTAGATTTGAGAATTATCTAGAAGAGAAATCAGCAGAAAGTGTTGGTAATTAAAGCTAGGGGTTCAGAAAGGGATAGGGCTAAGCTCAAGCTTGAGCAATTGTGTAGATGGTTTAAGGATTGATGAGATCACAAACCAAGAGGGCGTACACTGTTTGGGGGGAAAATATTATAAATGTTGAAAGACAAACAAGTCAGGGAGACCCTAAGAAGTTAGATATACTGTCTGAAGCTCATTATATGGGTCAGGGTATGGGGCTTCAAGTTTGGGAATTCTCAGTATATACACATGTAAAATATATAAACATATAAATCGTCAACATATAATAAGAGTAGCAAAGGTCTTTGATTATGAAGAGAAGCTTGGAAGGGATAAAGTTAGAGTCAGAAAAGGTTTTCAGTTTTGCCTGTAAGGTAAGATGAGGTGAGTTCTGGTAAAGTAAGGAGGATGAGATAAAACTATCTACGCTGAGTGTATGGTACTAGCAACATGTGGGAGAAGGTGCCTGGAAAATGTGAAATAAAGGGAGAAGGAGGTAATTTATGACTTAATTGTCTACGTAGCTGAGAAAAGTTGGGTCCCAAATGCAAAAGCAGGAACTCGCCAAAGACAGAAGGAGGGACACCTGGATGGCTTATAACTGGGTATCCAGACTTGTAAGACTAACTGGCTGTGTGACCTGGGTTAAGTAATTTAATCCATCTGTGTCCTAGTCTCTTCATTTGAGAAAAGAGGAAAATGACATTTACCTCATGGGGTTGTCACTGAACCAGGTCTGTTTGCCCAACGCACAACGAACTGAACACTGAGATGCCGAGGTCTGCGAGTTCTCTGAGGCAGGCGGGGTCTTTATGGGGTAGGCGGAGTGATCTTAGGCGTGGGGAGAAGTGAGGTCATCGGTGGTCTGAGCAGTTGCACCTGGGCTACGTGCTTGTGCAGATTCAAAATGGAAGCACTTAGCAACATCTAAAGGAGGCGTTTCTAGCCTCTGATGTCAGCATGGGACACCCTCACAGGCCCCGTTTTAGGGTGGGGGTCCAACCAGCCTCGGCAGGCTTGCACTGGTCAGGAGGTGACTCCAAGTTCTTGTAAAACACCTGGGCTGCGTGAAGCTGGGAATGTATGCAATTAAAGAGAGGAAAAGAGAAAGAAAAACAAAATAACTAAAGGAAGCTGAGTCAGTGAAGGCCATTTACCAGCAGAGGGGTTTCAGTAAGCGGTTCCCCTACCTGCTGATCTGCAAGACAAGCTCAAGAGTTCCTGTTAACCAGCTTCTGTCAACCCAGGGGGTGCAGGGATCAAGCGAGCCAATATACTCAGAAGGCACTCCAAACCCTATCTGTTACACAGGAACTTTTCAAAGACATTCTTATTTTTATTATTATTATTATACTATCAACAGCATGAAAGGATAGTTGAGAACACAGTTAAGATTGTAGGTTTGTACAAATGGCCAATAAGTACACGAAAAGATGCTTAACATCATTAGGGAAATGCAAACCGAAACCAAAATGAGATACTCTCCACACTCATTATAATGACTATTATTAAAAAGAAAATCACAAGGGGAGGGGAGGGTGTGGAAAATGTGGACCCTGTACACTGTTGATGGAAATGTAGATGGTGTGGCTGCAATGGAAAACAGTACGGCAGTTCCCTCAAAGAATTAAAAATAGAATTACCCTATGATCTTGCAATACCAGTCCTGGGCATATACCCAAAAGGACTGAAAAGAGAGTCTTGAGGAGATATTTGTACACCTATACTCATAGAAGCATTATTCACAATAGCCAGAAGATGGAAGTAACCCATGTGTTTATCAATGAATAAATGAAATGTGGTCTATCCAAGCAATACTATTCAGTCTTAAAAAGGAAGGAACGTGACACATGCTACACCATGGATGAACCTTGAGAATGTAATGCTCAGTGAAATAAGCCAGTCGTGAAAAGACAAATAGTGTTTAATTTCCCTCCCATGAGGTCCTAGAGTCATCAGATTCAGAGACAGAAAGTGGAACTGTTGCCAGAGGCGGGGGGGAGGGATGTGGAGTTGCTACATAGCAGGTAGAGTTTCAGTTGCAGGATGATGTGAATGTACTAACACCTCTGAACTGTACACTTAAAAATGGCCAAGATGGTCACGCTTACATCTCGTGCGTTTTACCACGATTGAAACAGGTTTTTAGAGGATTGTCCGTTTGTTGTGAAAGCGCTGCTCCTGTGGAGTCTGTTGTTACCTCTGGGAATTAAAGAGCCATCACTTGCATCTGTTTTGAATGAGGGCAGGAAGTGTTAGGATGAGGTTTGAAAAACAGAGAAGAATATTTCTATTAACTTTCACCCGTTTGTGTACCTGTTAATGTAATTGTGAATATCTCCTCTGCAAAACCTGACCATCAATTCTCCTATTGCATTGATGCATAGAGTGGCTATAATATCTCCTTGTTTGTACAAAAGCACTAAATTAAGAGAAGAAACACCAATGGAATCATCACTTCTTGCTTGGTACTTTGGCCTATTGAGAACATCTGCACACACATTCAACAACTTCTTCAAATCAAGTTAACCAACTGTTAACAAGCTTTAGACGGTTTCCTGATTACCATCAACCCCAGCCTCTAACACTTACCCAGAGCTACAGTTATTAGGAAACCTCTCCTGCTTATTCCAGAAAGAAAGAGCCCGCACTTTTATTAGGTCCTAGCAACAGGAACATCTAGTTTCATCAACTGCCATGTGCTTCCTACACCCTGGATGCTAATACAACACCACAGAGATCAGAGCCAGCAAAAGGCATGGTCCGTGCACTTCCTACGATCTTCTGAGGTGTGAAACTTTAGGTAAAGTCAAAGCTGAGCAGTTTTGTCCTGAAGCAGTTAGCACTTAAACTCCTTAAATTGTACACAGATAACTTGAAATGAGGATGTTTTTTACTTACACGATTCAATTCTACTTAAAATTGCAGGCAGTAGCTTTTCCGAAAGCATTTGCCAGGTAATTTTTTTTTAACATCTTTATTGGAGTATAATTGCTTTACAATGGTGTGTTAGTTTCTGCTTTACCACAAAGGTAATTTTTGCTTCCAGGACTCAGGTGTCTAAATGCTCTGTGGTCGGAGTGTGTTTTCCACACACTAGTGTGCGGCACCCTCCCAGGTCTGTACACCAGCAGGGCTCAGGGGTGACTGACTGGATTGGCTGTCACACTATTTCTGGGGCTCATAAAGTGTGTCAAGGGATCCCTCAGTGAATGCCGTTTAGAGGAATGCACTTGATATCTGCTGGCGGATGTCCGGGCGCTGTGGTTGGATAAACTAAATCTAATCTCTCCCTAATGCTCTTTTTTCTTCAGTGTGACTGATCAGAAACATACTATGAAAAATAATGTATGTTTTTAAAAGAAAATAAGGTGAAATTCCATGATTAAACGTCCATCATGTGCTCAACATCGCTAATTTTTAGAGAAAAAACTACAATGAGGTACTACCTCACACCAGACAGAATGTCGATCATCAAAAAAATCTACAAAGAATAAATGCTGGAGACGGTGTGGAGAAAAGGGAACCCTTCTACACTGTTGGTGGGAACATAAGTTGGTGCAGCCACTATGGAAAACAGGGTGGAAGTTCCTTAAAAAACTAATAACAGGGCTTCCCTGGTGACACAGTGGTTAAGAATCCACCTGCCAATGCAGGGGACACGGGTTTGATCCCTGGTCCGGGAAGATACCACATGCCGTGTAGCAACTAAGCCCATGCGCCACAACTACTGAGCCCACGTGCTACAACTACTGAAGCCCGTGTGCCTAGAGCCCATGTTCCACAACAAGAGAAGCCACCACAATGAGAAGCCCTTGCACTGCAACGAATAGTAGCCCCTGCTCACCACAACTAGAGAAAGCCCACACACAGCAACAAAGACACAATGCAGCCAAAAATAAATAAATAAAATAAATGATAAAAACAAAACAAAACAAAACACTAAAAATAGAGTTGCCCTATGATCCAGCAATCCCACTCCTGGGCATATACCCAGACAAAACTATAATTTGAAAAGATACATGCACCCCAATGTTCATAGCAGCACTATTCATGATAGCCAAGCTATGGAAGCAACTTAAATGTCTATCAGCAGATGCAGACAGATCAGCAGATGGATAAAGAAGATGTGGTCCATGTATACAATGGAATACTACTCAGCCATAAAAAGGAATGAAATAGTGCCATTTGCAGCAACATGGATGGACCTAGAGATTATCATACGAAGTGAAGCAAGTCAGACAGAGAAAGACAAATACCATATGATATCACGCATGTGGAATCTAAAATATGACAGACTTATCTATGAAACAGATTCGTGGACAGAGAAAAGACTTGTGGTTGCCAAGAGGGTGGGGGAGGGATGGACTGGGAGTGTGGGATTAGCAGATGCAAACTATTATATAGAGAACGGATAAACAACAAGGCCCTACTGTACGGCACAGGGAACTATATTCAGTATCCTGTGATAAACCAGAATGGAAAAGAATATGGAAAAAATATATACGTATAACTGAATCACTTTCCTGTACAGAAGAAATTAACACAACATTGTAAATCAACTATACTTCAATAAAATCTTTAAAAAAACAGTCATTCATGGAAATAGCTGACAAAACCCGAGTGACAGCCAAGACAGGCCAGATTTTACATCATTATCTAGATACGTATCATGTAAATGATTTTTCACAATTGCACGTTTACGCACACTTTGTATTTCAGCTAGCTGTCAGTTATTTCCGAAGGTAATTTATCTACGATCTTCTAAGGTCTAAAAGCTTAGGTAAGAATGCAGAATTTTCTTGGTAGTAGCTGCTGTGAGGTACACTCAGACGGAATTTACCTTCCTCCCAATTCCAAACTAAAGACTCTGGGTACTTGGTACTAAAATTCTCTGCCTTATGAATAACAGTATTTCCATTAACCTCACTGACACTAGGTATCGGACTGTCGGTGTTGCCTGGAATTTGATCTCCACTGATGCCAGCTTCTATCAATACTTACTTGTATGCACTCTGTTTCCACTGCAGTAAAATTTCACTTGAACTTTGACAGCTGGCTTTCATGTTTTGTGAGTACGATCTATTTCTGCCCCCTCTGCAACTCACAGTGATGTAGAATATTCTCTGTCATCGCTATAGGTGTCAAAAATGAACCGTTGATCATCTGTCTCTTCCCTTGAAAACGGCAGTTTCACAGCAACAAACCCATTGTCCTTACTGACCCTCCCCCACTGTGGGTGAAGGAGTGGGGACTCCCTGGAGACACTGAGTGAGCACCTGGACTTCAATTCCACCCCCAGCATCTCTCCAGGCTTCCTCCCCCAGGCCATTGCCTCACTGGGTGGATGGTCCAGTCTCTAGCCATGGTCATCTCATGAACTCCTGAATTTTCTCTGCCCGCTGAAGTGATGCTGATTCAAACTGTCTCTCACTGGCCTCATCCAGGTCAGGGCCTTGATGCCCTGCTGGTTCCTAGGAAGGGAACTGAGACAGTGATCTCTCTATAGAAACATTCTTAATGAAATTCCTCAGGCAAACTCAGCGTGGCTCAACAAACACAGAACATAACTCTTCATAGAAAAAAGAAGGGCTGCAGCCCATCAGAATGGGTCATGGAAGCACGTGGGCTATACTGGGGCAGAAGGAAAGTCACACAGTGGTTTCCTCTGACCAGCTGAGTGGACCGTGAGACTGGGCATGGAAGAGAACTCTCACTCTGGGAAAACGAAGCACGCATGTCAGATACAGCACCCGTTTCCCCACTATTGCTGGTTAGCATGTGATACAGCAGAAACCACCATGAAAAAAAAGGAACATTCACAAAAATATTAATAGTATCTAAAAGAAGACATTAGCAGAAAGTATAACAGATAAATGAGATTGTCTGGGAACCTTGGGCTATACATATCTGCTTTAATATTTGAAATTAGAAACAGTTTTTGGAAAAACAACACAAAGAAGCAAGACTTATGACTCTACAACCTAGTGAAAAACAATTCATTATTTTGCAGAGCTCACTTAGGTCCGACAAACAGACGGTCCATAAGTGACTCAGGGTACATCTTATGTTTCAGGCATTATTACACAGTTTAAATAGTATCTTAGCTCATTTAATCTTCACTTTACTCTGGAGAAAACTGAGGCTCAGAGATGCTACGGAATTAGCCCAATTCCAGCTTACAAGTGAGAAAGAAGAATTTTGAACTCAGATCAAATTCTGTTCTCATTCACTTTCAAAGTATGTTTTCCTGCACTTTCATTTTGGTCTTTCGGGGGAGGCAGAGTGGGGTTCTGTGTTTTTGGAAACACAGAATTATAAATAGCTGGAATTCACTGCTGTTAATGTCCCCCTGAAATGTATTAGTTTTTTTTTTTTTTTTTCATTTTTCCAAAATTGCACCAGAGATTGAGAGGAGAGGAAAAGATAAGTAACACTCAGGACATCAAAGTGAGGATAAACGGAGATTCACATTGGCAGAGAGCGATGCTAAAATAATACGACCTGATGGCTATTAAATGAAATATGGCAAAAATGGTCCCTGACAGACTCCCTGAAAAGAAAGACAGGTGACGGACTATTATGGATTTGGCTACAACACAGGTCAAGACAACGGCTGTTTGCAAGTGCATGAAATCTCATTAAAGTGTCCTAAGATAAATGACGGATCTATTGATGGAAGTGTAGAATAGCTAAACACAGTAGAGCTAAGAAACTAAGTCTTGAGAAGGAAGAAACCCACGCAACTGTGTCTGTGTGCCTCCTTTCCCCACCTCTCTCTCTCCATTTATTTCTTGGTTTAATTCTGCACATTTATTATGACCTTGCAGACCTTCTGGCTCACAACTCTGCTTTCCACCAGCACATGTGTGACAAATAGTGTGGACTGAATCCAGTCGACCTGACCTTCTCAGATCTCTGACTATAGCGATCACTGGCAGTTCGGGCTGGGCTTCCCTGGTTTCCCTAGAAAACCAAGTCTGAAACAAACATTGTAGGGTGATTACCAACCCAGAAAATAAGAGTGAAGGAAAGACAAGAGAGAGGATGGTAAGGAAAGCAAATACAGGGTGATAAATGACCAAGTTGGCCAAAGCGTCATCAGAAAGCACAGCTGATTCGCTGTCACGCTGAGCATCGCAAAGGAGCCTTGTGGAAACACGGTTCACGCCACGATGGTGCCGACAGAACACTCCATGTCTCTCCAATAAAGATTAAAGCCTTCATTCCAGGCCTACAAGATTGTGATTGGTGCCGGGGACCTTCCTGGAGAGCCACAGTCACAATGAGCAGAAATCTATGGCCAAGTAAGTGTACACACACGCAAACAACCACTGCACCTTGGGGTATCTGGGTATGGTGCAAAGCTTGACTCAGATGTCCAGTTCTTCGTTAATTAGTACAGTTAAGGATACCAGTCATTTTATAAGAAGGGCATTTACACACACACACATAGAGGATATAGACAGAGGGTGAGTGCAGGAGAGATGGATGGAAGATGGGAAGAAGCAGGATAGGAAATGATAAAAGAAATCGGACTAAAGGATGACCAAGGTCATGAACTAATTAATAACTTTAAGGAAAAAGAAGAAGAGTTGGCAAAGGAGAAAGATAGAAACGGAGGGAGGAGCCGTAGAGGGACACGGACACACGGACACACACACACACACACACACACGCACACACAGGCAGAGGAAGGAACAGAGAGACAGAGAGAAAGAGGGAGTAGTCAAGAGACAGGAGGAAGCAGAGGTAGGTAATAAGATGGGAAGGAACAAGAGAAAAGATCTTTTGATCCTACTAACCACTGTTCAGATGATTATACACCCCCCTAGTTGGTTTTAGAAAATTAAAGTATTCATGTGTTGCTGGGATATCGGCAACAAATGAATGATGAGGCTAATTTTGTGAACTGGACCATGCCTGAACCTTAAGAATGCCCTACCTCATATTTTCCTTTTTACTTCATGTAATAAAGAAAACTCTCCAGCCCTCTTCACTGTGATCACAAAGAGCAGGCTTTCCTATTTGAAGAATGGATTGACTGTATTTGCTTGGACAAAAAGTAAGGCAGCATCTAAACCCTGAAGGAGATGCAAAGAACTACCCACCAGTGGTGCCGCCTGTTCTGTCTGTGCAGCTGGGAGTGATGGAAAGGAAATGACTTGGAAAGCAACACCGTTAAGCACTTATGTATGCCTATATATTTATGTCTACACAATACACACCAACATGCCGTATTTTATGACCACATTAATATGACTTTGTATATATCTATGTAACAAATCCTGTCGGTTTTACTTCAAAAGTACTTCCGTCAACCAGTCCAATACCTGCATCCTATGCACCCATGCTGACCCCGATGGGTAACACTCGCCTCTGCTCTGATCATACGGCATTTTCTTGTTTGCTGGTTAGCATCTGTCATTATCTGGAGTGTGAGAGTGTGAGAGTGTGAGCTCTGGGGAAGGAGGGGCCTGTGTCCTTCACTGCTAACCCATCACCTGCGACAGAGCCTGGCACACTTTAATGCTGAAACCAAAATATCTTTCATTCGCTGCCCGTCTCTCTGAAGGAATCCTCTTCGGTTCACTGTTCAACACAGATCTATCCCTAGTTGCTTCTTTTCCATTTTATAATTAAACAGATGAAACTATGTGACCTCTGACCACTTTCATGTGAATTACAGATTTTGTTTGTGTTCCCTGTACTAGCATGTTTTTACACACACAACAGTTAACAAACGTGGAAATATATACTGCAGTCATTTCTCTATTATGTCACTGCTCTGATGATAAATCTTTATTAAGCAGTAATTTTAAATCTCTCCTATTCAATGATAATTGATGTTGCAAACACTGACCCCTAGTGCCATTTTAGTACCAAAGTCAAATTGTCTGTGGTATTCTGTGACTTTTTTCTCTTTTGTTGTTTCCCTACTTATTTTAAAGTTCATCACTTATCCTACCTCTTCAGACTGTACATTTCTCCATGTGTCTCTTAAACAGATGTTTTGTTAATTAGAAAATTGGAGCCTCTGGAAAAATGGCAAGAGAGATGGGGTTAACAGATACAAGCTATTACATACAGAATGTATAAACAACAAGGTCCTACTTTATAGAACAGGGAACTATATTCAATATCCTGTGATAAACCATAATGGAAAAGAATATGAAAAAGTATATGTATGTATAACTAAATAACTTTGCTGTACAGCAGAAATTAATGCAACATTGTAAATCAACTGTACTTCAATAAAACAAATTTTTTTAACGGCTAGAGGGAGAGTGAATGTGGTACCACCTGCCATAGAACAAGACCTCTTGTTAATACATCAGGAAGCTCTGACCCCTCCTTGGAACCTGTGAGACGACCTTGGATGACTTACTCTTTACATGGGATATACCACTATTACTTTAGGAAACAAGGCTTTTCTTTCTTACGATGTTAGAATGTGAGATGAAGTTTGAAAAGAGATACCTATTAAACACCTTACTGTTCTTGTCTTTCATATCATGTACATGCTTTGACTCCTCGCAATATGACCAGTATTTCATAACTGCACCATCAGTTAATAACAAGCTCTGGTTAGTCCAGGAGATGGATATGGTTTGTGCACGTTATTTCAATTATAGAAACTAGAACATGACCCCAAGACCTCTATGTTTTCCTTTCTAAATGTCACACGCACTAAACAGCATGCATTTATCATGTCTGGTGACAGGAAGGACAGCTTGCTGTTGATATTTTGGAGAAACAATCCAAACATACCTCAACTTAGAGGCTGCTCCCATTTAAAGGATTAACTGAATGTCTTCTCTCCTATTAAATATAACATATTACAGTATGTTCTGGGTACACTTGGCCAACCTCAAAACTAAAGAAAAACATTTATTAATTTATTTTTCTTTCTTTGTGATTCAGTGTTGATATGAAGTCATAAAAAATACGGCATGTGATTACATTCAACTATTAGCACATTATTCTTGCACTGATGAAGTAACTGTCACACAAGCTCAAACCAATAGTTTAGCTACATGACAAATCCATGAGAAAGAGAAGGCGAATCAATTTATACCTGCTTTCTAAAAAACATGCTGGTACAACCCTGACACACTGAATTTAGAAAGACTTTACTCAACTATATGCACAGAACACTGTGAAAACAATGATTTAAACAGTATAATAAGAGCTAGAAAATATGCATGTACATACTGTGAATAGCATGCTCTGCCTAAATCGAAATTTTTATCCATTTAAGAAGTATTATCAGATGACATGAATAGAATTATATTCATAAATATAATTCCTAAATTATATTCATAGAAATAAATAGTTTGAAATCCAGAGGAAGTCTGAAAATTTTATATATTTTTTTGTTCATCTGTTATTCCAAAACCCTCCTCATCTTTTAAAAATATAAGCATTAAAAGAAGCCAGATTGGGTCATTCTCATAGGTAGATTGTAGCAACACAGATGGATCTGGAGGATATGATGCAAAGTGAAATAAGTCAGATAGAAAAAGACAAATACCATATGATGTCACTTAATATGGAGAATCTAAAAGACAAAACAGATGAACACATGCAAAAATCATCAACAAAATACTAGCAAACTGAATCCAAAAACACATTAAAAGGATCATACACCATGATCAAGTGGGATTTACCACAGGGATGCAAGGATTCTTCAATACACGCAAATCAGTGAATGCGATACACGATATTAACAAACTGAAGGAGGAGCTTCAAGATGGCGGAAGAGTAAGACGCAGAGATCACCTTCCTCCCCACAAATAACACATCAGAAATACATCTACATGTGTAGCAACTCCTACAGAACACCTACTGAACGCTAGCAGAAGACCTCAGACCTTCCAAAAGGCAGGAAACTCCGCATGTATCTGGGTAGGACTAAAGAAAAAAGAATAAACAGAGACAAAAGAATAGGGATGGGACCTGCACCAGTGGGAGGAAAGGTTTCCACACACTAGGAGCCCCTTCGCGGGCGGAGACTGCGGGTGGCAAGAGGGGGGAAGCTTCGGAGCCGCGAGGAGAGCGCAGCAACAGGGATGCGGAGGGCAAAGCGGAGAGATTCCCGCACAGAGGATCGGGGCCGACCGGCACTCACCAGCCCGAGAGGCTTGTCTGCTCCCCCGGGGCGGGTGGGGCTGCGAGCTGAGGCTCGGGCTTCGGTCGGAGCGCACGGAGAGGACTGGGGTCGGCGGTGTGAACACAGCCTGCAGGGGGTTAGTGCACCACGGCTAGCTAGCCGGGAGGGAGTCCGGGGAAAAGTCTGAACCTGCCTAAGAAGCAAGAGACCACTGTTTCGGGTGCATGAGGAGAGGGGATTCAGAGCACTGCTTAAAGGAGCTCCAGAGACGGGCATGAGACGCTAAGGCTGCTGCTGCTGCCACCAAGAAGCCCATGTGCGAGCACAGGTCACTATCCACACCTCCCCTCCCAGGAGCCTGTGCAGCCCGCCACTGCCAGGGTCCCAGGATCCAAGGACAACTTAGCCGGGAGAACGCACGGCGCGCCTCACACTGGTGCAACGTCACGCTGGCCTCTGCCGCCGCAGGCCCGCCCCGCCCTCCGTGCCCCTCCCTCCCCCCGGCCTGAGTGAGCCAGAGCCCCCGAATCAGCGGCTCCTTTAACCCCGTCCTGTCTGAGCGAAGAACAGATGCCCTCAAGTGACCTACACGCAGAGGCGGGGCCAAATCCAAAGCTGAACCCCGGGAGCTGCACAAACAAAGAACAGAAAGGGAAATTTCTCCCAGCAGCCTCAGGAGCAGCAGATTAAATCTTCACAATCAACTTGATGTACCCTGAGTCTGTGGAATACCTGAATAGACAACAAATCATCCCAAATTGAGGAGGTGGACTTTGGGAGCAACAATATATATATTTTTTTCCCTTTTCTCTTTTAGGGAGTGTGTATGCTTCTGAGTGTGATTTTGTCTGTATAGCTTTGCTTTCACCATTTGTCCTAGGGTCCTGTCTGTCCCTTTTTTGTTTTCTTTTATTACTTAAAAATTTTTTTTCTTTTAATTTTTTTAATAACTTTATTTTACTTTACTTTTTCATTGTATTTTACCTTCTTTCTTTCTTTTTCTTTCTTTCTTTCTTTCTTTTTCTCCCTTTTATTCTGAGCTGTGTGGAGGACAGGCTCTTGGTGCTCCAGCCAGGTGTCAGGGCTGTGCCTCTGAGGTGGGAGAGCCAAGTTCAGGACACTGGTCCACAAGAGACCTCCCAGCTCCACGTAATATCAAACGGCGAAAATGTCCCAGAGATCTCCATCTCAATGCCGAGACCCAGCTCCACTCAATGACCAGCAAGCTACAGTGCTACACACCCTATGCCAAACAACTAGCAAGACAGGAACACAGCCCCATCCACTAGCACAGAGACTGCCTAAAATCATAATAAGGCCACAGACACCCCAAACAGACCACCAGACATGGACCTGCCTACCAGAAAGACAAGATCCAGCCTCATCCACCAGAACACAGGCACTAGTCCCTGCCACCAGGAAGCCTACACAACCCACTGAACCAACTTTAGCCACTGGGGACAGACACCAAAAACAACGGGAACTATGAACCTGCAGGCTGCAAAAAGGAGACCTCAAACACAGTAAGTTAAGCAAAATGAGAAGACAGAGAAACACACAGCAGATGAAGTAGCAAGGTAAAAACCCACCAGACCTAACGAAGAGTAAATAGGCAGTCTACCTGAAAAATAATTCAGAATACTGACAGTAAACATGATCCAAAATCTTGGAAATAGAATGGAGAAAATACAAGAAATGTTTGACAAGCACCTAGAAGAACTAAAGAGCAAACAAACAGTGATGAACAACACAATAAATGAAACTAAAAATTCTCGAGAAGGGATCAATAGCACAATAACTGAGGCAGAAGAACAGACAAGTGACCTGGTAGATAAAATAGTGGAAATAACTACTGCAGAGCAGAATAAAGAAAAAAGAATGAAAGAATTGAGGACAGTCTCAGAGACCTCTAGGACAACATTAAACACACCAACATTCGAATTATAGAGGTCCCAGAAGAAGAAGAGAAAAAGAAAGGGACTGAGCAAATTTTGAAGATATTATAGTTGAAAACTTCTCTAATATGGGAAAGGAAATAGTTAATCAAGTCCAGGAAGCAGAGAGAGTCCCACACAGGATAAATCCAAGGAGAAACATGCCAGGACACATATTAATCAAACTATCAAAAATTAAATACAGGGCTTCCCTGGTGGTGCAGTGGTTGAGAGTCTGCCTGCCGATACAGGGGACACAGGTTCGTGCCCTGGGATGGGAGGATCCCACATGCCATGGAGCGGCTGGGCCTGTCAGCCACGGCCGCTGAGCCTGCACGTCCAGAGCCTGTGCTCGGCAATGGGAGAGGCCAGAGCAGTGAGAGGACCACGTACCGCAAAAATAAATAAATAAATAAATACAAAGAACAAATATTAAAAGAAGCAAGGGAAAAACAACAAATAACACATAAGGGAATCCCCATAACGTTAACAGCTGATTTTTCAGCAGAAACTCTGCAAGCCAGAAGACAGTGGATGGACATATTTAAAGTGATGAAGGAGAAAAACCTACAACCAAGTTTAGTCTACCCACCAAGGATCTCACTCACATTTGATGGATAAACTATAACATTTACAGACAAGCAAAAGCTAAGAAAATTCAGCACCACCAAACCAACTTTACAACAAATGCTAAAGGAACTTCTCTAGGCAGGAAACACATGAGAAGAAGACCTACAATAATACACCCAAAACAATTAAGAAAATGATAATAGGAACATACATATCGATAATTACCTTAAATGTAAATGGATAAAATGCTCCAACCAAAAGACATAGACTGGCTGAATGGATACAAAAACAAGACCCGTATATGTGCTGTCCTCAAGAGAACCATTTCAGACCTAGGGACACATACAGACTGAAAGTGAGGGGATGGAAAAAGATATTCCATGCAAATGGAAATCAAAAGAAAGCTGGAAGAGTAATTCTCATATCAGACAAAATAGGCTTTAAAACAAAGACTATTACAAGAGACAAAGAGGACACTACATAATGATCAAGGGATCAATCCAAGATGAAGATATAACAACTGTAAATATTTATGCACCCAACATAGGAGTACCTCAATACATAAGGCAAATACTAACAGCCATAAAAGGGGAAATTGACAGTAACACAATCATAGTAGGGGACTTTAACACCCCACTTCCACCAATGGACAGATCATCCAAACTTAAAATAAATAAGGAAGCACAAGCTTTAAATGATACATTAAAGAAGATGGACTTAATTGATATTTATAGGACATTCCATCCAAAAACAACAGAATACACTTTCTTCTCAAGTGTTCATGGAACATTCTCCAGGACAGACCATATACTGGGTCAAAAATGAAGCCTTGGTCAATTTAAGAAAATTGAAATCATATCAAGTATCTTTTCTGACCACAATGCTATGAGACGAGGTATCAATTACAGGAAATAATCTGTAAGAATACAAACACATGGAGGCTAAACAACACACTACGTAACAGCCAAGAGATCACTGAAGAGATCAAAGAGGAAATCAAAACATACCTAGAAATAAATGACAATGAAAATACGATGACCCAAAACCTATGGGATGCAGCAAAAGCAGTTCAAAGAGGGAAGTTTATAGCAATACAATCCTACCTTAAGAAACAAGAAACATCTCGAATAAACAACCTAACCTTACACCTAAAGCAATTAGAGAAAGAAGAACAAAAAAACCCCAAAGTTAGCATAAGGAAAGAAATCATAAAGATCAGATCAGAAATAAATGAAAAAGAAATGAAGGAAACGACAGCAAAGATCAATAAAACTAAAAGCTGGTTCTTCGAGGAGATAAACAAAATTGATAAACCATTAGCCAGACTTATCAAGAAAGACAGGGAAAAAACTCAAATTACTAGAATTAGAAATGAAAAAGGAGAAGTAACAACTGACACTGCAGAAATACAGAGGATGAGGAGAGATTACTACAAGCAACTCTATGCCAATAAAATGGACAACCTGGAAGAAATGGACAAATTCTTAGAAATGCACAACCTGCCAAGACTGAATCAGGAACAAATAGAAAATATGAACAGACCAATCACAAGCAATGAAATTGAAACTGTGATTAAAAATCTTCCAACAAACAAAAGCCCAGGACCAGATGTCTTCACATGTGAATTCAATCAAACATTTAGAGAAGAGCTAACAACTATTCTTCTCAAATTCTTCCAAAATATAGCAGAGGGAGGAACACTCCCAAACTCAATCTATGAGGGCACCATCACTCTGATACGAAAACCAGACAAAGATGTCACAAAGAAAGAAAACTACAGGCCAATATCACTGATGAACATACATGCAAAAATCCTCAACAAAATACTAGCAAACAGAATCCAACAGCACAATAAAAGGATCATACACTATGATCAAGTGAGGTTTATCCCAGGAATGGAAGAATTCTTCAGTATATGCAAATCAATCAATGTGAGACACCACATTAACAAACTGAAGGAGAAAACCATACGATCATCTCAATAGATGCAGAAAAAGCTTTCAACAAAATTCAACACCCATTTATGATAAAAACCCTCCAGAAAGTAGGCATAGAGGGAACTTTCCTCACCATAATAAAGGGTATATATGACAAACCCACAGCCAACATCGTTCTCAATGGTGAAAAACTGAAACCATTTCCACTAAGATCAGGAACAAGACAAGGCTGCCCACTCTCACCACTCTTATTCAACATAGTTTTGGAAGTTTTGGCCACCGCAATCAGAGAAGAAAAAGAAAAGGAATCCAAATTGGAAAAGAAGTAAAGCTGTCACTGTGTGCAGATGATATGAGACGATACGTAGAGAATCCTATAGATGCTACCAGAAAACTACTAGAGCTAATCAATGAATTTGGTAAAGTAGCAGCATACAAAATTAATGCAAAGAAATCTCTTGCATTTCTGTACACTAATGATGAAAAATCTGAAAGTGAAATTAAGAAAACACTCCCATTTACCATTGCAACAAAAAGAATAAAATACCTAGGATAAACGTACCAAAAGAGATAAAAGACCTGTATGCAGAAAATTATATGACACTGATGAAAGAAATTAAAGATGATATAAATAGATGGAGAGATATACCATGTTCCTGGATTGGAAGAATCAACATTGTGTAATGACTCCACTACCCAAAGCAATCTGCAGATTCAATGCAATCCCTATCAAACTACCACAGGCATTTATCACAGAACTATAAAAAAATTTTCACAATTTGTATGGAAACACAAAAGACCCCGAATAGCCAAAGCAATCTTGAGAAAGATAAATGGAGCTGGAGGAATCAGGCTCCCTGACTTCAGACTCTACTACAAAGGTACAGTAATCAAGACAGTATGGTACTGGCACAGAAACAGAAATATAGATCAATGAAACAGGATAGAAAGCCCAGAGATAAACCCACACACATATGGTCACCTTATCTTTGATAAAGGAGGCAAGAATGTACAGTGGAGAAAAGACAGCCTCTTCAATAAGTGGTGCTGGGAAAGCTGTACAGCTACATATAAAAGAATGAAATTAGAACACTCCCTAACACCATACACAAAAATAAACTCAAAATGGATTCAAGACCTAAATGTAAGGCCAGACACCATCAAAATCTTAGAGGAAAGCATAGGCAGAACACTCTATGACATCAATCACAGCAAGGTCCTTTTTGACCCACCTCCTAGAAAAATGGAAATAAAAACAAAAATAAACAAATGGGACCTAATTAAACTTAAAAGCTTTTGCACAGCAAAGGAAACCATAAACAAAACAATGAAGCAACCCACAGAATGGGAGAAAATATTTCCAAATGTAGCGACCAACAAGGGATTAATCTCCAAAATATTCAAACAGCACATGGAGCTCAATAATAAAAAAAAAAAACCAGGGGCTTCCCTTGTGGTGCAGTGGTTGAGAGTTCACCTGCCGGTGCAGGGGACACGGGTTCGTGCCCCGGTCCGGGAAGATCCCACATGCCACGGAGTGGCTAGGCCCGTGAGCCATGGCTGCTGAACCTGCACGTCCGGAGCCTGTGCTCCGCAACCAGAGAGGCCACAACAGTGAGAGGCCCATGTACCGTAAAATAAAAAGAAATGAAATTGAGTTATTTGTAGTGAGGTGGATGGACCTAGAGTCTGTCATACAGAGTTAAGTAAGTCAGAAAGAGAAAAACAAATACAGTACGCTAATACATATGTATGGAATCTAAAAGAAAAAAAAAAAGGTTCTTAGACACCTAGAGGCAGTACAGGAATAAGGACAAAGACATAGAGAATGGACTTGAGAACATGGGGAGGGGGAAGGGTAAGCTGGGACAAAGTTAGAGAGTGGCATGGACATATATACACTACCAAATGTAAACTAGATAGCTAGTGGGAAGCAGCCACATAGCACAGGGAGATCATCTCGTGCTGTGACCACCTAGAGGGGTGGGATAGGGAGGGTGCAAGGGAGACGCAAGACGGAGGGGACATGGAGATATGTGTATATGTATAGCTGATTCACTTTGTTATACAGCAGCAACTAACACAGCAAAGCAATTATACTCCAATAAAGATGTTTTTTTAAAAAAGACATCTTTTCTTATTTGTAATCACTCGAAACAAATTGACTATCTGAAGCAAAACAAGTAGCAATGTATTAGAAGGTATACTACATAATAATAAATACATAATAATAGCACAATGGATGGGAGACAGGAGTTAAAATTATATAATTTGGGGTTCTTATACTATACCTGAAATCATATGATATTAGTTAAACATAGATTATAATAAATTAGATATGTAGAGCAACTATTAGAAGTCATAATGAAACAAATATAGCTAATAAGTTAATAAAGGAGATAATATGAATAAAACTATTCAATTGTAATAAAAGCAGACAAAGTTGAAAACAGGAAGAGATCAATAAAATGGAAACAATAAGCCTGATGGTAAATATAAACATAACCATATCAATGATTAGATGAAATATAAATGGCTAAATCCCCCAAAGATAACTGGTCTAAAATACAGAAATTGTCTGATTAGATTTAAAACCACAATCTAACTACATGCTTTCTACATGAAAACTACTTTAGATATGAAGACTGAAAGTGAATTAATGCAAAAGGTGTACCATGCAAACATTAACCAAAAGAAAGCTGGAATGGTCTATATTGTCCAAAAAAGACGACTTCAGAATAAGAAATAATTCTAGGGATGAACAGGGACATTACATAATGATAAAGCGGTGAATTCGTTAAGAATACACAAGGAGTTTCAACATGGAGGCACGTAACAACAGAACTTTAAATACACAAAGCACAAAACAATGGAACTGAAAGGAGAAATAGACAAATCCACAATTACAGTTGAAAAGTCAACATTCTGCACTCATTAATCAATAGAATTAGATAGAAAATCTCAAGTACATAGACGATTTTAACCTTACTACCTACCGCCAAAAATAGGAGGACACACATTCTTGTCAAGAATATGTGGAAGATTCCTCAGTATAGCCCATACTCTCTGGGCCATAAAACAAACCCTGACAAATTTCAAAGAATTGAAATCAGGTAAATTTAATTTGATTGATTTTTTTCTATTAATCAAAATAAATTTTAAGTGAATAAGAGAAAAATATGTGGAATATCCCCAACACTTGGAAGTTCAAAAAACAAACCCATGGGTCAAAAAGAAACTCACAAGGGAATTGTGAAAATGATTTGAATTAAAAATTCAAATAAAACTGAAGATAAAACATATAAAAAGTTGCAGAACATACACATATATGAGAGAAGTCTTTAAAAATTAAATAAATGGAGAGTTATATGGTGTTCATGGATTGAAAGACACAACACTGTCAAGATATCAGTTCCCTCCAAAGTGATTTATAGATTTAATAAAGTCCCAATCATAATCCCAGGTGGATTTTTTGTGAAAATTGAAAGTTCATTTGGAAAGTAAAGGAAATAGTCAATATAATTTGGAAAACAATTAAAAAATTTGAAGGCCCCTCACTTCTGATTTCATACTTAATATGAAGCAATAGTAATAAAGACAATGAAGTGAACATAACAAAAAAGAAAGAGACGCATATATATAGTGAACAAACTAGTGGTTACCACTGGCGGGGGAGGGGCAAGATGGGGGAGGGGATTAAGAGATACAAACTACTATGAGTAAAATAAATAAGCTACAAGGATATATTGTACAGCACAGGAAATATATCCAATATTTTATAATAACTATAAATGGAGTCTAGTCTATAGCAATGTTGAATCACTATGTTGTACATCTGAAACTAATATAATATTGTAAAGCAACTATACCTCAAAAAAAAATTTTCCCACCCACCCCAAAAGTAGATAAATTTTGCATTCTTATAAAAAAAAAAAAAGACAGTGAAGTTTATTAGTTTTATAGATTCCATATATGAGTGAAATCACACTGTATTTTTCTTTCTCTACCTGACTTATTTCCCTTAGCAGCATGCCCTCAAGGAAACTAAATTTTTGGTGTGAGCACACTGTAGGGTATGCAGAAGTAGAAATATGCTGTACACATGGAACTCATGTAATGTTATAAGTCAATGTTACCTCAATAAAATATAAAATACAGTAAAATACAGTGTGGTATTTGGTAAAAGAAAGACACACAGACCAATGGCACAGAGTAGACAGTAAAAAGTAGATCCATACATATTGGTTCAATTGATTTCCAACAAATTAGCTAAGGAAATTCAAAAGAGAAAGGAGAGTTTATACAATAATTTGTTACTAAAAAATAGGCATCATATGCAAAATAAAATTCAAATCATTGTTTGTAACATGTTCAAAATTAACTTAAAATAGATCATCAATTTTAAACTAGAACTAAACTAAAGACAGAAAACTTCTACAAGAGAACACTGGATAATATATTAAGACTTTGGGAAAAACAAAGATTTCTTAGATAGGACACAAAACACAATATAAAATTTTAAATGATATACTTATTAGACTCAATCAAATTAATCATACCTGCTCTTAGAAAGACACTGTTAAGAAAATAAAATAATATCTAAAAGAGGATTTATATCTAGAACTATAATCTATAACAAAGAACTATCACAACTCAATAGGAGGACAAACAACTCAATAAAAATGAACAAAAGATTTGAACAGGCACTTCATTTAAAAGACATTATAGAGACAGCAACTAAGGATATAAAATGGCCCTCAGCATCATTAGTCATTCAGTAATAGAAAGAAAATCACAGTGATAAACCATTACTTACTACTGAGGATGTAGAGAAAGTATAACCCTCAAGCATTGTTGGTGCAAAATGCAAAGGTTACTATCACTTTGGAAAACAGTTTTGCAACTTCTTATATAGTTAAACATATTTACTATGTTACCTAGCAATCTCTCTCCTAGGATTTTACCTAAGAGAAATGAAAATATACATCCACTCAAAATTCTGTAGGTAAAGATGTAATCCCTGGAGAAAATGGGAAAGGTTTACATAATTTTGAAGAATTTCAATTTCTTGCAGTTTTTATTACATTCTGTGTTAACATTAAATATCTATGTTCTTAAAATCATGATAGGTAGGGACCTCCCTCATGGCGCAGTGGTTAAGAATCCACCTGCCAATGCAGGGGATGCGGGTTTGAGCCCTGGTCTGGGAAGATCCCACACGCCGCCAGGCAACTAAGCCCGTGCACTACAACTACTGAGCCTGTGCTCTAGGGCCCGCGAGCCACAACTACTGAGTCCACGTGCTGCAACTACTGACACGTGCCACAACTACTGAAGCCCATGCACCTAGAGACTGTGCTCTGCAACGAGAAGCCACCGCAATGAGAAGCCCGAGCACCACAATGAAGAGTAGCCCCCGCTCGCAGCAACTAGAGAAAGCCCAAGCGCAGCAACAAAGACCCAACTCAGCCAAAAATAAATAAAATTAAAAAAAATTTTTTGATAGAGAAATACTTTTAAAAAATCATGATAGGGCTTCCCTGGTGCCGCAGTGGTTGAGAACCTGCCTGCCGATGCAGGGGACGCGGGTTCATGCCCCGGTTTGGGAGGATCCCACATGCCGCGGAGCAGCTGGGCCCGTGAGCCATGGCCGCTGGGCCTGCGCGTCCGGAGCCTGTGCTCCGCGACGGGAGAGGCCACAGCGGTGAGAGGCCCGTGTACCGAAAAAAAAAAAAAAAAAAAAGTCATGATAGGTTTCTTTTCTTGTATGAATTTAACTTCTGGGCTGGACAATAATTCCAAAGAAAAAGAGGGGGTTTGTTCATCTGTTTGTTTATTCATGGACGTGATTACGGAAGATACGGCAATGTGAGTTAAGTTTTCATTTATGAGCCTGACACTTCCCCATAACTCACCGTACCATTAATAGTTTGTTCTTTCTCATTAAGAAGTAAACAGAGTTAGCAAATGTTTATGAATATCTCTTAAATAAGCAAAACTAAGATTTGTAAGCATCATTTTGGTTAAGACAGTCTGTAAACATAGATTGCAGAAATGGAACATGGGGTGGTAACCAAATTACTGTGAGAAATATCTTTCCAGTGCTTGATCACTATGTAATATTGCTGCTAGGATATAGAAACCTGATCATTAAACTTACCAAAAACTGGTAACATAATTAAAACTGTGTATCACAAGTGGCCATTCTCTCTGCTCTGAAGGACACATTAAAAAAAAAAAATCCAGAACAACCAACCTTCCACTTTAGAGGCAAGATCCATGTCCTTGCCTACACTGTTGACTCTCACTAGTGGGCAAACTCCAGATGTGAGGGAAGAGTCTTGTCCCAAGCAAGTTGCTGAGGTGACCAGAAGTAACGTCTGAATTTATGTATTCACTCATGCATCTATTCAACAAGTACTTATTGAGTGCTTTCCACGTTCCAAATACTGTTCCAGGTTCTGAGAACACAGCACAAGACAGCGTCCCTCACCTTCAAGGAGCCTACGTCCTAGTGAGAGGCACTCAAAGAAAGAGACCACATAATGAAATTTCAGGTAGTGTTCACTGCTATCATGAAAATAGAGAAAGACGGGTGTAGAGAGTGATGGCCGACTCACCGAGAAGGGGCAGTTTGAGCAGAGAGAAGAATGATGAGAAGAACCAGAGATTATCCCATAGATTTTTTTTTTTTTACTGGAAGTGGGCGGCTACATTCAACTATCATCACAGACTTAACACGTCCAAGGACTGTCCTCATTTCACCTGTAAAACCTCTACAACCCGTTATCCCAATCCCCACGCCTCCTCGCAAGTTTTGTCATCACGGTGATGCTATCCATATTATTATGCAATTAATCTGACAACAATTAGGTAAAGATAGTATCATGGGTACAAAATAGGATAAAATAAGCAGCAAATGTCTCTAGGGTAATTTAAACATAAAATAGGAGGCCAAGGGCACTAAGTGTTTAGAAAGGACATCTGTTAATTTTCTCTAATATTCTTTGCTCATGGCCCATGCACGCATTCTGAGGGCAGAATAATACAGGAGGAGACATGAGGAGTAATTCTTGATTTGTAACTGCTATTACAAAGTTTAGATTTGTAATTCTCTTTTAAGCCTTTAGAATTTTCATGCCCATTGCTCTCTAAAAATACCACATGCTTGAAAATCTAGAAATTTAAATGGCATTGTGAAATAAGCAACATGTTTAAAGCATCTTAGATTCAGTCTAAGGCTAAAATTCTGATTTAAGTGTATGGCAACATTGCAATAGCTCCCCAATCTAATTAAATGGCTAATACTTTGATAAAATGTGTTGTTGAATAGAAAATTCTATCCGTTGATTTAATATTTACTTCATAGAATTAAAGCACTGTCAGCAAAATAAAAGGCATGCCCATTTTTAGAATTGCAGTTATTTTGACCTTTATCTTTTCAGAAACCTGACTGTGCGTGTATGTGAAATACTTAGTTTCGACTTACCCTTCATTTACCATAAAATTTGAATACATTTATCTGCCTATTCCTTCAAGGCTATTTTTTTCTGAAGTGCATATCAGCCACATGCAGGTGTATTAAGCTCTTTGGCCCCTATTTTAGAATTCCAGTAAATAACTGCATCCCTATTTATATGTTTGAAGTTTTATCTTGCTAAGGACACACATACATACACACACAATTGGACGTTGAGTCATATGTAGAAATGTTTCTATAAATATACGGGAGGACATTTTGGTGTTCTACAATCTGTTGTAATCAAAACACATTAAATGTTAACGTAATTGCAGCTGCATATTTTGTTAGGCTGCCTTAATCAAGGATTCCAAAAATGGCCTAAGTCATAAGTGAAAGTCAAGTTCTATAAGATCAAAAGCAAACTAAAGATACCAAAACCCATCTGCTGAGGACAGCCTTTAAGAGTCAGCCCCAACTATGCTTCAAGTATTTTGTGTGTGTGCATGCTGCAAATGTTTTAATAATCCATTACTTTCTACCAGGCATGACTCTAGGTCCTGTTGAGGCTTATCAATGAACGTACTTGTCTTTGAAAATAATTCTGCTTTGGATAAAGAAGATGTGGCACATATATACAATGGAATATTAGCCATAAAAAGAAACGAAACTGATTTATTTGTAGTGAGGTGGATGGACCTAGAGACTTGTCATACAGAGTGAAGTGAGTCAGAAAGAGAAGAACAAATACCGGATGCTAACACAAATATATGGAATCTTAAAAAAAAAAAAAAAAAAAAAAAACGGTTCTGAAGAACCTAGAGGCAGGACAGGAATAAAGACACAGACGTAGAGAATGGACTTGAGATCATGGAGAGGGGGGAAGGGGAAGCTGGGACAAAGTGAGAGAGTGGCATGGACATATATACACTAGCAAGTGTAAAATAGACAGCTAGTGGGAAGCAGCCGCATAGCACAGGGAGATCAGCTTGGTTCTTTGTGACCGCCTGGAGGGGTGGGATAGGGAGGGTGGGAGGGAGACGCAAGAGGGAGAGGATATGGGGATATATGTATACGTATAGCTGATGCACTTTGTTATACAGCAGAAACTAACACACCATTGTAAAGCAATTATACTCCAATAAAGATGTAAAAAATAAATAATAATTCTGCTTGCACGGAGGCTCTTCAGCATATTTCCACACATGGGCAGAATCCTACTGAATTTTAGTGGATTCAGTCAGACTCATTCCCTGTTCCCTAGAGACAAATAACCACAGCACAGAACTAGTAGTCAGTGTGATGCCCTCTTATGTGGGGAGCTAGGGTTGAACTCATGTCTAAACACTGTTCCCACACATCTGAGCCAGACCTAAATTCTTCAGAGTGTCTAAGTTTTGGGCAATTATTTTCATCACATAAATTGTCCCAGTTCCATTAAAAACAACTCAGATCACATGGGAGACGGACCAAAGAGGGGGAGACAATGGAGGGAACTGAGGAAACTGATTTTAACTGTTTTTCATGGGCTTCATGTTACTGATGAATAGCGAGTAAGAAGCTTAGAAAAATTGCTTCAACCTTTTCTAGGGTTGGAATATCCCAGAGAAACAGTAAAAGTACTAGGCTGGAAAATAAACATAGGCTGTCTTCCATTTAGGGTTGGATTTTATTGATCCAAGCAAAGATTCAAGACAATGGATTAAATAAAGGCAGAGGAGAAGCTAAGAAATGGAACGATCTTGCAAAACTTAGAAAATAACTATTTTGCAATGAGAAAATTGTAACTATTATGGAGGACATTCAGGACCATTTCAGGTACTTCTAGACTAAGTTGATAAGAGTTAGGGTAGTTAGTATATGACTGTGGAACATCAGACTTGTACTGGTTCCTTACTGATCACTGTGTCTTGTAAGACTGGCAAACACTCAGTAAGCTAAACCATACCTGAGATCTCATTCCTAACCTTCTTCTTCCATTTTATTTTGCCTGTGAATATCCTTTTGGAGCTTGAGACAGAGGACCACATTTCTTTTTGTCACTTTACTCAAGCTTAGATTTTCACGCTCAGTGTGTCTGGTGGTTAAGTGCGCTGTCACGAGAGGGCTAAAAGCAAGTAACCTGAATTCAAAATCTGGATTCCAAGAGCCCCAGTGTGTGTTTGAATATAGGAGCTAGTACTAACAGCTATTAAAACACACAATAACACGCTGTAAGTAAAACATTGTGGCATTGACTTATCAATAGATGGGTGTACCAATTGAAAAATTTTTTAAATCCCCAAATAATGAAAATATAGTATGTAATGTAGATGGCATCTCAAATTGGTGGCAAACAGATAATTTCAGGGCTTCCCTGGTGGCGCAGTGGTTGAGAGTCTGCCTGCCGATGCAGGGGACACAGGTTCGTGCCCCGGTCCAGAAAGATCCCACATGCCGTGGAGCGGCTAGGCCCGTGAGCCATGGCCGCTGGGCCTGTGTGTCCGGAGCCTGTGCTCCGCAACGGGAGAGGCCACGACAGTGAGAGGCCGCGTACCGCAAAAACAAAAAAAGATATTTTCAAATAGATAATTACATCCAAAAATATAAAATTATCCAATTCCTTACACCATACCCTAGAATATATTCCAAGTGCGTAACAGATATAAATATTAAAAATGGAAACATCCCAGCGTGTGTTAGATACTGTTTTCAACTTGGTTAAGACTTGGACTGTGTTTTTTCCAGAATCTTCTCACCATGAGTTGGTTAGAGTTGACTAAAAGAGAAACTAAGTCAGTGTCCGGGATCTGAGTTAGGGTGCAGGATGCTGAGGGCTGGCATCACTGAAAGGCTGGTGGTGGTTAATGGTGGCTGTTGGCCGAGACCTTATGTGGGGCTGTCAGCCAGAACATCACAAGAATATAGAGACAAATGGATAACCTGATAGGTGAGAAACAGTATCTCAGTGCACTTCTAATCTATATTTCTTTTATGACATGCAAGGTTGATAATCATTAGTATGCTTAAGGATAATTTTTTCACCGAAGTATTTACATCTCCTGCTATTTTTTTCTCCTAGAACTTACTGGTCTTTTCCTTCTCGACTTTCAGAATCTCTTTATATAGAGGGAATATTAACCCTTGATCAGTGATATCATTTGCACATGTTTTCTTATTTTATCATCTGTTGTTTTTCATGAGAAATATTATTACTTCTATGTCATCAAAATTATCACTCACTTCCCTTATATTCTCTGGAATTTTAATAAGAGTTAGAAAATGTTCCCACTTCCAGTAGAGGGAGTTACCCATGTTTTCCTCTCGTCATTTGCATTACATAGCTTTTGTTATGTGACAGGACACCCAACATTGTGTGGCCTAACGTGGGTTGGTAAATTTTTTCTGTAAAGGCCAAAAGGCCAGACTGTAAGCACTTAGGCTTTGTGGGCTGTGTGGCCCCCGTTGTAACTACTCAACTCTGCTATATGATGCTGACTTCTGTTCTCTTTTAATACGCTGGTTTTACAGACAGGGAATTTGTCCTTGTGCATAAACTCATCACAGTTATTTGTTTCTTAGATGAAAGGACACAGAAGGCCAAGCCATGAGCAACAGAGACATTGGAACCAAGATCACCCTCAGAGAACAGAAGGGTGCAGTGAACGAAGGACCCTCCCTAGGAAATGTGGAGGTCAGTGCACTGGAATTCATTTCTAGGGATATGACCTGGGTCTGTCTCTAAAATAGGAAAAAATATTCTTCAATAATGCATAAAGTAGAATAACAAGTTTAGAAGGATAAATTGTAAGACTGTAGAATTTATACTACATATTTTAAATAAATTCAAATTAAATTATAAATATAGTAGTAAAAAAGAGAGAATGTATACCTATGACTAGGCCTGACTAGTATAGGTTTACTGATTTTAAATTGTTTCTATTAAAATTGAAATGGGGCTTCCCTGGTGGCGCAGTGGTTAAGAGTCCACCTGCCGATGTAGGGGGCACGGGTTCGTGCCCCGGTCCGGGAAGATCCCACATGCCACGGAGCGGCTGGGCCCGTGAGCCATGGCCGCTGAGCCTGCGCGTCCAGAGGCTGTGCTCCGCAACGGGAGAGGCCACAACAGTGAGAGGCCCGCGTACCGCAAAAAAAAACTTGAAATGATTAGTATGACTCCAACGTTGAAAACATTTTTGCATGAAACAAAGTTATAACAAATATATACAACTAACAATGAAAGGCAAAAACTGTCATGTGTTACTTTTGAAGTAAATTATAAGTAAATTTGAACCGAGAAAATTTTGATATAAATATTTAAGAAGATAACGTATTCTCAATATATATGAGGATGAATATTTTTTAGAATTATTCTACAAATGTGAATTTGGAAAGGCAATTTTCTGGCATGTGATCTGAAAATTAATCATAATATTTTTTTGGGGGGGGAAGGTGCACTATGAATCATGTGAATTCCAATCACTAACTTACATGGAGAAAATGATACTAAAAATTGTCTTGGGGGCATTCATAGAAGATTGAGTATTTATCCTGAATTCTTTACTTAGGTTCTAAAAGCCTAAGTAATGCATTCAGAAATGCTACTCCTTCTCCCCCCAAATTATAAACAAATTCTATGACCCTATGTTATAGGGATCCTCGACTACATCTATTCTTTAGTGATAGTATGTTTATGTCTGTGCATGTGTGTGTATTTGTGTGAGCAAAGGAAGAGGAGTTACACATTTCTCTTCAATAAATGGTGATTTCTGCCCTGTGATTCTAAGTCTAGCAGTTGTTTTGTAAATTTCTATAACGGCTTCTTTATTTTCTCAGCTAGAGATGATGTCCTGCTGCTGTCACAAGCTGAGGATTGACCCAGTTAAGTTCTGTAGTCAGTCATAATAGCTGTGATCATTATACCTTAGGATCCACAGCTGTTAAACTTCAGTTTATACTGATAATCTCGGTGTTAATGGGAGTTGCCCCCAGTCCATTTAATTTTTCTCTTCCATACTGAGCAAGATACCAGCACCGAGCTTTATCCAGTTATTCAGAGTAAGTAAAGTTATAACTAATGTTGACAGACAAGAGACAGCTCCCTAACTGTGGCTCCTTTTTTCAAAAGGCAGGGGGCCTTTGTTTGAGTTGATCATCTGGCAGAACCAGCATGGCCTGGAGTCTAACTTGCCCCTTCCAGGTATGGTATCAGGGGCCCACACTGCCAGAGTTCTCAGGTGTGATGTATGCATTTGTTTCAGTAAAGTGAATGCTACTTTGGCACGTGGATTTTTATTCAAAGTGACTATGAATAATGCAAATAATCTTAACAAAAATTCATCAAAAGTAAATATTTAGGGCTTCCCTGGTGGCGCAGTGGTTGAGAGTCCGCCTTCCGGTTCAGGGGACGCGGGTTCGTGCCCCGGTCCGGGAGGATCCCACGTGCCGCGGAGCGGCTGGGCCCGTGAGCCATGGCCGCTGGGCCTGCGCGTCCGGAGCCTGTGCCCCGCAATGGGAGAGGCCGCAGCAGTGAGAGGCCCGCGTACTACAAAAAAAAAAAAAAAAAAAAAGTAAATATTTACATTAAAAAAATTACGTTGTGGGCTTCCCTGGTGGCGCAGTGGTTAAGAGTCCGCCTGCCGATGCAGGGGACATGGGTTCGTGCCCCGGTCCGGGAAGATCCCACATGCCGCGGAGCAGCTAGGCCCGTGAGCCATGGCCACTGAGCCTGCGTGTCCGGAGCCTGTGCTCCGCAACGGGAGAGGCCACAGCAGTGAGAGGCCCGCGTACCGCAAAAAAAAAAAAAAAAAAAAAAAAAATTACGTTGCAAGTTCACTTATACACCATGGCTAAAACATTGTTTTCAGTGTTGCCTAATTTGGGGTCCACCCAGTGATGGGCGGCCCCCATTCGAGTCAGTTGTGTGCATCTCTTCCCAACTCTGTTAACCGATGCTCCATACTGGTAGTTTAAATTAGTATTTCTACTAATATTTATGCCACAGCAATTATCAAATGCTGCAAGTTAAGGTTCCCCCATCTATTAAGAGTCCATCGTTAAATGTTTACCAACATAGCATACCACTGGATCAGCTCACTTTTTTCTTCTCAGTTAAGTCTATTGTATTTACCTATATTTCTATTGTTTCCTACATGTTTTCTTCTTTCCTGTTTTTCCCAATATATTTTTTATCACTTCTATTCTGTTTCAAGAACTTCCTTCATCCATTCATTTAGGGCACATATAGTGGAACAAATTCCCTTACTTCTTATTTATCTGAGAATGCCCTTCCTCTACATTCATAAAGGGTATTTTTACTACAAATATAAGTCTGAATTTACAGGTCTTTTCTTTCAGCACTTGACAAATGTCATGTCACCTCCTTCTGATCTACATAGTTTCTGATTAAATATCTGCTATCATTTGAATTGCTTCACCCTCTGAATAAGGTACTATATCTCTTTCATTGCTTTCAAAATTTTTTTCTTTGTCATTAGTTTTCAGAAGTTTAATTATGATGAATGTTGATATGGATTTCACTGGATTTATCCTCTTTGAGTTTCCTCAGCTTCTCTAATGTGTAGATTTATGTCTGTTGGTAAATTCAGGAAATTTTCAACCCTACTCTTTTCCTCCTCTCCTTCTGTGATTTCAGTAATACAAATGTGAGATATTTTGAGATAGTCTCATAGGTCACTGGGGCTCTGTTCACTCTTTTATAAAGTCTATTTTCCCTCTGTTGTTCTACCTGCAAGTTCACCGATTCTCTTCTCTGTCCTCTTCATTCTGCTGTTAAGTCTATCCATTTAGATTTTTATTTGATTGCTCTATTTTTCAGTTCTAAAAATTGTCCATTTGCTTCTTCTTTCCACTTCTATTTATTTTCTGAGACTTTTTATTTCTTTGCTGAAACTTTCCAGTTTTTCATTTACTTCAAACATGTTCATTATTGCACACTGAAGTACTTTCTCTGAAGGCTACTTTAAAATTCTTTGCAGATAATTCTCACATCTGTGCTACATCACTGTAGACATCTGTTGATTGTCTTTTCTCATTCAAATAGGATCTTTCTGGTCCATGACTTGATGAGTGATTTTATATTCTATTCTGGAGATTTGGGGTGCTATGGAATGAGAATCTGGGTCCTATTTAAATCTGGTTTCACACGGCTCCTAGGACATTGTGCCAGCAGGGGAAAGAAGTACTGCATTTTTATGGGCATGAGGCAATGTGTGCTCCAGGCCAGCCTCAGGTGCAGATGCCAGTGTGCGTGGCCCACACGCAAATGTGGGGCTGAAAGCACAGCTGAGCCCCGGGAACCATGCAACTAAGGAAGAAGAGCTGAAGTCTCTCCTTGCGGCTGCACAAACCACAGATTACACACACGCCTGTGAGGCACGTATTAATCAAACTGACAAAAATTAAATACAAAGAAAAAATATTAAAAGCAACAGATAACATACAAGGGAATCCCCATAAGGTTATCAGCTAATTTTTCAGCAGAAACTCTGCAGGCCAGAAGAGAGTGGCACAGTAATATTTAAAGAGATGAAGGGGGAAACCTACAACTAAGAATACTCTAAGCATCAAGGCTCTCATTCAGATTTCACAGAGAAATGAAAAGCTTTACAGGTAAGTAAAAGCCAAGAGAATTCAGCACCACAAAACCAGCCTTACAACAAATGCTAAAGGAACTTCTCTAGGCAGGGGAAAAACAAAGAAAAGAGGCCACAACTAGAAGCAAGAAAATCACAAATGGGAAAGCTCACCAGTAACAGGCAAACATAAAGTAATAGTTGGAAATCATCCACACACAGATATGATATCAGAACCAGCAACTATGAGAAGTGGAGAGTACAAAGGCAGGAAATGGGAATTTCATTTGAAATTAAAAGACCAGCAACTTAAAACAACCTTGTACACATACAGACTCCTATATCAAAAGATCATGGGAACTGCAAATGAAAAAACTGCAATAGATACACACACAAAAAAGAAAAGGCAACCCAAACACAACAATAAGACAGTCATCAAACCACAGAAGAAGAGAACAAAAGAAGGGAAGAAAGAAGACTGAGAAAAACAAATCCAAAACAATTAAGAAAATGGCAATAAGAACATACCTATCCATAACTACCTTAAGTGTAAGTGGATTAAATGCTCCAGCCAAAAGACATAGACTGGTTGAACGGATATAAAAACAAGACCTATATATATGCTGTCTACAAGAGACCCACTTCAGACCTAGGGACACATACAGACTGAAAGCGAGGGGATGGAAAAAGATATTCCAGGCAAATGGAAATCACAAGAAAGCTACAGTAGCAATACTCATTTCAGACAAAACAGACTTTAAAATAAAGACTGTTAAAGGGACAAGGCAGGACACTACATAATGATCAAGGGATCAATCCAAGAAGAAGACATAACAATTGTAAATATATATGCACCCAACATAGGTACACCTCAATATATAAGGCAAATGCTAACAGCCATAAAAGGGGAAATCAACAGTAACACAATAATAGTGGGGGGATTTAACACACCACTTACACCAACAGACAGATCATCCTGACAGAAAATTAATAAGGAAACACGAGCCTTAAATGACACATTTCACCCGATAGACTTAACTGATATCTATAGGACACTCCATCTGAAAGCAGCAGAATACACTAGCTTCTCAAGTGCACATGAAACATTCTCCAGGATAGATCACATCTAGGGTCACAAATCAAGACTCAGTAAATTTAAGAAAATTGAAATCATATCAAGCATCTTTTCTGACCACAATGCTATGAGATTAGAAATAAATTCTAGGAAAGAAAAACTGTAAAAAAACACAAACACATGGAGGCTAAACAATGTTACTAAACAACCAATGGATCACTGAAGCAATCAAAGAGGAAATCACATAATACCTATAGAAAAATGACAACAAAAAAACCCAAAAATCCAAAACCTATGGGATGTGGCAAAAGCAGCTTCAAGATGGAAGTTTACAGCAATACAATCTTATCTCAGGAAATAAGAAAAATCTCAAACAACCTTACGCCTAAAGCAACTAGAGAAAGAAGAAAAAACAAAATCCAAAGTGAACAGAAGGGGAAAAAAATCACAACGATCATAGCAGAAATATATAAAATAGAAACAAAGAGAACAGCAGAAAAGATCAATGAAACTAAAAGCTGGTTCTTTGAAAAGATAAACAAAATTCATAAACATTTAGCTAGTGTCATCGGGAAAAAAGGGAGAGGGCTCAAATCAATAAAATTAGAAATGAAAAAGGAGAAGTGCCAATGAACACCACAGAAATAAAGGATCATAAGAGACTACTACAAGCAACTATACATCAATAAAATGAACAATCTAGAAGAAACTGACAAATTCTTAGAACGGTACAACCTTCCAAGACTGAACCAGGAAGAAAGAGAAAATACGAACAGACCAATCACAAGTACTGGAACTGTGATTTTAAAAGTTCCACCAACAAAAGTCCAGGAGCAGATGGCTTCATAGGTGAATTCCATCGAACATTTAGTGAAGACTTAACACCTATCCTTTTGAAACTCTTCCAAAAAATGGCAGAGGAACACTTCCAAGTTCATTCTATGAGGCCACCACCACCCCTGACCAAAACCAAAGATACCACCAAAAAAAACCCCAAAATTACAGGCTAGTATTACTGATTAACACAGATGCAAAAATCCTCAACAAAACACTAGGAAACAGAATCCAACAACACACTGAAAGGATCATACACCACGATCAAGTGGGATTTATCCCAAGGATGCAAGGAGTCTTTGTATACACAAATCAATCAATGTGATACACCACATCAACCAACTGAAGCATAACAACCATATGATCATGTCAACAAATGCAGAAAAAGATTTTGACAAAATCCAACACCTATTGCACTTCCCTGGCAGTCCAGGGGTTAGGATTTCGCCTTCCAATGCAAGAGGTGCAGGTTTGATCCCTGGTCAGGCAGCTGAGACGCTACATGCCTCACGTCCAAAAAAATCAAAATATAAAACAGAAGTAATATTGTAACAAATCCAATAAAGACCTTAAAAAATGGTCCACATCAAAAAAATCTTTAAAAAATCCAACACCAATTTATGATAAAAATTCTTCAGAAAGTGGGCACAGAAGGAAGCTACCTCAACATAGTAAAGGCCATATATGACAAACCCACAGCTAACATCATTCTCGATGGTGAAAAACTGAAAGCATCTCCTCTAAAATCAGGAAGAAGACAAGGATGTCCACTCCTGCCACTTTTATTCAACATAGTTTTGTAAGTTCTAGCCACAGTAATCAGAGAAGAAAAAGAAATAAGAGGAATCCAAATTGGAAAAGAACAAGTAAAACTGTCACTCTTTGCAGATGACATGACACTATACATAGATAATCCTAAGGAGGCCACCAGAAAACTACTACAGCACATCAATGAATTTGGTCAAGTTGCAGTATACAAAATTAATACACAGAAATATGTTGCATTTCTATACACTAACAACAAAAGATCAGAAAGAGAAATTAAGGAAGCAATCCAACTTACCATAGCATCAAAAAGAATAAAATACCCAGAAATAAATCTAGCTAAGGAGGCAAAAGAGCTGTACTCTGAAAACTGTAAGATGCTGATGAAAGAAATCAAAAAGGACACAAACAGATGGAGAGATACACAATGTTCTTGGATTGGCAGAATCAACATTGTGAAAATGACTATACTACGCAAAGCAATCTACAGATTCAGTGCTATCCCTATCAAACTACCAATGGCATTTTTCACAGAACTAGAACAAAAAAGTGCACAGTTTGTATGGAAACACAACAGACCCCAAATAGCCAAAGCAATCTTGAGAAAGAAAAACGGAGCTGGAGGAATCAGGCTCCCTGACTTCAGACTCTACTACAAAGCTACAGTAATCAAGACAGTATGGTACTGGCACAGAAACAGAAATATAGATCAATGAAACAGGATAGAAAGCCCAGAGATAAACCCACACACATATGGTCACCTTATCTTTGATAAAGTTGGCAAGAATATAGAGTGGAGAAAAGACAGCCTCTTCAATAAGTGGTGCTGGGAAAACTGGACAGCTACATGTAAAAGAATGATATTAGAACACTCCCTAACACCATACACAGAAACAAACTCAAAATGGATTAAAGACCTAAATATAATGCCAGACACCATCAAAATCTTAGAGGAAAACCTAAGCAAAACACTGACATAACTCTCAGCAATATCTTTTTGGGTCCACCTCATAAGTAATGAAAATAAAAACAAAAATAAGCAAATGGGACCTAGTTAAAACTAGAAGCTTTTGCACAGAAAAGAAAACCATAAACAAAACAAAAAGACGACCCACAGAATGGGAGAAAATATTTGCAAATTATGCGACTGATAAGTGATTAATCTCCAAAATATACAATCAGCTCATGCAGCTCAATATCCAAAAAAACCAAAACACTCCAAAAATGGGCAAAAGATCTAAACAGACATTTCTCCAAAGAAGACATACAGATGTTCCAAAAGCACATGAAAAAAATGCTCAACATAACTAATTATTAGAGAAATGCAAATCAAAACTACAATGACATATGACCTCAAGCTAATCAGAATGGCCATCACCAAAAAATCTACAAACAATAAATAATAGAGAGGATGTGGAGAAAAGAGAACCCTCCTACACTGTTAGTGGGAATGTAAATTGGTACAACCATTATGGAGAACAGTACAGAGATTCCTTTAAAAACTAGATATAGAACTACCATATGATTCAGAAATTTCACTCCTGGTCATATACCCAGAGAAAACCATAATTTGAAAAGACACATGCACCCCCATGTTACTGAAGCACTAATTACAAGAGCCAGGATATACAAGCAAACTGTGTCCACGGACCAAAGAATGAATAAAGAAGATGTGGTACATATATACAATGGAGTATGACTCAGCCTTAAAAACAAATGAAATAATGTCATTTGCAGCAACATGGATGAACCTAGAGATTGTCATATTGAAGGAAGTAAGTCAGACAGAGAAAGCCAAATATCATATATCACTTACTTGTGAAATCTAAAAGAAAGTTACAAATGAACTTATTTACAAAACAGAAATAGAGGCACAGATGTAGAAAACAATCTTATGGTTACAAGGGGGAAAAGAGGAGGAAGGGATAAATGGGGAGACTGGGATTGACATATACATGCTACTATATATAAAATAGATAACTAATAACGACTCACTGTATAGCACAGGGAACTCTACTCAATACTCTGTTATGACCTGTATGGAAATATAATCTAAAGAGTGAATATAGGTATGTGTATAACTGATTCATTTTGCTGTACAGCAGAAACTAACAGAACATTGTAAATCAACTACACTCCAATAAAAATGAAAAAAAAAATACAAAAGTAAATGTAAATAGATTGTTTTATTTCTATCATTCTTAATACACTAATTATATTTATTGGGTGCATATTAAGTGCCAGAGTTTCCTCTAAGTGCTTTTTCTGGCACTATTATCTTCACTGTACAGATTAGAAACCTGAGGCACAGAGAACATAAGACAAAAACAGTCCCAGTTATTACCTGGAGTCAGAAAGATTGCCTGAGAGCTCACATTTCCAAGCAACACAATAAACTGTCTTGTATGTAAATTTGGTAGAATCTTAAATACCTTTTAAAAATACAATCATGAAAATTCATAAATACATAGGAATTTAAATCATTACTGTCACCTTATACTGCGTGATCATTACACTGGAGTCAAATACAAAATGTATCAAAAATCCACACAAATGAAGACCATTACATCCATTAATCCATCAATGCAACAGAAATTCAGAAAAAATTGTCAAAATGGAAAACCATTTTCAATCTCATTAATATAAAACCAAAAGGTGATTGTTAAAGTTTTCAAATAAAACTAAGAGGAGTTTTCATGAACAAGTCATTTATTATTTTTCTTTGGGGGAAAAAAATTAAGCAAAATTTTTTTGCATTTTTTGACTCTTTATTTTCTCCTCAACTTGGCATCACAAAAAACAAAGATCAAAGCTATGCCTTGAATTTGTTTGAAAGATACATCTTCTCACTTTTCCAAACATGAGAGAAAAAAATTGGCATTTCACAACAAATAACTGGAATCAGAAATGTGTTTACCTTACAAATCTCAAGTTATACATACAAAATTCTTTTTCAGATGCATTCAAAATTTATATATGTAAAGTTTTAGATTTATCTATCTTATATTAAGTATATTAAAAATTCTGGCTATACCCTTTAAAACTACGCCAACAAAATTGTATTATTCATAATAATAATAATTTATAATAATTTTGTTGGAGTATTTTTCAACAGGAGAGCCAGAATTATACATACATGGTATCATTATAGTATATTATTTTTAAATGTACCTCAGAAAAGTAGTGTTCTCTTCTTTAATTCTAACTCGTGAAACTAACAGTTCCTATTGTCTTTGAATACTAAAATGCACAATTTTTTCTTTAGTATTTAAACATCACTGAACATTTTTTTCCACCAATTTGCCATGAAAATATGAAAATCTACACAGCAGCTTTTCAAGGGTTTTTCTACTTTCACTTGTGTGTAACTAGGTGTATCAGAATGGAATAATTGAGTAACCATAGCAACAGTAAAATAATTCATTAACTTGGCAGTGTACCATAACTGTATTATTATCAGGAAAATTATCAGTAATTTCCCTATATCAGGTTGTTGTGTTTTTCAGTTTTGGCATATTATATGTTGATGAGCTGTTCTTTCACGGACTAAAAGCTGTTAGTGACATTTTGTGATTTAAATAACTTTCATCATAACATTTTATGAACCTGTATCAACCTATAATATCAGCAGTACAAAAATACATTTGACATGTGCTAACTTATCTAAAATGCCATAGTTAAATTACCCTGTTTAAAAGTTAAGATATTTTTATTCAGTTCTTCTAAGGTTATTTGTACTGTATTTTTTGAGAAAGAAGGGATTATTAGAGAGGCTATATATTTTCTGTTCTTACTCCTCATTGTGTATACAGTATTTATTTTATATTTTTGGCTCAAGAAATGACACTTAATTTGGAAAATAATCAAAATTGGAGGAAAGATGGACCTTCAAGATGGCAGAGGAGTAAGATATGCAGATCACTTTCCCCCCCACAAATACATCAGAAATACATCTACATGTGGAACAACTCCTACAGAACACCTACTGAATGCTGGCAGAAGACCTCAGACTTCCCAAAAGGCCAGAAATTCCCCACGTACCTGAGTAGGGCAAAAGAAAAAAGAAAAAACAGAGACAAAAGGAAAGGGACAGGACGTGCACCTCTGGGAGGGAGCTGTGAAGGAGGAAAAGACTCCACACACTAGGAGGCCCCTTCACTGGCGGAGACGGGGTGACCGGGGGGAAGCTTTGGAGCCACGGAGGAGAGCACAGCAACAGATGTGGAGAGAGCAAAGCGGAGAGATTCCTGCACAGAGGCTCATTGCCGACCAGCACTCACCAGCCCAAGAGGCTTGTGTGCTCACCCGCCAGGGCGGACGGGGGCTGGGAGCTGAGGCTCAGGCTTTGGAGGTTAGATGCCATGGAGAGGACTGGGGTTAGATGCATGAACACAGCCTGAAAGGCACTAGTGTGCCACATCTAGCCGGGAGGGTGTCTGGGAAAAAGTCGGGACCTGCCTAAGAGGCAAGAGACCACTGTTTTGGGGTGTACGAGGAGAGGGGTTCAGAGCACCACCTAAACAAGCTCCAGAGACGGGTGCCAGCCGTGGCTATCAGCACGGACCCCAAAGATGGACATGACATGCTAAGGCTGCTACTGCAGCCGCCAAGAAACCTCTGTGCAAGCACAGAACACTATCCACACCTCCCCTCCCAGGAGCCTGTGCAGCCCGCCACTGCCAGGGTCCTGTGATCCAGGGACAACTTCCCCAGGAGAAAACACGGTGCACCTCAGGCTGGTGAAATGTCACACTGGCCTCTCCCACCACAGGCTCGCCCTGCATTCTGTACCCCTCCCACCCACCGGCCTGAGTGAGCCAGAGCCCCCTAATCAGCTGCTCCTTTAACCCCGTCCTGTCTGAGCAGGAACAGACGCCCTCAGGTGACCT
Organism: Phocoena sinus; assembly: GCF_008692025.1. Classification (NCBI taxonomy): domain Eukaryota; kingdom Metazoa; phylum Chordata; class Mammalia; order Artiodactyla; family Phocoenidae; genus Phocoena; species Phocoena sinus. The sequence continues at coordinate 115,007,224 of NC_045768.1, forward strand.
ACACGCAGAGATGGAGCCAAAACCACATCTGAACCGCAGGAGGTGGGAAAACAAAGAAGAGAAAGGGAAATTTCTTGGTGCAGCCTCAGGAGCAAAATTAGAACACAGAGGAATATGCAGCAGTTGAAGGAGCAAAGTAAAAACCCACCAGACCAAACAAATGAAGAGGAAATAGGCAGTCTACCTGAAAAAGAATTCAGAGTAATGATAGTAAAGGTGATCTAAAATCTTGGAAATACAATGGAGAAAATACAAGAAACACTTAACAGGGACCTAGAAGAACTAAAGAGCAAACAAACAATGATGAAAAACACAATAAATGAAATTTAAAACTCTAGAAGGAATCAATAGCAGAATAACTGAGGCAGAACGGATAAGTGACTTGAAAGATAAAATAGTGGAAATAACTACCACAGAGCCGAATAAAGAGAAAAGAATGATAAGAATTGAGGACAGTCCCAGAGACTTCTGGGACAACAGTAAACACACCAACATTCGAATTATAGGCGTCCCAGAAGAAGAAGAGAAAAAGAAAGGGACTGAGAAAATATCTGAAGAGATGATAGTTGAAAACTTCCCTAACATGGGAAAGGAAATAGTAAATCAAGTCCAGGAAGCACAGAGAGTCCCATACAGGATAAATCCAAAGAGAAACACACCAAGATACATATTAATCAAATATCAAAAGTTAAATACAAGGAAAAAATATTGAAAGCAGCAAGGGAAAAACAACAAATAACATACAAGGAAATCCCCACATGGTTAACAGCTGATCTTTCAGCAGAAACTCTGCAAGCCAGAAGGGAGTGGATGGACATATTTAAAGTGATGAAAGGGAAAAATCTACAACCAAGATTACTCTACCTAGCAAGGATCTCATTCATTTTTGACAGAGAAATTAAAACCTTTACAGAGAAGCAAAAGCTAAGAGAATTCAGCACCACCAAACCAGCTTTACAACAAATGCTAAAGGAACTTCTCTAGGCAGGAAACACAAGACAAGGAAAAGAACTACAATAACAAACCCCAAAATATTAAGAAAATGGTAATAAGCACATACATATCGATAAAAACCTTAAATGTAAATGGATTAAATGCTCCATACAAAAGACACAGACTGGCTGAATGGATACAAAAACAAGACCCATATATAAGCTGTCTACAAGAAACGCACTTCAGACCTAGAGACACATACAAATTGAAAGTAAGGGGATGGAAAAAGATATTCCATGCAAATGGAAATCAAAAGAAAGCTGGAGCAGCAATTCTCATATCAGACAAAATAGACTTTAAAATAAAGACTATTACAAGAGACAAAGAAAGACACTACATAATGATCAAGGGATCAATCCAAGAAGACAATATAACAATTGTAAATATTTATGCACCCAACATAGGAGCACCTCAATACATACGGCAAATGCTGACAGCCATAAAAGGGGAAAATGACAGTAACACGATAATAGTAGTGGATTTTAACACATCTTTCACCAAAGTACAGATCATCCAAAATGAAAATAAATAAGAAAACACAAGACTTAAATGACACATTAAACAAGATGAACTTAGTTGATACTTATAGGACCTTCCATGCAAAAACAACAGAATACATTTTTTTCTCAAGTGCTCATGGAACATTCTGCAGGATAGATCATATCTTGGGTCACAAATCAAGCCTTGGTAAATTTAAGAAAACTGAAATAGTATCAAGTATCTTCTCCGACCACAACGCAATGAGACTAGATACCAATTACAGGAAAAAATCTGTAAAGAATACAAACATGTGGAGGCTAAACAACACACTTCTAAATAACCAAGAAATCAATGAAGTAATCAAAGAGGAAATCAAAAAATACCTAGAGGGCTTCCCTAGTGGTGCAGTAGTTGAGAGTCCGCCTGCTGATGCAGGGATGCGGGTTCTTGCCCCAGTCCGGGAAGACCCCACATGCCGCGGAGCTGCTGGGACTGTGAGCCATGGCCGCTGAGCCTGTGCGTCCAGAACCTGTGCTCCACAACAGGAGAGGCCACAACAATGAGAGGCCCGCGTACCGCAAAAAAATAAATCTAGAAACAAATGAGAATGAAAACATGACAACCCAAAACCTACAGGATGCGGCAAAAGCAGTTCTAAGAGGGAACATTATATCAATACAATCCTACCTCAAGAAACAAGAAAAATCTCAAATAAAAAACCTAACCTAAAGCAATTAGAGAAAGAAGAACAAAAAAAACCCCATAGTTAGCAGAAGGAAAGAAATCATAAACATCAGATCACAAATAAATGAAAAAGAAATGAAAGAAACAATAGCAAAGATCAATAAAACTAAAAGCTGGTTCTTTGAGAAGATAAAATAAATTGGGACACCACTAGCAAGACTCATTAAGAAAAAAAAGGAGAACACTCAAATCAACAGAATTAGAAATGAAAAAGGAGAAGTAGCAACTGACACTGCAGAAATACAAAGGATCAGGAGAGATTACTACAAGTGACTATATGCCAATAAAATTGACAACCTGGAAGAAATGCACAAATTCTTAGAAAAGCACAACCTTCCAAGACTGAACCAGGAAGAAATAGAAAATATAAACAGAGCAAACACAAGCACTGAAATTGAGACTGTGATTAAGTCTTCCAACAAACAAAAGCCCAGACCAGATGGCTTCACAGGCGAATTCTATGAAGCATTTAGAGAAGACCTAACACTGCTCCTTCTCAAACTCTTCCAAAATATAGCAGAGGGAGGAACACTCCCAAACTCAAACTACGAGGCCACCATCACCCTGATACCAAAACCAGACAGAGATATCACAAAAAAGAAAACTACAGGCCAATATCACTGATGAACATAGATGCAAAAATCCTCAACAAGATACTAGCAAAGAGAATCCAACAGCACATTAAAAGGACATACACCAGAATCAAGTGGGGTTTATCCCAGGAATCCAAGGATACTTCAGTATATGCAAATCAATCAATGTGATACACCATATTAACAAACTGAAGGATAAAAAACATATGATAATCTCAATAGATGCAGAAAAGGCTTTCAACAAAATTCAACACCCATTTATGATAAAATCCCTCCAGAAAGTAGGCATAGAGGGAACTTACCTGAACATAGTAAAGGCCATATATGACAAACCCACAGCCAACATCGTTCTCGATGGTGAAAAAGTGAAACCGTTTCCACTAAGATCAGGGGCAAGACAAGGTTGCTCCCTCCCACCACTATTATTCAACACAGTCTTGGAAGTTTTAGCCACAGCAGAGACAAACATGAAATAAAAGGAATCCAAATTGAAAAGAAGAGGTAAAACTGTCACTGTATGCAGATGACATGATACTATACATAGAGAATTCTAGAGATGCTACCAGAAAACTACTAGAGCTAATCAATGATTTTGGTAGAGTAGCAGAATACAAAATTAATGCACAGAAATCTCTTGCATTCCTATACACTAATGATGAAAAATCTGAAAGAGAAATTAAGGAAACACTCCCATTTACCACTGCAACAAAAACAATAAAATAGCTAGGAATAAACTTACCTAAGGAGACAAAAGACCTGTATGCAGAAAACTATAAGACACTGATGAAAGAAACTCAAGATGATACAAACAGATGGAGAGATATACCATGTTCTTGGATTGGAAGAATCAACATTGTGAAAATGACTATACTACCAAAAGCAATCTACAGATTCAATGCAATCCCCACCAAACTACCACTGGCATTTTCACAGCACTAGAACAAAAAATTTCACCATTTGTATGAAAACAAAAAAGACCCCGAACAGCCAAAGCAGTCTTGAGAAAGAAAAACAGAGCTGGAGGAATCAGGCTCCCTGGTTTCAGAGTATACTACAAAGTTACAGTAATCAAGACAGTATGGTACTGGCACAAAAACAGAAATATAGATCAATGGAACAGGATAGAAAGCCCAGAGATAAACCCATGCACATACAGTCACCTTATCTTTGATAAAGGAGGCAAGAATATACAATGGAGAAAAGACAGCGTCTTCAATAACTGGTGCTGGGAAAACTGGACAGCTACGTGTAAAAGAAAGAAATTAGAACACTTTCTAACACCACACACAAAAATAAACTCAAAATGGATTAAAGACCTAAATGTAAGGCCAGACACTATCAAATTCTGAGAGGAAAACAGAGGCAGAACACTCTATGACACAAATCACACCAAGATCTTTTTGACCCACCTCCTAGAGAAATTGAAATAAAAACAAATGGGACCTAATGAAACTTAAAAGCTTTTGCACAGCAAAGGAAACCATAAACATGATGAAAAGGCAACCCTCAGAATGGGAGAAAATATTTGCAAATGAAGCAACTGACAAAGGATTAATCTCCAAAATACGAAGGCAGCTCATGCAGCTCAATATCAAAAAAAAAAAAACCAACCTAATCCAAAAATGGGCAGAAGACCTAAACAGACATTTCTCCGAAAAAGATATACAGACTGCCAACCAACACATGAAAGATTGCTCAACATCGTTAATCACTAGAGAAATGCAAATCAAAACTGCAATGAGATATCATCTCCCACCAGTCAGAATGGGCATCATCAGAAAATCTACAAACAATAAGGGCTGGGGAGCGTGTGGAGAAAAGAGAACCGTCTTGCACTGTCGGTGGGAATGTAAATTGATACAGCCACTACGGAGAACAGTATGGAGGTTCCTTAAAAATCTAAAAATAGAACTACCATAACACCCAGCAATCCCACTACTGAGCATATACCCTGAGCAAACCATAATTCAAAGAGTCATGTACCACAATATTCATTGAAGCACTATTTACAATAGCTAGGACATGGAAGCAAACTAAGTGTCCATCAGCAGATGAATGGATTAAGAATATGTGGCACATATATACAACGGAATATTACTCAGCCATAAAAAGAAATGAAATTGAGTTATTTGTAGTGAGGTGGGTGGCCCTAGAGTCTATCATACAGAGTGAAGTAAGTCAGAAAGAGAAAAACAAATACCGTATGCTAATGCATATATATGGAATCTAAACAAAAAAAAAGGTTCTGAAGAACCTATGGGCAGGACAGGAATAAAGACACAGACGTAGAGAATGGACTTGAGGACACAGGGAGGGTGAAGGGTAAGCTCGGACGAAGTGAGAGAGTGGCATGGACACATATACACTACCAAATGTAAAATAAATAGCTAGTGGGAAGCAGCCACATAGCACACGGAGATCAGCTCCATGCTCTGTGACCACCTAGAGGGGTGGGACAGGGAGGGTGCATGAGAGATGCCAGACGGAGGGGATATGGGGATATATATATATATGGCTGATTCACTTTGTTATACAGCAGAAACTAACACAACACTGTAAAGCAATTATACTCCAATAAAGACATTAGAGAAAAAAATTTGAGGAAAATGATGAAGTACAGAATTTTGAAAATCTAATTCACAATGTCACCACCATAATAATTCTGCCACTCATATGGTTGTAGTAGAGAGAAAAAAAAGCCAAGAGGATTATTTAAGAAGTTGAAACGTATTTTTTTAAACATCAGTGCATATTTTTAAGTGTAAACGAACGTGGTGGTTTTACAAACAGTGAATCCGACACTGAGTGTGGTTCATCCTGGTGGTTGGCTGTGTTACTCCAACATGATCACTCTCTCCCCTTAAAAGGGCCTCTACTGCACAACGGGAAGTGGTCATGGACCTGGATTAAGAAGAACTAGGTACTGATAGATGAACTAAGTATCGATAGATCCCAAGAGTACTTCGTAAGATTTTTCAGGTACCCTGTGTCACCTGCTCACAGGCAAGAGGGGCCACAAGGAGATGAGTTAGGAGTTGGACACAGAAGTCAGTTGACGGTGACGCTGGCTTGGACAAGGGTGATGCGGGTGGAGAGAAAGGAGGGAAGGATCTGAGATGTGGTCTTGAGTCAGAGGGCCGGAGTGCTGGCAAGACTGGATGAGAGGGTATCAAGGAAATGTAGGGGTCGAGGATGCTGGCTTCCTGCATCTGGCAAGAGCAAGTGGCACCATTTACCTGGACAGGAAGGCCCAACGGGGAGCAGTTTTGGACAGAGGATGAGTGCCGTTTCAGTTATAATGATTTCAGAGGCATTTGTGGCACGAAAAGGGAGACGTCACCTACGTGGTTGATCTCCGAGCCTGGCACCCAGACGAGTGGCTTTATTTAGAGCATCTATTTACGTGTCACCATCCAAAAGCTGTGACTCAGAGACACATGGGTAAACATGATCAATCAGGGCAGAAAATGTAGATGCAGTTTCCCAAACGCCAAATAGTGATACCGTTAATAAAGACCATAGTAACGAGGTTATCGCAATACTTATATTAAAGTTAGTATTAATTAATAATGAGTATTGATTTATGTTTATAAAACTAATGGCATTAACACTATTAATGTTGAACAGTATGTTCATATTAAACATCTGTTAATATTTAATGAATATTAAAAGCCCAATATTATACAGCTTGGTAGAAATTCAAGGCTCTAAGGAAAAAGAGAAAATTCTTAATGGGAGCCACAGTGTAGATGATAAATGTCAACAACAAAATGTCTAAGCAGACTGTAACCTTATAATCAACAATCTATTTCCAAAAGAATATGGATAAACTACAGTACAACAAGCAATGAATATAAGCAAGAAGAAAACTCTAAACCCCAAAAACCTCAGATATACAAATTATTTACTAGAAAACATTAAAATGCTTATTTTATATTAACAAAGGTTTAAAGCATCTTTAAAAAAGTCATCCCTGGACATTATGTCATAGTTCTCGACTGTTTTACCAGAAAGTCAGAAATTTAAGGCAACATCAACATATGCAAAATCAGAGTGGAGGATTTAGACCACATCTCTGCCAACAAGTACTACACTGACCATTTGAAATTGCCAATATTTGACTATTTTAATGTACAAAAAATGGCAAATTGACATATTTAAACTAATCAGCTAAAAGAAACATTAAAAAGAGTTTGAAGAACACATTTAAAACTTGTCCATTCTGTTTAAAAGTTAAAAAGACAAACTCCCTGCTTTCACTGGGCTTACACTTTGGAGGAACCACAGATGATAAGGTTGATCTAATGAATATTAAAACGGTTTAGAGAGAAAAAGAGAGAGAGAATAAACTTCCTGAACTTCTCATATTCCTGCAAGAGGACCTGGCCTCCTAAAATGTGCATGATATGAAGATAGGGAGTGTTTGCTTTCATTTCCACTAGACATACTTCATCACACACCACTGGAATTCAAAGGGTAGTCATTTGTCTAGTCTATTGCTTTTATCCAGAAGGGTAATAAAACTTCCCCTGTCTCCCAGAGAAAGCCCAGGTTAGGTCTGGGGTAAACCCTAGAGTGTCAGACAGACAGAAACTTCAACTTTCTAGATGTATCCATGTCAAAAGGAGAAAAGTCAGAACAGGGAAAGCCTCTGGGTAGCGCAAGCTGAGACAGGGACTAACTGGCTCCTGGTGGATTCACCCAATGATTATGGTTAAGATTCATGTCCCTTACATTTCCAAGGAGACACTTTCAGGAGGGGAGAGGAATGGCTGGCTCCTCCCCCTCTATAAGCAAAGAATAATTTTTCTTCAGCCATCACCTGTGGAGTTTCCAAGTGTCATGTAAAATGACTGACATGGCACTTACCACATGGCCCTCAGGATAAGGGCTAGAGCAAATGGAGTGTCCACACTCTTGTTATTTACAGGGAGGTACTTAGTAAGAAATCAGTTTTTGATCCAGAATACCTCATGTGCTCATCCACACTAAAATGAACAAAGATGAATGTTGAAAACAATGCTGAAAGCACTTACTCTAAGACGAGGAACAAGACAAGGATGTCTGCTCTCACCACTTTTATTCAACATAGTTTTGGAAGTTTTAGCCACAGCCATCAGAGAAGAAAAAGAAATAAAAGGAACCCAAATTGGAAAAGAAGAAGTAAAACTGTCACTGTTTGCAGATGACACGATACTACATATAGAAAATCCTAAAGATGCTACCAGGAAACTACTCGAGTTCATCAATGAATTTGGTAAGGTGGCAGGATACAAAATTAATACACAGAAATCTCTTGCATTTCTATACACTAACAAGTAAAGATCAGAAAGAGAAATTAAGGAAACAATCCCGTTTACCATCACATCAAAAAGAATAAAATACCTAGGAATAAACCTACCTAAGGAGGCAAAAGACCTGTACTCTGAAAACTATAAGATGCTCATGAAAGAATCAAAAATGAAACAAACAGATGGAAAGATATACTGTGTTCTTGGATTGGAAAAATCATTATTATTAAAATGGCTATACTACTCAAGGCAATCTGCAGATTCAATGCAATACCTATCAAATTACCAATAGTATTTTTCACAGAATTAAAACAAAAAAATTTACAATTTATATGGAAACACAAAAAAACCCAAATAGCCAAAGCGATCTTGAGAAAGAAAAACAGAGCTGGAGGAATCAGGTTCCCTGAGTTCAGACTATACTACAAAGCTACAGTAATCAAGACAGTATGGTACTGGCACATAAATCAAAATATTGATCAACGGAACAGGATAGAAAGCCCAGAGATAAACCCATGCACCTATGGTCAATTAATCTACAACAAAGGAGGCCAGAATATACAATGGAGAAAAGAGAGCCTCTTCAATAAGTAGTGCTGAGAAAACTGGACAACTACATGTAAAATAATGAAATTAGAACATTCTCTAACACCATACACAAAAATAGACTCAAAATGGATTAAAGACCAAAATGTAAGGCCAGATACTACAAAACTCTTAAAGAAAACATAGGCAAAACACTCTTTGACATAAATCACAGCAATATCTTCTTGGATTCACCTTCTAGAGTAATGAAAATAAAAACAAAAATTTAAAAATGGGACCTAAGTAAACTTAAAAGCTTTTATGCAGCAAATGAAACCATCAACAAAATGAAAAAACAACCCTCAGAATGGGAGAAAATATTTGCAAATGAAGCGACCAACAAGGGAATGATCTCCAAAATATACAAAGAGCTCACGCAGCACAATATAAAAAAAAAAAAAGACAACCCAATCAAAAAAATGGACAAAAGATATAAATAGACATTTATCCAAAGAAGACATACAGAGGGCCAAAAAGCACAGGAAAAAAATACTCAACATTGCTAATTATTAGAGAAATGCAAATCAAAACTACAGTGAGGTATCATCTCACACTAGTCAGAATGGCAATCACCAAAAAATCTTCAAAGAATAAATGCTGGAGAGGGTGTGGAGAAAAGGGAACCCTCCTACACTGTTGGTGGGAATGTAAATTGGTGCAGCCACTGCAGAAAACAGTATGGAGCTTCCTTAGGAAAACTAAAAACAAAACTACCATGTGATACAGCAAGCCCATTCCTGGGCTTATACTGGGAGAAAACCATAATTCTGAGAGATACATGCACCCCAATGTTCACTGAAGCACTATTTACAACAGCTAGGACATGGAAGCAACCTAAATGTCCACTGACAGATGAATGGATAAAGAAGATATGGTGTACATATTGTGTGTGTATATATATATATATACAGATAGATAGATAGATACACAAACAATGGAATATTACTCAGCCAAAAAAATATTTAAGTAATGCCACTGGCAGCAACATGGATGGACCTGGAGATTATCATACTAAGTGAAGTAAATCAGAGAAAGAAAGATAAATATCATATATCACTTATATGTGGAATCTAAAAGAATGATACAAATGAACTTATTTACAAAACAGAAACAGACTCACAGACTTAGAAAACACATTTATGGTGACCAAAGGGGAAAGGTGGTGGGGAGGGATAAATTAGGAGTTTGGGATTAACACATACACACCACTATATATAAAATAGGTAAACAACAAGGACCTACTGTACAGCACAGGGAACTCTACTCAATACTCTGTAATAATCACTGTGGGAAAAGAATCTGGAAAAGAATAGATACATGTGTATGCATAACTGAATCACTTTGCTGTACACCTGAAAATAACACACCATTATAAATAAACTATGCTCCAAAATAAAATTAAAATTAAAAAAGAAACTGCCAAAAAAATAAAATAAAAAAGCCCATACCACTAACAAACAAAACTACCACAGGACAAAAGTATACAAAAGTATACAAAAGTATACAAAAAAACACACGTCATTTAAACATCTGAACTATTAAAATAAATAAATCTCAAACAATTCTCAAAGCAAATATTATAAACTTTTCCCCTCCTACAGAGTACAAAACAGAATCAAGGGGAGACTAGCTGAATAAATTACTAAACATCAGCACATAGAATATGAACTATATTTTTTAAGATTATGTTTTTGAACATTTTATTCTGTAGAATTTGATAGACACTATTACAGAGAATTTTTATAGATGCAAAAGTATCAGTGTAAGGAACCGTCACGTGTTTATGACGGAGCCCCTAACCGTAACCGTAGCCAGTCCTGTCCCACCCGTGACCCATCCGCAATATCACCGATGAGGATAACGACAGCACTACCTCCAAGAGCTGCTGTTTAGCCTGACTGAGGATGCTGCATCTAATCCAGCATCCTCCCTGGGGGACGCATTCCACACACCACCTGTTCCTGCTGCCCTGCCATGCAGAGCTGAGCCATGTTCCACCAGAACCTGTCACCACCAAGGCACCTCAGGCACGCTCCTTCCGACAAGACTGAGGAAACAGACCTGAACAGTTACTTCCAGTCCATCATCTCCTTTTCATCTCTGTAACCAGCACACGATTTTTTTTTTTCTATTTTTTAGGCGCCTGGTGCTAAAGTATCCTTAACCTAACCAATCTGTGAAATGTTAAATAATTTGGAAAAGGCTACAAATTATTAAAGTTTGCCCACAAAAAGTCACTCTGCAGTAGTACAAGGTCATGAGAGAGCTATGGTCAAGACACCATCAATGTGAGAAGCCTAGAAACGATAAAAATTACCATTTCTTAATTTGGAATTAATTCCCACAGGATAACTTTACTCTCAACTTTATACTTGGGTGGTTTATATAAGGCATAAAAGTGGTAATAAGCAGCATTTGTTATTTCACATACATGATAAAAATTATCTTGTATTTTTAATATTAGTAAAATGTGGGGAAAAATGATTCTTCTAGCCACTAGATCTATCATTTATTTACCTTCCTCTTAAATAAATTTTAAAAAACTAGTCATATGTGGGAGGTTATTTCCATTTAGATTGGCAGTTAAAATTTATGGTAGAATAAACTACATAGTATTATCCAAGTCATAATAAAGTAATGTAGGTCTAAAATAATATTACTTATAATAATAACTGAGAAATTGACTCAAATATTCTGAAGGAGAGCAAATAAATGTCCAACATAGCAACAAAAGAATGAGGTAAATAATCACTTAAATCAACTCTATGACCTGGCTTTTGCAGCAGATTAAGTTTGACACAACTCCAAATGAATGGTAATTTATTATTGTGAGAAACAAAGCTGCATTATAGAAACCACTAATACTTTTTCTAATGCTCAGAGCATCAATCTCAAGAATTAACCTCCCAAGTCGCAAAGCCCAACACATTCATTGAAGTGAATTGGTCTCCATGCTTCACAAATTCTCTATCCAAGCACAATCAAGTGAGAAAAGCAGTAGACTCCATGTGCTTTTGGTACTGAAAAGGGATTGATCATAGTACCTAACAGTGTTCCATGATTTTAAAAGTTTGTTAAATAAGCCTTCCTCTCTAATAAATTTAATGTTAATAATAATCTATAAACCAATACCTTTTATAGAAAACGTCTGATTCACCAGTTATGGCTATTAAATTTTGCTTTGCTCAAGACAGAAATCAAAGTGCTTGATAATTCACCTTCTTTTCCATTCTTCACCTCTTCTACCCCAACTACATACCATATTCCGTTAAACAAACCTCACCATGTTTTCATTATTCTTGCAAAATACCCAGAATGTCCTACATCGATGTCTAACATAAGCTCTTATCTCTTTGAATTTCCTACTCGCTCATGTCTTCGAAGACTTTTAAGTCCTAAAATTTTTTAATGAAGCTTCTAAGAGCCCTTCTGTCAAATTTATATCCCCACACTCTGAATTTTTTTTAGAGTTACATGTGGCAGTAATAAGAGGCATGTGAGATTTTGCTATTATCCTAGAATTGGTCTAATTCTCAAAGTTAAGAACAAAAGACACAAAGTAATTCACCACTGAGAGCAAAGAGTTTCCTATGAGGGGCTTCATCACCTCTTTGTGAAACTTACTTGAAACATGAACGTTTGGAGAACTGGTCAACCCCACATCCTTACAAAGACAACTTAGGTCTGATAAGGGGAAGGTCTGGCAAGAGAAAGGGTGAGTTTCTGAGGGATTTCAGGGTGCCTGGATCAAAGATGTCCTCTTCCCTCACATCTTCCTGGTGTAAGGGGCAGAAAACGTTTTACCTCCCAAAAGATAATGTACAAAGATTCTACTGTAAGGGATGACTGCTGTTTCCATTTCCATCTGGGTGTCTGCTTAGCTAGTGGCTCAATCAATTCGTTCTAAACAAGTAGGGTTAGGAAATGAAAACTGCAAAGGATGGTGTGTCAGGTGATGGCCAAGAGACAGAGGGGTAGGACTTCTTTAGATTATCAGCTCCTAAGAGGCCGGGAAGACAGATTCTGCACCCAGAGGAGTGCCCGAGGATTAAGGACAATTGTCAACTCTGCTGCAGCCTGATGGGTAAAAAATCATGTATTCTAACAAAATGGAGTGAGTCGACTCAAGCAGGGATCAGGGAAACAAATGGCCAAATTTCACAAGGGCATGCCCACGCCTAGGGAAGTTGTTGGATATTAACTCTCATCAGCATTTATTCTGAACGTTCAATTCTTTATTTAAAAACAAGTTAGAAGGGGAAGTCCCTGGTGGTCCAGTGGTTAGGACTCTGCGCTTCCACTGCAGGGGGCACAGGTTTGATCCCTGGTCGGGGAGCTAAGATCCGGCATGCCACATGGCACGACCTAAATAAAAAAGTTAGAGATAAAACTTCATTCTTAAGGAAATACAATGCATTTCTTTTGAATCTTTACTTGTGACATAGTTTATGACTAGTGATCCTCACTGAAGAAAGTGAAGAAACTTTAATTGAACTCATCCTAAACTGCAGGTACGTTGAGTAAATATTTCTGAATTTTCAGTTGATGAAGCAAACAGCAAATCTCCAAAAGCCAGAAACAAAGTAACAGCAATCTGATCTCCCATTATTTCTCCAAACATTTATGCCTCCAGACATTTACCACCAAACATATTCTCCCCAATCATGGCAGTTTTATGACATTTTCTAAATGCATCTTGAGTGGATTCTCATCTCCAGACTTTTCCCCACAGCATTCTTTCATCAGTAGCATGGACAGAGTGGGCAGGAAAAGGCAGTTCCTCTCTGTATCAGTTTTCGGTTGTACCATAGACTCCATGCCTTAAAACAACAGAAAACGTATTATCTTACAGTTCTGTAGAACCAAAGTCCAGCATGGGTCTCAATGGGCTAAAATCGTGGTGTTGGCCAGGCTGTGCTCCCTTCTGAATGACAGGAGGAGCCATTTCCTGTTCATTCAGGTTGTTGGAAGAATTCAGTTCCTCGAAGAACCAAGTTACCGTTTCTTTGCTGAGAATAATCGGAGAACCAAACTGCTTGCCAGACACACAACAGAGTCAGCCTACGGATGCCAGGTGGTGGTGAATAAAAGTGCAGTGGTTATTGCAGGTGCCAAGCAAGGAGTCCAGGCAGCTAGTACTCAAAAGACCCAACCTCCCCAGTAGCTTTTGGACGAGGGTTTTTAAAGGCAGCATAGGGGAGAGGGCTGCAGGGTGTGTGATGAGCATGTGGACGATTTTCTGATAGACTGGGGGTGAGGTAGCAGGTGCTGTTTCCGGGATCTCAACCATCAATCTTCTGACTCCAATCAATCTAGGGTCTACCGGTTTGAGGTCAGTGGTTTTCACCAGTGGGGGTCTGGTTTCTGTAAAAACAATTTAAGACTGTGCGTCAGACATTGTCATCTGTCTTCCTCAAGGAAATCTAGGGCCTTAGGACCCCATCCCACAGTTTGACTTGTTGCTTAAGTTATCCCCTTCCTTACCCTACTGCCTCTCCTTTGGCCCCTTTTCTGCTTTTTATTCTTTTATTTATTTATTTGGCTGCATCGGATCTTTAGGTGCAGCACGTAGGACCTTTAGTTGCAGAATGCATGCGGGATCTAGTTCCCTGACCAGGGATCAAACCCGGGCCCCTGCATTAGGAGCGTGGAGTCTTAACCACTGGACCACCAGGGAAGTCCCTCTGCCCCTTCTTAAATGATTAACCTTCGGAGCTGGTTCTTTGGAACTCAGGGAGGCCTAGGAGACTAAAGGTTTTCCCACAAACAGGAGTCAGGGGACACAGAGGGGCTTGTGCTAGGGAGCCCTGGAGGGTACTGCTGAGTCTGTCTGGAGGCTGCTGCACCCCATCTGTGGCTTCCATATAGTCTGTCTTCAATGCTATAAAAAGTACTAGTTCTCCTCCTGCTTTGAATCTCCCCTGCCGCATCTTGAGTCTCATCTTTCGTACTTGAGCTGGGAAAGATTCTTCTCCTTTAGGGGCTCATGTGATCAGACTGGGCCCAGATAATCCAGAATGACCTCCAATCCTGCAGGGTCTCTTTCTACATAACATAATCTCAGGTTCCAAGGATAAGGCATGCCCATCGTTGGGGGGGCCAGGATTCTGCCCATTGCACTGCCCTGGAAGGCGGCTCCAAAGGAGGGAAACATGTAACAACATTTATCATGTTGTCATGACAGTTGTTAGCGCTAGCTGTCCATATCAGAGCAAAAATCATGAAAGCAAGAGTCCATCTGTGCAGGACATGATCCGACCAGAAGATAGAGCATGACACACACGGGTTCGTACTGATGTGGAGGTACATTTCTGGTGATGACTTCCCCAACGTTCTTTATGGTCTCTTTCTTCTTGCCTTTCTTTCCTCTTGTGGCATTTTCATCCTTTATTTCCTAATTTTTTAAAAAACATTTTATTGAAATATAGTTGATTTACAATGTTGTGTTAGTTTCAGGTATACAGCAAAGTGAATCAGTTATATACATATATGTATATATATATTCCGTTATATATATTTATATATTGTTTTACATTCTCTTCCACGAGACAGCCGGTGGAGCACAGTTCAGGACCCCCTCTTTTCTTCCACCTCTATCAGCCTTTTGCACAGAACGTTTTGGATTTACTGTCACCATGCACGAGATTTGTAAAAGGAGAGAAAACAAAATCAGATTCACTATTAACCTTGTGATGGGGAAGTAATTCGAAATTACGATTCTGATCTGCAGACTTAATTCAACCTGTAAATTTATTTATTTGATAAATCTGGAGTAAACTGATTAGGTAGTGCTCCTTTTAAAATAACACATCAATTTCAATGAAAAACGGACCTCGTTGTTCTTTATTTGTCCCTTGACCAGTACCAAAACAACATGTGCCTATTAGAAAAAGGCAGGCGGCCTTCTGACAGTCGGGTCTACAATATCACCATCACACACAATTCTCGGTCTTTTGAGATCCATCACTGCCAAGCTCTGAAATAACCTGACTGCAGGAAGCGAGTGAAAAGGTGATGCTCCTGAAGCAGTAGGTGGCTTTGCCTCCTGCAGATGAATTAATGCCAAGGCACACACAGGTCATACACAGGGCAACTGTATTTTGCTTCCTCAGATTGAGTTAAACTGTGCTCTGAATGAGTGGTGCTCAGAATTGGTCAAAATTCCCCTCAAATACATCAGCAATAGCTACAGGTTTAACTCAGCTTGAAATCTGCAAACTGAAGTGAAAAGGCTGCTTTTCAAAATAAGATTATCTTTTAAATGATTTCCCTGGAAAATCTTTAAAATACAGTTTAAATTTTTTAACGTTTTACTAAATACCATAAGAATAAATTGTTTGCCCCCCCCCATTGTTACTCAATCTAAATTGAGCAAGATTTATTCATTATCTCAAAAAATATATCAGAAACGCCCAGCAGGTGCTGGGTGATCTGCTCACTGCAAACAAAGACCAAGTCTTCCCCTTGAGAAGCTTATATTTTACTGGGGAGAATAGCGCACAAACCATTAGTAAAAATATGATACAATTTCAGGTGGAAGAAAGCACTGCGTGAAAACAAAACAAAACAGATGAATGGTTAGGAGTGACCGGTAGAGGGGGGTTCTCTGAGGCTGTGACGTTTGTGTAGAGTAATGGGTGGAAACAGAGGGACAGGCCACGCAAACGTGAGGCGGGAGACCGTGCCTGGGCCCCGAGGACAAAGTCTTGCTGCAGAGTGAGACTGGCTGTCCAGGAAAGACAGGAGGGTGTGAAGCAGCAGGATGTGGGGACAGAGGTTGGAAAGTGAGGTCAATGGACAGAGGCAGGACCGGGTGTGAGCACCGCGCAGCCCCGCGGAGTCTACAGAGGAGGGGGGAGCAAGTAGACCTCCTTTCCGCAACCGAGATAAGGGATCATCGTGCGGGATGCACGGGCGGCAGGGGAGGTGGTGGGAATCCTTTGAATTTGGATTTGTTTGAAATAATGTTCCCGAAGATGTTGTCAATGCGGAGTGAGCAGGAGAGGTGCAGGTGGTGACCCCGGGACATGCGGCCTTGATGTTGCCGTGAATGACGACGCCTTGGAGGGTACCGAGCGGGACCAGGTCTGAGGCGGGGGCGCGTCGCACACGCGGTACACAGTGGCTTCATGAGAAAGAGGAAGCGCAGACAGTGACACAGCCAAGCCCTCAAAATGTTTCAAGTAGCTGACACGCTGACTATATTCTCATAAGTAGGTATTTAAGTGAGAAATCGAATAACAAAAAGTAACAGAAATCCTTTACCTCTTGAAATATCAAAATGCATTTATAGCTATCTCATGATAAAATCTCAAGTAGATTTTTTTAAATCAGAGGCAAACTGTAACTTCAGCAGTAAAATATCAAGACTGAGGTGTCAGGAAAGTAATATTTGGGGAGGAAACGTGTAGCTGAATGCTGGTCCCCAAAGAGCTCCGCCTCAGGTCCAGGGTCACCGCCGACTCGCCTCTTACATATGGAACATCGGCAACACTTCATGCTCATAATTTAAAAGTGCAAAAAGTTAAATTAATGAACTAAGGAACTAAATCAAAAGATCATTATGCTTCTTAAATTACAGAAATATTTGGTGCTAGTTTTTGTTTTCTTCCCCCAAATCGAAGTGTGGAAAAGGTATCTCAGTATTTTAAATCGAATTCCCCCATTCATGTTTGAACCTCTTTCAGTTTAATTGGGTTTCTGTGTGCCTTCCAGGAACTTTGGCTGTTTTTCTACTGAACTGGTTTTTTCGGTTTGTTTGTTTTTTTTCTTTCCTCATGGATTCTTTAAACCTCCTTCTACACTCTGGAGACTGATCCTTTGTCAGCCATGTGTTTTTTCAAATAATGAATTCCCCTAATATGGCTTGACTTTCCTTTCATCATGTTATCTTTTTTTCTTTTTTTTTTTTTTGGCGGCTCCGGACGCGCAGGCTCAGCGTCCATGGCTCACGGGCCCAGCCGCTCCGCGGCATGTGGGATCTTCCCGGACTGGGGCACGAACCCGTGTCCCCTGCATCAGCAGGCGGACTCTCAACCACTGCACCACCAGGGAAGCCCTCATCATGTTATCTTCTGGTACAGAGGCTTTTTTTAGTGTTTTATTTAATAGAATTAACTAAACATTTTCCCCCTTTTAAAATGAATTAAGAAACATCCTATTGCTGACTAATAAAGTATTTCCCCATGTTTTCTTCTAAATTTCTATCATTCTGTTTTCCATATTTAGTTAATTTATATACCCAGAATTTGGGGGTATATGGTGAGAGGCAAGATTCCAATTTTTATTATGTTGTGCAGGAGGACCCCGTATCTCTTTACACTATTTACTGACTGGTCCAGCTTGTTATTTATCTGTAAGGTCACCTCATAACATACATGGGTGACAAATACTTAGGCTCACTATTTTGTTTTCACGATCGTTACCCTAAGTTTGAAACACCCCCTCTTTTAGAGTTATCGCTAGATGCCCTCAGCATTTGACCTCCAAACAAAAACGTATCCAGATATCACCAGATGTGCCCTGGGGGAAAAATCACCCTGACTTGAGCCCCCATTCCAGATCAGTGAATTCAAAATTATAATATTAAATAGCCAGTGTAAATGTGGTTACAAAAGCCCCGTGACGGTCAGTTTTACCTCTCAATTTGTCATGTTCGTAAATGGTCAGGAAGGTACTGAAGGAATTGATAATTTCCTTTTTTTAATTAACAGTTTCTTCTGTGTGCATAAAAAATTCTTTGATGTATCAGATCACCTTTGTGAGTGATGACGGAGGTAATAATCTTAAATCTGATTAATTTACAAAGACCATCGATCTCTTGTTAAACGATCTTAGTTAACAATAATTCATCTAAATTGTTGAACATTTGTTTCCCCTCTCCATCAGTTTTCTCCCTCATTAAAAATAAATTAATGACAAAGCCCAATTAAAACCACAGATTTGGGCTTCCCTGGTGGCAAAGTAGTTGAGAATCCACCTGCCAATGCAGGGGACACGGGGTCTAGCCCTGGTCTGGGAAGATCGCACATGCCGTGGAGCAATGAAGCCCGCGTGCCACAACTACTGAGCCTGTGCTCTAGAGCCCGTGCGCCACAACTACTAAGCCCATGAGCCACGGCTACTGAAGCCTGCGTGCCTAGAGCCCATGCTCTGCAACAAGAGAAGCCACCGCAACGGAAAGCCCGCGCACCGCAACGAAGAGCAGCACCCGCTCTCCGCAACTAGAGAAAGCCCGTGCACAGCAACAAAGACCCAACACAGCCAAAAATAAATATATAAGTAAATAGAAAAAATGATTAAAAAAATAAATAAAACCACAGATTTTCTCAAAGTCATCTACACAAGCCAGCCAAGGCAGACAAAGGTGCAAAACGAGTTAGGGCAGTTTCTCTGTCTTCCCGGCCTACCTCCTTATTTCCCCTTGCTCCCTCCTCCTCATAGAAGATGTTGGAACGAAAGTGTATCCAGTATCCACAGATGTAGCTGCACTGCCCCATGAGTAATAGTTGGTAGCATTATCAATTACTGATCAACTACAATTTTTGAATTTTCATCATTTATAACTTTGGGGAGCGTATTAGATTGGAAAGGCTTAAAATGATGCAGATTAAGTTTTAACACTGGTTCTACAATTTATTACCTGTGATCTCGGGAAAATTGCCTAACCTGTCTGAGCCTTAGGATTCTAATCTGTATGGGACTAAATTACAGTTGTTCAATCCCAAGGAGTTTACTGCCAGAACTTAGCCTCTCCCGAGCACGTCCATCAGAAACCGGGGGAGGAAAAGGCCTAGGTACTGCCCTGCTGCAGGCCCTTCCCCTGCTGCTCCAGGTCAACAGCCCCAGATCCCTCAACAGCACCCCCAGCCAGGGCCCCCGTCCACTGCACCCCCGATCAGATCGTGAATGATCCCAGGTCCCACGACTGTGAGGACAGATTTCTCCTCACCTGACCTGCTGCTTCTACTGCTGTGAAAAACTCACCTTGCATCCTCCACAGCAAAGACCATAGAAGGCAAGTTTTCATCCTTAGGGTTGGATTAAAATGAAGGAATGACAACACTGTAATGATTACCCAACACTGCACAGGCTCACCCACGTTGGGGCTCCCACTGAGCTGCCCCTCCAACTCCTCTCCCAAGACACAAGCTACAGCTCTCAGCGTAAAAGGGGCTCTGGGGCCTCGAGGTCCAGCTCAGAGAAAGGATGGAGTTTGTCCTCGTTTGTGTAATGCACATCACCTTCATTTACTGTCCTGGGATTAAAATGAACACTGCCCAGAAGTTGATTCAGTGTGCTTGGGCTACAACATATAACTCAAAGAATATGTAGGGCTTCCCTGGTGGCACAGTGGTTGAGAGTCCACCTGCCAATGCAGGGGACACGGCGTCGTGCCCCGGTCCGGGAGGATCCCACATGCTGCGGAGCAGCTGGGCCCGTGAGCCATGGCCGCTGAGCCTGCACGTCCGGAGCCTGTGCTCCACAACGGGAGAGGCCACGGCAGTGAGAGGCCCGCGTAGCGCAAAAAAAAAGAATATGTAGAATATTCCTATAGATTCCTTGAGTTAGTGTTGTAAGAAATCTGACCAAGTGCCAAATCCTCAGGCATATCAGAAGCCAAGGCAAAATGTGACTAATACTGAATGTCCGTTGACAGAGGAATGGATAAAAAAGCTGTGGCACATATATAAAATGGAATATTACTCAGCAATAAAAAAGAATCAAATAATGCCATTTGCAGCAACATGGATGAAACTAGAGATTATCACACTAAGTGAAGTAAGTCAGAAACAGAAAGACAAATATCATATGAGATCACTTATATGTGGAATCTAAAATAAAACACAAATCAACATATCTACAAAACAGACACAGACTTACAGACATGGAGAACAGATTTGTGGTTGCCAAGAGTAGGAGGAGGGATGGATTGGGCATTTGGACTCAACGGATGTAAACTAGTATATATAGAATGAGTAAACAACAAGGTCCTACTGTATAGCACAGGGAACTATATTCAATATCCTGTGAAAAACCATAATGAAAAAGAATATGTATAACTGAGTCACTTTGCTGTACAGCAGAAATTAAACACAATCTCATAAATCAAACATATTTCAGTAAAATTAAAAATAATTATAAATGTGACTATTGAGATAGTAATACTTTTCCTACAATATTACACTTAATTGTAATGCATATGTCAAATAAGCTAACATACTGCAGCCTGCATCTCTGATAAAAAATAAATATACAATTCTATGAGGCCACCATCACCCTGATACCAAAACAAGACAAAGGTGCCACAAAGAAAGAAAACTACAGACCAATATCACTGATGAATACAGATGCAAAAATCCTCAACACAATACTAGCAAACAGAATCCAACAGCACATTAAAAGGATCATACACCATGACCAAGTGGGGTTTATTCCAGGAATGCAAGGATTCTTCAATATATGCAAATCAATCAATGTGAGACACCATATTAACAAACTGAAGGAGAAAAACCATATGATCATCTCAATAGATGCAGAGAAAGCTTTCAAAAACATTCAACATCAATTTATGATAAAAACCCTCCAGAAAGTAGGCATAGAGGGAACTTTCCTCAACATAATAAAGGCCATATATGACAAACCCACAGCCAATATCATCCTCAATGGTGAAAAACTGAAACCATTTCTACTAAGATGAGGAACAAGACAAGGTTGCCCACACTCACCACTATTATTCAACATAGTTCTGGAAGTTTTAGCCACAGCAATCAGAGAAGAAAAAGAAATAAAAGGAATCCAAATTGGAAAAGAAGAAGTAAAGCTGTCACTGTTTGCAGATGACATGATACTATACATAGAGAATCCTAAAGACGCTACCAGAAAACTACTACAGCTAATCAATGAATTTGGTAAAGTAGCAGGATACAAAATTAATGCACAGAAATCTCTTGCATTCCTATACACTAACAATGAAAAATCTGAAAGTGAAATTAAGAACACTCCCATTTACTATTGCAACAAAAAGAATAAAATACCTAGGAATAAACCTACCTAAAGAGACAAAAGACCTGTATGCAGAAAATTATAAGACACTGATGAAAGAAATTAAAGATGATACAAATAGATGGAGAGATATACCATGTTCTTGGATTGGCAGAATCCACATTGTGAAAATGACTATACTACGCAAAGCAATCTACAGATTCAGTGCAATCCTTACCAAACTACCACTGGCATTTTTCACAGAACTACAACAAAAAAATTTCACAATTTGTATGAAAACAAAAAAGACCCCAAATAGCCAAAGCAATCTTGAGAAATAAAAACGGAGCTGGAGGAATCAGGATCCCAGACTTCAGACTATGCTACAAAACTACAGTAATCAAGACAGTATGGTACTGGTACAAAACAGAAATATAGAGCAATGGAACAGGATAGAAAGGCCAGAGATAAGCCCAGGCACATATGGTCACCTTATCTTTGATAAAGGAGGCAAGAATATACAAAGGAGAAAAGGCAGCCTCTTCAATAAGTGGTGCTGGGCAAACTGGACAGCTACATGTAAAAGAATGAAATTACAACACTCCCTAACACCATACACAAAAATAAACTCAACATGGATTAAAGACCTAAATGTAAGGCCAGACACTATAAAACTCTTAGAGGAAAACATAGGCAGAACACCCTATGACATAAATCACAGCAAGATCCTTTTTGACCCACCTCCTAGAGAAATGGAAATAAAAACAAAAATAAACAAATGGGACCTAATGACACTTAAAAGCTTTTGCACAGCAAATGAAACCATAAACAAGTCGAAAAGACAACCCTCAGAATGGGAGAAAATATTTGCAAATGAAGCAACTGACAAAGGATTCATCTCCAACATTTATAAGCAGCTCAGGCAGCTCAATATCAAAAAAACAAACAACTCAATTCAAAAATGGGCAGAAGACCTAAGCAGACATTTCTCCAAAGAAGATATACAGATTACCAACAAACACATGAAAGAATGCTCAACATCACTAATCATTAGAGAAATGCAAATCACAACTACAATATATCACCTCACACCGGTCAGAAGGGCCATCATCAAAAAATCTACAAACAATAAATGCTGGAGAGGGTGTGGAGAAAAGGGAACCCTCTTGCACTGTTGGTGGGAATGTAAATTGATATAGCCATTATGGAGATCAGTATGGAGGTTCCTCAAAAAACTAAAAATAGAACTACCATACAACCCAGCAATCCCACTACTGGGCATATGCCCTGAGAAAACCATAATTCAAAAAGAGTCATTACTACAATGTCCATTGCAGCTCTATTTACAATAGCCAGGACATGGAAACAACCTAAGTGTCCACTGACAAATGAATGGATAAAGAAGATGTGGCACATATATACAATGGAATATTACTCAGCTATAAAAAGAAACGAAATTGAGTTATTTGTAGCAAGGTGGATGGACCTAGAGTCTGTCATACAGAGTGAAGTAAGTCAGAAAGAGAAAAATAAATACCGTATGCTAACACGTATATATGGAATAAAAAAAAAAAAAAAGGTCATGAAGAACCCAGGGGCACGATGCGAACAAAGATGCAGACCTACTAGAGAATGGACTTGAGGACACAGGGAGGGGGACGGGTAAGCTGGGACAAAGTGAGACAGTGGTAGTGTATATATGGACATATATACACTACCAAATGTAAAACAGATAGCTAGTGGGAAGCAGTCGCATTGTACAGGGAGATTTGCTCGGTGCTTTGTGACCAGCTAGAAGGGTGGGATAGGGAGGGTGGGAGGGAGGGAGGCACAAGAGAGAAGAGATATGGGGATATATGTATACGTATAACTGATTTACTTTGTTATAAAGCAGAAACTAACACACCACTGTAAAGCAAATCAATAAAAATGTTAAAAAATAAATAAATATACAGTGTTTCAGGCTTAATACTTAGTTACTCATACATGATTGGTTTAATTAAGGATATCTGTCTTCAAATTAATAATAGAGTATGATAAAAATATTAATTTGTCAATTAAGCTAATTCCACAATTTCAGCTGGATCAAAATGATACTTTTAAAACAACTGGAAATAAATCAGAAAGTTGTAATTTTTTAATTGACTCTAAATTAGGTGAAAGATTTAGAAAGACGCTTTAATCAGTCCTAATATAGACAACATGCAGATGAAGAGGGACTAACTTTACTCTCACAATACTTGGCTAATGTGATAGCTTAGTTCTCCTGAATGTTGAGACTGTAATTTTCTAGTTAGCATTTCCTAGAGTTAATAAAGTCAGCTTTTCCATAGATTTATAGTTTATAATTAAACTTTTACAAAAATAGAAAAATGATATTTTTAAACAGCAAAAAACCATGTGCATGGTTTATCACCACTTTAAGTTAGCTCACCCAAAGCAAACAGATCTCAATCCTCCAAAGTACCTTTGGATTCTGAATAAAAACCTACAATTCCGTAAATACAAAGTAGAGATAGTAAGGTCCTGCTTTTTCATTATTATTTTGCCACATTAAGAATTGTAGAATATCCTTAGAAAATTCCAACTGAGTAAGAAACTAAAATCTTTGCTCCCTTTAAGCCATGGAGGTGTAATCATTTTTTTTTTTTTTGCGGTACGCGGGCCTCTCACTGTTGTGGCCTCTCCCATTGCGGAGCACAGGCTTTCGGACGCGCAGGCTCAGCGGTCATGGCTCACGGTAGCAGCCGCTCCGCGGCATGTGGGATCTTCCCGGACCGGGGCAAGAACCCGTGTCCCCTGCATCGGCAGGCGGACTCTCAACCACTGCGCCACCAGGGAAGCCCTGTAATCATTTTTGTTACATCATTGATATGTCATGGGCAACTGGATAGAAGGGTATTGGTATTCCTTTTTCATTATCAAATACTTTTCAACTCAAACTTATATGTCATATTTCAGAAAAAAATTTAAATACTTAATAACTGTTTTCGAGCACTTAATGAACATTTAACACTGGTATGCTAATTAAAATACACTTGGATATTTTTAAGTCCTTAAGTACCAAGTTAGTATAGAATTGAAGTCTTAAACAAGCTATTGGACAGTACTGTCAGTCTAGTTAAAGTTAGTTAAAGCAACTGAGGAGAATAGAACCAGATTCCCCTTAGAATGATGGAATAATGTAGACCACTTTGATGATTCACAAGCAATTATTACCAGCTTTTGAGATTTAGATGTGTTTCAAATACGTCCAATCACTTGGATGGCCTCAACACGCCGGCTGCTTCATTCTGCTAGTGGTTTATACAGAGCAGAAAAGCTGGTCTTGGGGAACAGAAGAGCATCTATAAACACAGCAAACACTGGTTTTGTAGTCACAACCAGATCCCTGGATTGGCAGTATTGCTTCGTCTGGAGATGGGCAGAGAGCAGAGCCTGGACATCCACAGCTCGGGAAACAGAAAAGTAATCGCTTAAGTGTACTGACCACTTAGCATATGCCAAACTGCGCTAGGATTTATCTCATTTAATCCTAACGATAGCCCTGTAAGTTGAACTTTATCATCTCTCTCTTTACAGATAAAGATATTAAGACTTATGTTGTACAGCAGAAATTAACACAACATTATAAATCAACTATACTTCAATAACATTTTTTAAAACTTTTCTAAAAAGCCTTAAACGGTCTAAGGTTACAGAAGAGGCAGCGTTACACCAGCCAGTGCTGTGTTAGGCCTTCCCCTGATACTGTCTGCCCTGATCTTTCAGATATGGGTCTTGGTGCAATGCCCTTCTCAGTGGTTAGGATGAACACTCAGCTTGAATTGGATCCAGTTTATGACACGTAAAGGATATTATAGACATTATGTAATATAAAGTGGAAAAAACTTTTGAGGTGGGTGTCATTTTTAATTATACCACAGGTGAGAATATTGAGTTTTCTGAAAATTAAGTGATTGAACCAAAGTCACTCTTCCAATTATGTAACTGAGTCTGGATGGGAACCTGGGGCTTGTTGCTTTACAGCCTTTCCCTATAGGGCATCCATCTTGTGAGAACTTAAGGGACAGATCAAATCTTAAATTATAATTAAATAAGAGCCAGACAGAAATGAGATTTATCATTACTAATATTTGTGGGGAAAAAGTAAAAAAAAAAGAACAAAACTTTGGAGGGGGGGGAAGGACTTCGGTTTAGTAACTGGTGGCATAAACCCCTTTCCATCAGATTACTCCCAGTCGGGTGTGGGTCTCCTTGCTGTTAGAAATGAAAATAAAGCCAATCATACACATGGCACAGAGAAAAAGCAAGGTAAGTCTTTCTACAAATATGCAGCATTTCTCAAGTTTTCATTAAAATGCAGTATGTTGTATGTTAAACTGAAAACTATTTGGCGTTCTAAAAGGAAAAATAAAACCTCGACTCACACACAATGAGAGAAGACCGAAAGGAGTATTTATACCCTTCTTACTCTTCACTGATTTTTAAAGACAGGCCATCGACTATTACGACTTCTAGAAATCAACATTAAATAATAATCAAAGCATTCATATTAAAGCCTGTTGATTACGCCTTAGCTACCTCACTGTGATTCTATAAAGGAACCGTGCGCACCCTGAGAAGAACGCCCTCAGACGTTCCCGTGCTCCACACTCAGTTGCAATGGCAACTGTGGCATAAAGCTGACAAAATGCAGCAACAGAGATGGGAGAAACTGCTTGAAAAGAAAGCGAGGCTCCTCATGTCAGAGGAGGGACCCAGCCGGTGAGAGTGTAAGGAGACCTTTACAGAAACGAAACAGGAAAGATACGGAACACGGTGGACCGTGCGAGCCCAGCGGGTGGTCTCCACAAGGGACAGCCGTAATTACTCAACGGAGTGTCCACACACACACACAGAGACTCACACACACACACACACAGACTCACACACACAGACTCACACACACAGACTCACACACAGGCTCTCTCACAGAAACTACAACATTTCTTTTGCTTTAAAATTGATTGAAGCAACTCAAGGATTTTCTTTCAGCCAGTCTTTCAAAAAGCATTTCCTGCCTGTATATGACGTGCAGGGTGCTCTCTGATGTCTGAAAAGATAACGCCATTTAGAAACCATGATGGCAAACCATAGAAAATATTTTTCAAATACAAACAATCGTGAACATTACGTGTGTGTACATATGGACGTATATATAATAACCTTTATATATAAATTAAAACTTTGCATTTCAAATATGCATTAGCACATTTACTAATTTGCTTGGTCTCCTGGGCCCAGTTTGGACGTAGAGAAAATGGCCAATATTAGTTGGAAGGCATAGCATTGGCCTCAGGAGAGCTGGGTTCTGGAAAGTGAGCTAACACAGCAATACGCGTGTGCCTTTCCTAAGTAAGTGTGCGAAGAAGGGCTATGCAGGATAAACAAGATATTCTGATATATTAACTGAATTTTTGAAAAATAAACACGAAGTAAGCTTTAGCAAAGAAAGAATAAACAGGCAGCTATGACTACTCCCTTTACTTAATTTTACCCACTAAGGCATCCCCACTGTCTGACCGGGAGGCCACCATGTAGACCCTCGGCTCCCTGAGTCTGGGGGCTGCTGTCCTGCCCCTCAGGCTCCACGGGCAGAATGAAGGGCATGGTCAGAGTCCCGGGAGCAGGAAGGATTGTTTCGATCCTCTTGGAACTGAATCCAGTTCATGTCAGACTTATTTCAATGTTCCTCAAAGGCGTGTCAGTAAATCTAAACCAAATTCAAGCCAAAGCCCCAAATTTGGCAGCCAAAATTTATAAAACCATGGTAGACTTCACCCAGATGCAGGGACTCCCATCCTGTGTGCTAAAGCATCACATGTTACTTAGGACAAAGGTCTTTGTGCGCGCTTTTAGTACCTTCACAGTGTTGGACAGACAGCACCACGCTCTAGCCCCAGATCATTTTCATCACCATCACCCCCGCCAAAATACCCCATACCCACTGACCGGATACTTTCAATCCCCCTCCCCCCCCACCCCTTCCCAGTCCCCGTCAATCGCTAATCTGATCTTTGCCTCTATTAACCACCTTGATTTTAAACGAAGGGAAGCTCAGGTCTACACACATCACGTGACTTCCCAGGTTACACAGTCAGCAAACCTCAGAGCTGGGGCATCAATTCAAAGTTTGATTTAGGAACAATTTTTGATCAGAATGTAAGGCGGGATTGTCCTGGGCGTGAACCACGGATAGGGGCATTGGACCAAGTTCTGCCCTGAGGAAAAAGCTGCCCATCACAACTGGTCCTTCCCCTCTTACAGTGGAAGGACGGACACTTGAAACTCTCCGACAAGCTCTACGAGAATCAATTCAATTATTTTTTTTTTCATAGAGAAAATGGGAACTGAACAGCCTCAACTGCAAACCCCAGCTGGATCCATCACCTCAAATCAGCACCCACCGTGCTCATCTCAGAGCCACCATCACCAGGCCGCTACCTGGCATCACCCAGGACTTAGGAAGCAGCTTTGTTAAGAGTTCAGACCATCACAGAGGGAAACGGGCCAGAGCATGATGGGCCGTGTAAGTGAATCAACCTTCACAGGGCGCGTCCGTCTGAGAAGATGCCTGTGTATCACTGCGTACGTAGAGTATTTGATCATTTTTAACACCAGCCCACCTCAGTATTGCAAAACCATTCAGTAACATTCACACAGTGAAACAAATTATAATAACGACAGAAAAAAACAGAGGTAGTGCAAACCTGGTGAACGGCCCAGGGGGAAGCAGGAGGTCGTGGAGTTCCGTCCTCCCGTTGGGAGCGCTGAGCAGGACACCGGCCTCAGCCGAGGCACTGACTTCCTCCTTGGGCCCAATTTAACCCACGTGCAACTGGGTTCCTTTGAAGACCCGGCTGAAAAACAAAAGTAACACAGGTGTAAACAATGTTACTGCAACTTGGCTTCGATACTTAAGTGATCTAAAAGTTCTCTCTGTTGAAGTGCCTCTTAGCACGTCTGCTCACCTGCAGCTGCAGTAGCCCAGGCCCTGCCGCGCGGGGCCGCATCCCTGTTTGCTCATCCCCCGTCGACCTGTCCGCATTGACCCAGACTTGGCTGCTAGAAACATCCTCATCTTTTCTAAAGAGCTTTTTGCCCACGGAAAAGCCACATAAATCCCTGATGACATCTCTTCAGGTGCTTTTTGCCATTGGGACATCTTTGCTGAGGAGTCTGTTCAAGTCTCTGATCCTTTTTTTTTTTTTTTTTTTTTTTTTTTTTTTGCGGTACGCGGGCCTCTCCCTGTTGTGGCCTCTCCCGTTGCGCAGCACAGGCTCCGGACGCGCAGGCTCAGCGGCCACGGCTCACTGGCCCAGCCGTTCCACGGCATGTGGGATCTTCCCAGACCGGGGCACGAACCCGCGTCCCCTGCATCGGCAGGCGGACTCAACCACTGCCTCGCCAGGGAAGCCCTCTGATCCATTTTTAATTGGGTTGTTTGTTTTCTCATTTGGGGGTTTAAAGGGTTCTCTGTATAATTTGGATAACGCCCCTTTATCAGACGTGTCTTTTGCAAGTATTTTGTCCTAGTCTGTGGCTGGTCTTCCGTGAATATTGTCCTCCACACAGCAGAAGTTGTCATTTCCATGAAGTAGAGGTTATCAGGAAGTGTGCTGTATCGTGAAGTTTCTCTGAGCTTTCCTTTATTTGAGAACTTTCCTCTGCCCCTTTCTCTGGGTCACCTCGGTCCTCTCACAACCATTTTCCTCATTTACGTCAATGTTTGCCTTTATCAAGTTCCTGTGGCTGCAATGCCAGCCGCGCCAACATTTTCCAGCCAGCTATTTTACCTACAAATCCACTTAAATCCTATTTCAATTCTGCAAAGTTATCTTCCCCAAACAGGAAAGATTTCTGCCAGACGGCATGCAATTCACAGTATCAGTGTCTTGGTTTTATATTGCCCACGGTAACAAATTATCACACGCTTAGTGCAACATGACTGTCTTCAGTTCTGTAGGTTAGAAGCTGGACACAGGTGTGACTCGGTTAAAATCCAGATGTCCGCAGGGCTGGGATCCTTTCTGGAAGCTCTAGAAGAGAGTCTGTTCTCTTGCCTTTCTCAGCTTCTAGAAGCTGCGAATATTCCTTGCTTTCAGCCCTGTTCCTCTGCCTTTGAACTGGCAGCATCGCCTCTCTCGGACGATTCTTCCATAGTCATATTCGCCTCTATCAACTTTTTATCCACTTTTGAGGAATCACGTGATGAGACTGGGCCCACCTGCATAATCCCTTGTTGACTCTGACCTTCCTGAAGACCCTGTGATGACTCCGGACCCAGGAAGTGCTCCAGGGCATGCTCCCCACCTCAGGACCCTTGACTTAATCTCGACGGCAAAACCCCTCTGCCATGTCAGCTGCGCATCACGCGTTCCGGGGACTGGGGTGGGGACATCTTTGGGGGCCATAATTCCACTGACCATGAGAATCAAACACTCCATTTCTACCATAAGCAGCTTTCCATCCTAGGGTAAGAAAATGAAAAATGTTAAAGGGACTTTGCTTTTTTATTGCTTGTATTTCTGACCCTTCCTCAGTGGGGTCTAGGCCATCACTTCACGCAGGCCTGGATCTCCTCCGATTGCTGCTTTGCCTTTGCCGTTTCCAAATCTTCTCCTCACAACCCACCTCACTTTCACATTCTCACCTTTCCTTGCTGCACTTCTGTCTTTGATGGGACAGTGTCCTCTCTTTTTTTTTT
The DNA here is from genome assembly GCF_008692025.1 of Phocoena sinus. Classification (NCBI taxonomy): domain Eukaryota; kingdom Metazoa; phylum Chordata; class Mammalia; order Artiodactyla; family Phocoenidae; genus Phocoena; species Phocoena sinus. Next base: position 115,037,643 of record NC_045768.1, read on the forward strand.
TCTTTTTGCGGTACGCGGGCCTCTCACTGCTGTGGCCTCTCCCGTTGCGGAGCACAGGCTCCGGACGCGCAGGCTCAGCGGCCATGGCTCACGGGCCCAGCCGCTCCGCAGCATGTGGGATCCTCCCGGACCGGGGCACGAACCCGTGTCCCCTGCATTGGCAGGCGGCTCCCAACCACTGCGCCACCAGGGAAGCCCTGTGGTCTTTTTTTTTATGTCAATTTTGTAAGAATAGCTCCATTCTACGTACAATACACTTAATAACGATAGAGTAAAATATAATGATTGATGACAGTAAAAAAAACCTGCACAAATGTAGCACACATAGTAGGTGAGGTATGTTGACAGCTTTTATGTATGTAAACATTTATTACTTTGTGTTTTACTGCCCTTCTCCCACACCTCCACCCTCACTATTTTGAGGGAAAAATCATATTTTCTTCATAATCTCATTACAGCTCCTTTTCTTTACTTTTGGAAAGCGCAGTCATTTTTCTTAAGAATGTCAGTCAAATGTATGTAACAGCAAAAGGATTAAATTCAAAATAGTGTGCAGAAATGAGGAATTAGAGAGCTAACAGCTTACTAGAAACTGTCCCCAAAAGAACAGAACTGTAATTTTTCATCATGGTCTGTATTCCTCATTGAAACCTTCTAAAGTTTACCATTATTTAAATGAAAACGTCTTAATCTGAATAAAGACCATTGCATTTTGCCATGGTTATTATTCTCACTCTATTATTTGATGTACACCTTATACATTAAACATTTCCAATGTTTAAATCTTTTTTTTTTTTTTTTTTTTGCGGTACACAGGCCGGCTTCTCACTGGTGGGGCCTCTCCCGTTGCGGAGCACAGGCTCCAGACGCGCAGGCTCAGCGGCCATGGCTCACGGGCCCAGCCGCTCCGCGGCATGTGGGATCTTCCCGGACCGGGGCACGAACCCGTGTCCCCTGCGTCGGCAGGCGGACTCTCAACCGCTGCGCCACCAGGGAAGCCCCACAGTGATCTCTCTTGATCATTCCTTTTGTAGGATGCCATGTGGTTCATCACCCAAGCACAGCCGCACACTTGGCTGTCTGTGCACGAACTAGATGCTAGACTCACGGTGACGATCGAGGTGCTCAGAAGGAAGGACAGGAACGGTCGGTGACCTGCTGTGCATCAGTGATTTGTGGACAGCTGTCGAGCATGGAAGGTTCCAGTTCGTGCCAATACTCACAATTCATAGTCACGGACACTGAAACTTGAACCGTGTTGTCGGGGACCTTTTTGATTTGTGCACTCACGAACCGCACAAGAGATAGCAGCCTGCACTGTACGTCAGCAAACACAGGCCATGTGCAAAAAACAGGGAAGACTCTCGCCACGTGGCACTGAGTGAGAGACCAGACACGAAGAGTGCTGACTCCGTGGTTGAACTTAGATGAAATAAGGGGGGAGGATTACTTTGGTGACAGACACCCGGAGGCTTTACCTCCCCAGGGTGTAGTGGGGTGTGTGGGGTGCAGGGGGAGCCGACGGTTCCTGATTTGTGGGGATCACAGGGCTGTGCTCACCATGTGAAAACACGTGGAGCTGGATACTTACAATTTGTGCACTCCTCTCTATCATTTATTCTTCAATAACGTAGTTCATTTGAAAATATATAGATTGCGTCATCATAAATTAGAAGGACCACTGGACTCGGATGAGGAAAACGGAGTTCTGTGCCTAACCTATCATGAGTTTACGTCTGAAAACCCGCTGACTTATGTGGGCTTCTGGATTTCAATGGGAAAAAAAAAAAACGATTTGAACCAGGTGATCTTAATATTTCTTCCAACTCCAGGTGTCAGTAATCCTTTGACTGAAGTAAGCGGCTTTCTGCATTTTAAGAACCAATATTAGACTCTCTTCAGACTGGAAGATGGCTTATACAACGTGGTGACAGAAGCTTTGTTTTACGTTACACCAAAGGAACAATTATCAGTGATGTTTATTTTAAAACAGATACCTGTCATGTTTACGCTCTTTGAGGTAAACTGTGGTTTTCGCAATAGAATTGAAAAGTATGGAGTGTTCTAACGCACATATTAAATAAAGCAATATCCAAATTTGACATCCTGACATCTGTTAAATGCTTTCTGTCCCACATGGGCTGCAAACCCACTTTGATCTGGGTTCCAAGCAAAGTTCATATCTTCTAACGGTTGAGTATAAATTTACAACACATTTTCCCAGTCTGAGGGAGACCACAGCTGCTGTCCCTGCAGAGCTGGGACAGGAAGAAGGTCTCTGAGAGTCTCCAGAACTCGGGGGGCGGGGGCACTGTATAGGTGTGATGGGCTTTACCTTCCATCCTCCTGTTGCCACCCAAGAACTCACCGCCAGAAGAAGCAAATACGAGAAATAGCCCAGCTGCTCCTGCCACCTCCTCCCTCCCCAGGCCTCAGGGCGCAGCGACCTGCCTAAGACGTGAGTGTGGAAGAAGCAATTGAATATCAGGCTTAGGCTCTTTCAGTTTGCATTTTAGATGCAGCCCGTCTGTCAAACGTGCTCTGGTGCTCGATTCCACACATTTGCGGTCAGGTGGTCTCTGCCCCACGGGCGAGGCCTGTGGGCTAAGGGTGTCCGTCTGACTTGGGTGGGTTCTGAGCAAGTCCCTGTGTCCGTGGAGAGGAAATCACGCTCTCAGTCTGCTTTCTTGCTAATGAGCAGGGGGTTGGGCTCCATCTGTCTCGCCATCACATTTCTCAGTGGTTCCGAATTAAGGAGAAGAAAAAGGATTATTTATTTGCTCCATAGATTCTCACCACGAAGTTCCCAAAGTCTAAACAAGAGAGCTATGGGTTATCATATCAATAAAAGTTACTTATATTTTCAGGCTGAAAAATCAAATCAAGAAAATAAACAAAAAAAAAACTGTCCAGGAAGCTTTGCTTCAAACATATTTGAAATATCTTTGAGGAAGAAACGTGCTGCTTCTTTTGTATTTTCCATTTTCTTGGAGGATAATTTCCAGGAGCACAATGTAAATACCTTATTTTTATTTCATCAAAACTATACACAATACTGCCTCGTCTATGATAAATGTGCAACTAATCAGTTTATCTCTGTCTTCCACTTTTTAACATCCATGGAGTCTTATTCTGCCTATGAATCTATGTTTTAAAAGTTTTTATTCTAAATTTTCCTGATCAGAAATGCACACAAGAGGTGTGATTTCAAACTTTTATACATTCAAAGATAGATTTTCAGTCAATGTGGTTCACATTTAATAGGTGCACTTACACATTCAAAATAAAATATTTGTTAAAATGATGCACTTCTGCTACTGATCATTACTCAAGAGGTAATAAGTTGTAACATAAAATATTTCTATGTACTTCTGAAATCAAATAAATTTAAAAGTGACACTAGAGTAAGGAAATGAAATGAAGATTAAAATAACATTAAAATTTACAATAAAACATTGGACCTTTATTTTTTAAATCTTTGCATTTATTCAAGGTGTTCAAAATTATTTTCTCTCCATATGATTTTATTAAACATTAAAATTTATGGAATCCATCACTAATATAAAAGTTTGAACACAAAATTTTTAAATTAAAAGTCAGAGGTACCCAAAAAATATAACCATAGAGACAAAAGTAATAGTATGTGGATGTCATTAATAAATTTAAATATTGGAGTTTTCTGTTGAGTGTATGATACGTCCTATTCTTTAATCTTTGTGTCACTTCCTTTAATGCATTCGATTGCTTTTTCCACATGCTTCTTTCAGTGAAAATCAGAATCTCACGTTTTCAAACCAAAAGAGGGATTTTCATTTTTAGGAGACACCATTACAGATTTTTAGGACTAAAAACCTGGCACAGATATTAATATTAAATACCAATTATATGTCACACGAGCAATTTTTAAAAAATAAATGTAATGCCTGTCATCTTGCTCAGGGGTCATAAATGGCCTTATTTACTTTTAAATGACTAAGATGATGTAAGTTATAGATCAATCCCAGAGAACAAACCAGTAGATTGTTTAAAATATACGTTGCTCAATATTTTAACAGAAGAGCTAGGCACATTTTTCCTTGGCTTTTCCTCTCTGCAGGCGACCAGCACCTGGAAAGTCTTGGAGAGCACGTGGATGCAGGTCATCCCCACCTGGGCCGGGATGAGGCCGCTGATGCCCAGACACACCTTACGGGGAATGGCACAGCCTGACTCTCTAAGTCCCAGTGTCTCCTCAGTGTTTTGTAATACTTTCTACTACATGGAAAACAGCATTCAGCTGCTCATTCTAACTTAACTTTCCTCCCACTATCTTATATATAAGCCTCTGTTAAGTACAAGCACTTATTTTATATTCTTCTCAAAGAAGACTTGTTTAGGAAAATAGAGAAACCACATTTTGTAGAAAGTAATAAATTCCATTTAAATGTTCTCTAATTGTGCTCCCACTGGGATCTTAATGATGTCTCATTTGTGTGTGTGTGTGTGTTCAGTATTATGTTACTCTGACAGCATAATTTCATAGTCCCTTTATTTTCTGATACTTGGTGATTGATAAGGAGAAATTCAAAGGTTTTGAGTTAACCATGTAGGTCACGTTTGACCATCTAATCAGCTTAGACTATTCTATACTCAAAATAGCGTAAAGTCACGTTGACATGTTGTTTTTCAAAACAAGGAAAAGGTGATTTTACAAAAATATATGATCTAAAGTCTTTTTAAGATATAAAAATGCACACTGGCTGAGCTGACTTAATGAAATTGCCTATTATCTAGATGACTTTTTTTAATAATAGAAAGCAAGCCATGGAGCATTTACATTATTTGCTGTATTCATTTAAACAGGGTATTCGATAGGACCTATTCAAACTGATTCATTCTTTCTGCTTTTGACAGTGGGAGTAAAAGGATTCGCTTTTCGGAGTTATTTTTAATGCAATGGATTTGCCATTTTTCCTGTTTACAATACTGTTCACTAGTTACTTGAGAGTATCATAATTCCAGGAAATCATGACTTTCTGACAAGAAGAGTGTTTCTGAGTCATCCTCACATTTGGAAGCGACCACGCTTCCATCAGCCACCCTTGAGAGATGATCTTTTGTTCATTTTAGCATCAGATTGGAAATCGTTCATCTCACAGTCTCTGCCAACTAAATGTTTCCTCTTTCTTAAACACAAAATTTCAACATGTGATAAACTAATTACTCTTTATTTTTCATGCCTGGTTCCTATCTGCTTGTCATTTTGTCCTTCCACCTTTTCATATGTCTACAGCATAACTACCTGTTATGCTTCAGAAGAGACAGAAAAACATTAATTCCCCGTTCAATAGTCATTTTTTATATATGCTGATACTTCTTCCTATTTAATCGTTATATTGAACACAAAAGTACTAGCAAAGAAGAGTCCTGTAATAATTTTTCATATATTTTTTGGTATACATTTACAGGACTGGAAGTCTTATAGGATATATCTATGCCTTGAAAGATAATGCACATAAATATCCCCAGGAAAATGAAAATTAAATCTCTTTTTTAAAACGATGGAGACCTTCCTTATATGATTTTTGTTTAGACACAGTACATTAACATTTAATATGTTTTTCTAAAAGTCTATAGACCGCTCAGATAAAGTATTAAGCTGCACAGGTTATAATAATTTCTTAGTTGATTAAATTATGATTTAAAAGTTACAAATTAGGGCTTCCCTGGTGGCGCAGTGGTTGAGAGTCCGCCTACCAATGCAAGGGACACGGGTTCGTGCCCCGGTCCGGGACAATCCCACATGCCGCGGAGCAACTAAGCCCGTGAGCCATGGCCGCTGAGCCTGCGCGTCTGGAGCCTGTGCTCCGCAATGGGAGAGGCCACAGCAGTGAGAGGGGAAAAAAAAGTTACAAATTAAAAACCATAGAGTCATCAGCAAATGGCAGAGTAAGGAACTCTGAAACTGTCCCTTCCAAAAAAGCAACCAAAAAACTGGAAAAGCCCGTTAGTATCAATATTTGAGAGTACCGAAAGGCTTTCAGCAACCTAGATTGGGCTTACTCAAAAAAACCCAACTGAGTCTTGGTGAGAAGAGTGACATTTGTGGCATTTTAACTTGCCTCCTTCCCATCTTCTGTTTCCCAACTTCATGGTGGCTTTGAAAATACCAGCCCACATTCCCAGTAGTAGCATAAGGAGCCGAACAGACCCCATTTACAAAGATGTGTAAGTACTTGTTTGGACCTGTCCGGTGGCTCCACAGAAGCCTGGCTCAAATGGCCTGTCTTTACTCCCCTGACTCAGAGCTTGCCCGGTGCCAAAGCTGTCACCCAGCTGGAAGGGGGGTGGTTGCATGTGTTGGAAACACTTACAGCCAGAGGTTTTAGCTGCCGCTGCCTGAGGTCCTAGGAAACAGTTGGGGCAAACAACAGACTAACTGAAAACTAGACAGGAACGTCTGTGAAATGAGACGTTCACAGACAGGAACGTCTGTGAAATGAAATGCTCTCAAAGAGAGCATCTGATTTGCAGACTTGCCAAAACAAACTATTCAAAATGTCTAGTCTTCAATGCCAAAGTACGAGGTATGCAAAGAAAAAAGAAAGTATAGCTCATACACAGAGGAGAAGACATTAACACAAATGTCCCTGAGGAAGGTCTAAATAAGAACTGCAACTCAGCTGTTTACAAAATACATCCAAGGAGCTAAGGAAACAATGTCTAAAGAAGCAAAATAAAGTATCAGAATAATGTTTCAACCAGTACAGAATGTCAAAGAGAAAGAAAAGATGAAAAGTTTAAATAGGAATTCTCGGGTTGAAAAATACAATAACCGATATGAAAAATTCAATAGAGGTGCTCAAGAGCAGATTTGAGAAGACAGAACAAAGAATCAGCGACTTGAAAACCAATCAATGGAGATTATCTAGTCTGAAGAACACAAAGAGAGAAGAATGAAAGTATGTGTAATGGGCGTTCCAGAAGAGGGACAGAGGAAGGAAGCCAGACATGAACATCACAGGCAAACAGTAAACCAACACCTCATGAATAAAGAGGCACAAATCCTAAACAACATACAACTAGGCTGAATTCAGCAGTATACAAAAAGGGATTTATCCCAGGAACACAAGGTTTGTTTAGCAGCTCAAAATCAATTAATGCAATACAGCATATGAATAAAATAAAGGGGAAAACCCCACCGGATCACCTCAACAGATTCAGAAAAATTATTTGACAATTCCAACACCTTTTCGTAATGCAAAGTCTCAACAAAATAAGAATAAAAGAGACGTGACCTTCTAAGCCCTGGCTACACAAACACAGTCATCATTTTAGTGTTTTTTCTTTAGATGCAGTTGGCTGCACAGCTACCCCATCTCATGAGAAATTCAGGAAAGGCTGTGAAAAAGCTCATCAGACTTTACTATAACCTACTCCCATTTTTATTTCTATCCTTTGCCCAATCCACTTCTCTATGATTTTTGTCAGATGCCATCCACGTGGCCCACCAAGTTCAGGAATTTCTTCTCATCTGCCATGTCTCAGTACTGTCTTTGTGCAAAATTTTCTGAGTCAAGACTGATCTGAAGAGTTGCTATTTAAATGTACCTTTTACAGTAGATATCACTGTGGCATTAGTATTCTGGTGGATGAGGATGGGTAAGAAGTCTTCAAAACATTCAAACAAATCACGTGGAAAAAGAACTGGACGTACGAAAGTCACATTTATGGAGTCACATTTACACGTTTTACATTTACATGTGGACTAACAATTAAATAATCACTTTGGACGTCAATTTCAGTGATGGGTAATAACTAACTCATTTCCAAAGTCAACCCATTCCACTTCTGCAAACTTGTGTTTATTACAGGTCTCAGTTAGTGAGACTCATCTGGGGGTAAGTGATTGAACTCATTATGAGTTCGTTTGTTTGCATCATCATCGCCCAATATACACTTTTCTACTTGCTTACAAAATTGATGTGGAAGAATAATCTACATATAACATATATATATTTTATCTGCGTTTGACATTACACATATTTGCACACGTAATAAATTCTGCAAGAGCGCCACGCTGCTGTATTTACACGTTTATATTTATGGTCCCCCTTTCTTGTCTCCACTGTCTGGCTTATCATATATTTGGGTTTTGAACTTTGTGATCCTACAGTTAATTTTCCACACAAAACCTAGGATATTTTTTTGCACATGAATGTATATGTTAAATATCAATATTTGTGGCAATCAGTTGATATTCTCTTGTAATTCTTTAATGAATAACTCGTATTTTGGAAATTCTAGGGGAAGTGTTACTTCTCATGCCATTACAAATATTTCAATATGCTGGGTTTATATTATTAGTCCTTATATCTCAATGACAGAAAATGGGGGAATATTTGTCACATACACGTAGAAATGTTGACGTTAGAAGGATTAAAATTTTGAAAAGTTGCACAAAAATGTAAAGTGGTAGGCAACATGACGTAACGAAAAGAGCTCATTCTCTAACATATGAGAATTTTAATGCAAGTTGTAACTTCTACTGACGACATGACACGGGACAGATTTCCCAGTCACTGTAAACCTCAGTTCTCTTATGAAGCAGTGACCAAATTATTCCACTGAATTATTATGTTAATTAAGGAATAAATGTAAAGTTTTGGCACACGTGCTTAACATGCTTCACGAAAGTTTAATATGATTAATAGATACAGATATAGACTACTTTCTGTGAGGGACTCTTAAGAAATTGGAGGACCTGTATTAGATACCCCAATTAAGGGAGAGAGCTTTCTAAATCTAGTTTGACCTGCTTCTTTACACTTTATCCTCATGGATGGAAGTTTTTCTGTTGCATTTCAACATCTAAGGGTATGTGTATTCTGTGGTCTCACCGTTCCTTTTTGTCTTTTGTGATTTACAGCCTCCAAAACACATAAGAGTTGATGTGAGAAATTTAGGTAACTTTACGTGTGATAAATGTGTTCACTTTGAGAGGACAAATAATATCCAATGAAGTATGTGCCATGAGACTACAATGTACAGTCTTTGTGCACAATCTCTCATTCCTTCTCACGCATCGCAAGGATGAGATGTGCCTCCTGTCTCTGATTTTTAGTCCTCCTCCTCCCAACACCAGTATAACCTCCTAGGTTTAAAGTTTGTTATCCCCTCGCCTTCAAAATATTGTCTTTCCCAGGGTTAGCCCACCTATTCTCATGCTTATACCCAAGTCATGGTCGTTATCAATAACTACATAATTACCAAAATCTCAACCCCAAGTAAATTCCTCTCTGATCACACCCACATATTTCTTGTTCTAATAGCTATACTTCATCTTATTAAGGGCTCTCATATGTTGACCCTACTAGTTTTGCAATGTCCATTACTGCCAGAATCATACAAGTGATCTTCCAAACCAAGAAACCTTTTTTATTAATTTTATTTTTTTATACAGCAGGTTCTTATTAATTAACCATTTTATACATATTAGTGTATATAAGTCAATCCCAATCTCCCAATTCATCACATAATAAAAGGAACATTCAAAATAATCAAAATTATCTAATTAGTTGACATGTTTGTTTATTAACCAACAAATAGATTTTATTACATTGATGGACCTATATGATAGTTTTTTTATGTAAAAATAGTATAGATTTATTTATATTAAAGCAAAAATTTTTAATATTATATCGAGCCTCTGAACATTAAAAAAGTATTGCTGAAATGTAATCAACTGCATAATTATTATATGCTACAGACTCACATATTTTAACCAGTTTCCTAGACATACCTATTTCTAAAATGGTATATTTTTCCTGAAGAATTTATTTATTTTTAAATAAAGTTGATTCTAGTTTTCTTCAAAGTTGCATTTTTTGCTTAACAAATTTGAAGTAGTTAACACTTGCAACTGAAGTTTCTCTTTAGAATATACCATTTTGAATTGAGAAAAATATTTCTCATGTGCTGGGATTCTGGGAAACTGAGAATGAATTCTGCTGGAGGCTATTTACACCTCTATTTTTTAATTGAAATATACAGAATTTGTAGATACAGTCTTTTTTTCTCCACCCAGAGTGCTTTTCTTTAACGATGTTATGGTAAAATAATGTCAAGTAATTTATTTGTATTTATGATTTTTTTTAATATTTTGCCAAATTTAGATTCTTCAGAATTATAGGTTCTTCAAAACTATGGCATCAGGGTAGTTTTTCAATCTTTCCGGATCCCCTCACAAAAATACAGCTGGCAGTGAAACAGGAAAGCCAAAAACCCATAGAAAATATTGACAACGAAACTAAATGACCAGTTACCTCTGCAGACGCCCAAATACAAACAAGTGGGGACAAAGCACTAAACCCAGAAGACCTGCGTGGGTCTGAATCAGCACAAGAGGAAGGATCAGGAGTCCAGAGGGTTTGTGACGGATCCACGAGCATACCCACCTGGAGGCAACGTGTAGACAGGAGCTGACACCGTCCCAGAGTAAGGAGTTAGCGGGGAGAGGTTGTGGACCCACAGGAACTCCTGACACTGACCAGCCAGGAGTTTCACACCCCAAGTCTGCACTCAGCGGAAGCTGCTCAGAACAGAATCAAATCTGAGTCGATGATGACAGAGTCAAAGGAAGAAAGCAGGTTCAAGGGACAGAGAGAGACCGAATCAGAACATCTCGGAATACAAGCCACCAATTTTTAACTCTAAACAGCAGAAACAAACCTCTAAGAAGTTAGATTACCTGATCCTTTGCCACGCTTTCTAACTAAATCAGAACTCCAAAAACTGGAAATACAAATCTCAGATAAAAACAAAATGTAGAAAAGAATCGAGTTCAAATCCTGTGCAAAATTTCTGTAAGGAAGAAAACAAAATAGAATACGGAACAGAATAACATTCCTTTGACCATGAAATTATTCCAGAAAGTATACCAACATATAAAAATGATAGCCTACTCTTTTAAAATTAACTGAAAGACACAAGAGAATGATATATAACCTGAAAAAAAATGACAAAGATTTTTTTAAAAAAACTTAGAGTAAAAGAACTTAGAAAGAATTAGAAATAAAATGAAAGGTTATTACAAAAATAAATATTAAATTAGAAGGAACACGAGAACTAGTAAAAGAACAGTTAATTCCTTTAGAGGAGCAGAAGTTGAAAAAATATAATCAAAATAAATAAAATATGTCTCAAATAATTTAAAAAACGTTAAGTATTAAAATGAGGCAAAGAATATCCAACATAATATCAATCCTGAAGACGAAAACCAAAACAAAGAAACAGAGATAAACATTAAATACAATAATTAAAATAAAAGCTTTCCTAAATAAAATTTTTAAATAATTTGAATTCGCATGTAGTATTGATCCAGAATGACCAACACCAAAACATTCAAACAATGTTACCGAATTTTAAAGGGAAGAAAATAGTCTTCTGGGCATGTAGGCAAAGAGATAGGGTGACTTACAAGGAAAATTAAAATTAGATTTTCTGCAGAAATGCTTACTTCAGCAGGAAAAGTAGCATACTTAAGAAATTCAGTGAAAGAAAATATGATCCAAAGGTTTCATGTCCAGAAAAAGTGACTTTCAAATAACAGACGAAATGCTCTGGACATGAAAGCCTGCGAATCCTCACCAGGGGATATGTAGACAGGAACCTCACGGTGGTAACAAGCATGAAAAGGACAGTTATTTGCAGAAGTAAGACTAAGTTATAATATGTACCCCAACCAGCAGGTGTCGTTCAACCATGAAAACATGGAAGAGAATGGGGAGGAGTGATGTCAAAGACAACAGGGGACCACCCGCTCCTCAGTCAGGGCCCTAAACATCGGTGACGGGGGAGCACAGGGGTGGTGTTTTGAAGATGATGGTAATTCATATTTTTTTTAATTCCAGAAAGTTCCAAAAAGCAAAACTTATTTGCCCGGAGCTGGCAAATACGTACATAGTATTAACATTGTAGTATTAGGTATTATAGGCCATCTAGCGATGATTTAAAGTGCATGTAGGTTACATGCGAATACTAGGCCATTTTATGTGAGGCACTTGAGCATCCTTGGGTTCTGGTGTCCACGGGGTCCTGGCCCAACCCTCTGCGGGTACCCAAGGAGGGCTGTGTACCCTGTCAGAGAAAGCCTTTTCTAAAGGTAGGGTTGGACCTGGGGGGCAGAAGGTAGGATTTTGAATGGCTAACCCAGGAAATAAACAGGTTCTGTGAAGCACTCACTGAAGGTACAGCAGAAGTGAAAGTGGTGCCTCCGCTCCATAATTTTAGTTTGATTTTTAGCAATACTGTGAAGCTATCTTGAGAACGTATATTTTAGCAAAAGTGTACCTTCTTACCAGCTTTGATATATAATAAAGTGAGGGTATTTATCATTCCTCAGACGAACGCAATTCTATGTACTTGTTTTCGGTCAGCACATTATTGTCAGGTTACGGTTATGGATGTTATAAGACAACTATTTTGTGATTTATACCTAAAGGCTTATATTTAGATTGTGTCTTCTAATTTTTTAGCGGTCCAGGATGAAAATGAAAAACCCTCATTGTTGAAGTATGGTTGGATGGTTTCATAATAATAGAGCAGGAGAAAAAGAGACTTTAATTTAGTAAAGAAGAAAAACGTTCTTCCAAAATAACCTAAACTGTAGAGCTGACGTATGCCCAGATATAAGTGTGTTCTTTTGTCTTCTCCCTATCTGGGTAACAGAGAGGGGGTTCTGGGTAGTGAACATTATCAGAAAAACAGTTAATAGCTAAATTCTGCACTTAGCACTTCCAGAGGGAGAGAAAAAAAATCCTCTGCAACTTATACTATGTTTATTAACAAACCTCCTAGAACTATCCTAAAGATTTTTCAAACATAAATTACTGACTTATAAGGCAAATAAAGAGACCTAGAATTAAATGTTACTCATATCCCAAATGATATTTCACAGCTTAAAAGATGTTTAGTTCCATATAGTCCCACAGAATTAATTCTTTAAAATATTGCAGACTTTTGGGGTCTCCACTTAGTCTACCCTCCCACATTTTTTAAACTTCTGTTAATTGAAGTTCTTTAATTCATTTAACAAAAATGCACTGAGTACCTTTAACAAATATTTATTGAGTGCAGTGTGCAAGGCAGTGGAACACAGCAGTGAACAAAACAAAATCACAGACTTCATGGAGATTAAATTCGTGTGAAGAAAACAGAAAAATAACGTATGTGGATACATTAATAAGTTAATTTATAAGTAATTCTATATATATATATAACGATGAGCTAAATACGTGAAGTATGGGCGTGTTGAACAGTGATAAGCATGAACAGGAAAGACGAACTAGGGACAAGGGGGTGAGAGTGGAGAGCCTGCAGAGGTACCAGGACGTCCTCCATGGTGGTGTTAGGATGAGGCATAAAGGAGTGGGTGTGAGGGGCCCACGGAGCCGAGCGTAGAGGCCCGGGCGCAGAAGGAGGCCGGCCGTGTCCGAGTAAATGACGTGACAGGCCCAGGTGTCAGGACCACTGACCGTCAGCGATTCTGGGATCTTTATGGGGACAGACTTCCACTTCCACACTGAGGGGAGTGGTGAGCCATCACAGTACACTGAGCCCAGGGGCAAGCTGACCTAACTGCAGTTTTTCTCTCTTGTTTTTTAAAAACTAAGACTTTTTATAGCAGTTTTCAGTTCATGGCAAAATTTAGCAGAAGGTACAGAGATTTCCCCTAAACCCCCTACCCCCGCAACATGCACAGCCTTCTCTCAACACATCATTACATCCCCACCAGTGGTACCTTGTTAAAACTGATGAACCTACATCAACATGTCATTATCCCCCCATATCCACAGTTTACATTATGGTTCCCTTTTAGCGTTGCACATTCATGGGCTTGGACAAATATATAACGACATGTATCGACCATTATAGCATCACACAGAGCATTTCATGACCCTAGAAATCCCCTGTGCTCTGCCTCTGCATCATTCCCTGCCCTGACCCCCCAGCCCCTGAAACCACTGACCCTTTTTCTGTCTCCATAGTTCTGCCTTTTCCAGAATGTCATATGGTTGGAATCGACTGGCTTCCTTCACTTCGTGATATGCACTTATGGCTCCTCCACGGCTTTTCATGGCTTGGAAGCTCATTTCTTTTTAGCTCTGAGTCATGCTCCATTGTCTGGAAGGACCACAGTTTATTTATCCATCACCTACTGAAGGATAACGGTTGCTTCATGCTTATAGCTTGGTTGCAATAAACATCTGTGTGCAGGTTTTTGTGTGGATACAAGTTTTCAACTCGTTTGGGTAAACACCAAGGAGTGCGAGTGCTGGATTGTATGACAAGAGTATGTTTAGTTTTGTGAGAAACCGCCAACTGCCTCCCAAAGTGGCTGCCAACTTAATTTTAATAGGATCATCTTCTTCATTCCCGGGTTAATGAACGTCACCTATTTTTAAAGAACCTGAAAGTATCAGTACATGAAACTGCAGAGGCCCTGAAATCTTAAGTGTCATATGTGAAGGAACATTTATGAAGATTATTCCAAACTCCAAAGATTACTGCAAAAGGAAAGTGATCCAAAAAACCTTGAATTTAGATATCATTGCCAAGACTCGGTTGTGAAGCTGAAATTTCACAAATTTTACTTCCAAACTAAAAATAATTTTAAACTTTCAATCAAATGTTCTGAGAAGAGTGACTTGAATGTCTGAGTCTGACTTTTAGGGGAGGGATGTGGGGTAGAGTTATGAATTTGAGAGTCATCCACAGAGATGCTTTTTATTAACTCTGAATGACATCATGAGGAAGTGAACGCAGACAGGAAAGATGGGCCATCTGAGGTCTGAGCCCTGGGTCTGAGCCCAGTTCACCGTAGAGGCAAGGGACGGACCGGCAAGGCAGACGGAGAAGGGCAGTCAGAGGGCTCAGAAGAAACAGAAGCATGTGGTACCTGATGACACCCTCCCCCCGCCCCCACCCCACCCCCCCCCACACACATGTGGAAAGGGCGTGAAACTGCCTATTATCCAGAATGAGGCTTCTGTGGAGAGCAGAGCAGCTTCCCTAGCTGGTCCCAAATGGCTCTAGAGACCAGAGAAAGGAGGATGGCTTAGGGTTTTGTTGTGGCTCGGAGGTGGGACCAGAGCGAGGAACCGCTGTTTGCAAGGTTTGAAATTCATCCTTGTAGAAAAAGGCAGCAGGCAGGCTTTCTCATCAGCTTGTCCAGATGTGGGGGCGAGGGGTAAGGCATCAAAGCTGCCCACAAAACTCCAGAGGAGGTGTCAAACTCCTCCGGACCGGGTGCGGGCTACAGTCTGACCAGAGAGGCTTTAGGAGAGAGTCCAGGGGAGAACAGGGCCTAGTGGGAAGGGATAACTCAGAAAATTTCTGGAAGTGGAAGGAGGAAAAAGGGGTGATGCTGATGACAGAAAAAGGCTCAAGAGAGGAGTTTTTCAAGGTGGAAGAAATGACAGTGTGTAATTGTTAGAGAGAGGAAAGCTGGTGCCACAGCTGGAGGACAGACCACTGGGTGGGCAGAGGGAACATCATCTAAGTTCCGAGGGGACAGGGCAGAAGGCAGAGTGTCCAGCCCAGAGCAGGGCAGGTTGGATGAAAGGTGAGAGGCTGGTCCCTGCTGGCTCCAGCTTTCTCAGGGAAAGAGGGCATCAGGTGATAAGGCAGGCAAGGGGCGTGTGTACCGATTTTAAAGAGAGAAGAAAAATGAGCCATAGTCATCTCTCTTCGGCTACACTGAATCCCCCCTGGCTGGTACAAAGGAGGCTGACAGGTGAGAATGTCTTGTCCCAAGTGTTTCTAAGTCCCTTCTGTACCCTAAGAATAGTCACTGTTTATAGAGTTCATTCCAAAAGTAGGTATCACAGGGCAGAGTGTCTGTATTTGTATTTTCAGAAAACTTCTTCCTTCAGAGAAAGACAAATATCATTTGATATCACTTATACGTGGAATCTAAAATATGTCACAAATGAACTTATTTACAAAACAGAAACAAACTCACAGACATCGAAAACAAACTTATGGTTACCAGAGGAGAGAGGGTGGGGAGGGATAAATTAGGAGATTAGGATTAGCAGATACAGATATGTAATTAATATACAGATAGGGATATGTAATATGTATATGTAATATAGCAGATACAGATATGTAATTAATATACAGATATGTATATTAATACATAAAACAGCTAAACAACAAGATCCCACAGGGAACTATATTCCGTATCTTGTAATAAGCTACAATGTTAAAGAATATACATATATATATATATATATATATGTATGTATAACTGATTCACTTTGCTGTACACCTGAAACTGACACACTGTAAATCAGCTAGACTTCAATTTTTAAAAAAAGAACTTCTTGGGCTTCCCTGGTGGCGCAGTGGTTGAGAGTCCGCCTGCCGATGCAGGGGACACGGGTTCGTGCCCCGGTGTGGGAGGATCCCACATGCCGCGGAGCGGCTGGGCCCGTGAGCCATGGCCACTGAGCCTGCGCGTCCGGAGCCTGTTGCTCCGCAACGGGAGAGGCCACAACAGTGAGAGGCCCGCGTACCGCAAAAAAAAAAAAAAAAAGAACTTCTTCCTAAAGAAGGCAAACTATTTTGCCCTTTGTAAATATAAAGAGGCCCTAGCACATCTTATGTAAGATTCTACAAGTTTTACCAAAGTTGATCCCCTGGAAGAAAAATGCATAAACTATTTAAGACACTAAGCCTCAAGGTCACTGCCAAGCAATCTTATTATCTGTAGAGGTGTTGCATGCCTCCGCTCAAACATTTTTAATTTGCATGTTTGTTAACCTCTGGACACAAGTGATTCTCTGGCAGGAATATCTTCAATTTTATGCCATTTTAGAGAGCCCTTTTTCTTAAACGCAGGATCATCGTTCTGTGATTAGTTGTGGTTTGCATTCTGAAAGCCGTATAAATGTATACACGATATATAGGTATGTACACACATATAAAAATATCCATCATAACCCCAGAAAAAAAAGAGAGGTGGGGTCTGCTGATTTAAGAATGCTGGAAGCAGCCTGTGTAGTGAATATCAAGTCATAAATTTATGATACAAAGCCACTGTGGCTTGAGGGATGAATATTCAGTGCCTGGTATTACCTGATAAAGTCATACATATGTATTGCTCCATTTTACGTGATAATTACGGAATCTACCTTAGCATCTGCTTTTACCAGATAAACTGAATTTATTATTTTGATTAAGGCAGTCACAATAATTCACAGCACTGTGAAGAACTGGCAAACAGGGGGTCATAAGAGAAAGGAAAGGTGAGTATGAAATTATATTAGACATTCCAGTAAAAATATTAAATGACAATTGTCTTTTTTATATAAAATTTTAGAATATTCTCCAGGAACAAAGTTAAAGCTCAGTCCAAAGGCATCTGGAGGATTTCTGAACTAACCATGTCAGTCCTTGAATTTTAAAGTGACTTTTATCATATTTCAAAATAGCTGTGCGTCTTCCCTCTAAACCTACCAACAAATAAGTGAATATGTTTCTTTATTTCTTGTTCAACCACCTACCATCTAAAAGCAAATGATAAGCCGAGAAATGTATTTTAGTAATAAAAGAGAGAAGCTCAGAAGAATGTAAGTAGTTGTTCAAAGATACAGATGTAATAAATCCACCGTCACATCTACAGAATCCCTCTGCCTAGAATGATCAACTTTACATCAAGTCTTTAAGAACCTGTATCACAAATACCACATTATTTTTCCTTGGTGTAGTTCAAGAGCTCAGATTTACTTTGGTATCATTATTTTCTCAATACACTATGAAAGAAAATAGTGACTTTTTACTAGCTGGCCCATATCAACATTCAAATTCCCAGTTTTAATAGAATTTGTCAGTTTTTCAGTATCACTAAATAAGGTATAAAAGTCAAGTAAATGCATAAATAGGAGCATTAAAAGAATTAGAAGAAAACAAGAACATTTCATCTTGAACTAAGGCTGCACATTCTAAATTTAAAAGGGAGTATGAAATCATAAAGAAAAAATAGATTTTTTTTACATATAATAAAAAGTCTACCCGGTAGAAATAAAGTTTAACAGAAAACTAGAAAGGAATTTAAAACATGTATGATAATCAAAATATTTAAATAACAATATATACTAGAGAATTCTTCAATATCCTTAAGAAACAGTGAGTGTCCGAAATTTTTAAAAAGAGAATAAAAAACTTCTCAAAAGAAGTAGGAAATTCCAAAGAATATTAAAATATGTTCAACCTTCAGTTCATCAAAGAAATTTTAAAGTAAGAATAGAGTAGTATTTTTCACCTACTCAGCAATGATCTTTAAATGTGAAAATTATATACAGAGTTTTCATTTGGGATCCAATCACATATTGCTAATGGAAAGTGCAAAATGTTAACATTTCTGGAAATACGATTCGTCACTGAGTGTCAAAATCTTGTATCTTTTGGTCTAATAATTGCACGTGTGAAATGTAGTTTCATGGAAAAAAATTAAAGACATACATAGTAATTTAATCTCCTGGTAGTTTTTTGGGAAAAGCTCTACAGATCTCTCTCTCTGTCTCTCTTCCTTCTTCTGTATCTCTCTGCATCTATCTTTCTGCCTCTTTCTTTGTACACAGACACACGCAATAGATGTGTGTATGAATATTTATAATACACCAGGTTAACATTTTTATTTATTTGAAATATCTGCATGCATATGTATGCACATACATAACACGTGCACACCTGGTGCAGGGGAATACATTATAGGTGTACACCTGGTGCAGGTGAATACATTGTGTGTTACTTACAAAAAGTTGAGGCACTGGCTTTTTCCACCACCCTCAGACCTCTATATTCTCTCCAACAGCTTCAGACATGCATCTAACGCTTGAAAACTCTTACTGCTTATTCATCTCTTGTTTTTTTGTTCGTTGATGACCTACTGTGACCAGGCACACAGACGGACAATGAAAATGAGGCATTGCTTTAGATAAATGGAACTGCCCTCCTGGGTCTCAGGGCTTCATGTGCAACACGAGATTGAATAAGTAATTACAAGGGCCAGGACTCGTGTGAAGAAGAAGTTCAGACTTTCCACCATCTTTAAACAAGCAGAAGGAGGTAGTGAAGGGGGAGGGGAGGTTTGCAGGAAGGAATTTAGTTTTACACAAAAGGGATGTAGAGACAGGGGGTTGGGGCCACAGCTGCCAAGGGTAAAGAGTAAGATGAGAGAAAAGAAATTCCGGCCAGGAGCGAGCCCTTGGCTTCAACAGTGGAGAATGAAAGGGGCCCGTGACTGATTGCGAGGGAGGAGAACCCAGGGCCGGGGCCCCAGGAAGGGCACTGGAGTGGGAATTCACCCAAGGACTACACAGAGAGGACTAAAAATGTACAAATTATATTATCAAACATTTATTTCTCAGAATTGAGGAGACCACGGGACTTCCCCGCCGGTCCAGTGGTTAGGACTCCGCACTTCCACTGCAGGGGGCACAGGTTCGATCCCTGGTCAGGAACTAAGATCCTGCATGCCGCCCAGCAGAGCCAAAAAAAGAAAAGGAATTTAAGAGACAAGTGTGAAGCTACCACAAGAGTCCTAAGGAAGAATTATTCTGTGATGGGATAGTGAATGAAGAGACAGGGAAGATATGATGTATTTTAGAGGAATAAACACTGATACTCTCTCTTAAATGGTGGGAATGGCTGGAGGAGATGGGAGAACAAAGAGGATTCTCAGGCCTCTCTCTTGAGCTGCTTTGTGTCTGTAATGCTCTTTACTGAATGTGGAAGGCCTGGGGGGAGGGGTAAATACCCACAGCACAGCTTAACATCATGCACGTGGATAAGACCATCAAGGGAGGAAGCTTAAAAAAGTACACCCCAATCTACAACAATTAGATCTTGAGTTCTTTTCTCACTTGGAAACATAAAAGTGTAGATGCCTAACCTGGACCTACTGGAAGTCTTCAGTCAGTCCAGCTTTTGAGGTCCAAGAACACAAATTAAAAAAAAATTCCCCACACTTAAAAACATGATCCCAAATGTGTCACAAAAATCACAAAATTTTAAGAAATTGGGCAGTTCTCCATAACAGTAAAATAGTTTTAATACTTCTCACTGTGAAACTGGCAGATAAAAAGTGACAAAAATTAGCCAGCTTGCCAAACTTATAATTAACAAACTTTGAGTGTATAGGTATATAAAATCTGAACTTCCCCCAAAGAGAATAAACATTTGTTTTTAGTTCTATTAGACATATTTTTGAACTGAACCAATACAAAACACAAAAATCCTCAAAAAACTCCAAAAGATACAGATCATAAGACCCTGTTCTATGACCACAATGCAATAAAATTAAAAATCAAATCCAAAAGATTTAAAAATTAATCACTTTTAACTCTTGCATCAAAGAAGAAAATCCAATGGAAATTATGAAATATTTAGAACTGAAAATCAACAAAAGTATTATCTACCAAAGGTACACAAAATACATTTTCAAATAATATTTAGAGGAAAATTTATAACCTTGAAACATCAGCTGATGGAAATAAATGAGCCAAACACTTAAAGCAAGAAGCTAGAAAATGAAAAAAAAATTAAATTAGTAAATTCAAAGAAAAGAGAAGATAGCAAAACTAGAGGTCCAAGTCAACATTAATGAAATAGAAAACAAACAAGTAAAGGAAAAAGAAGTGATGAACAAAATTAAATGTTAGCTCTTTTAAAATACAAACGAAATAGCCACAGGTCTGGAAAGACTCAATAAGAAAGTCATTAATAAACAATATTTGAAATTTTGAAAGTGACAGAATTTGTATTTAGCAGAGATTTTGAAAGATCATAAAATGTTTTGAAGCAATATATGCCAAAAATTTTTAAAACACAGATGGAATAGATGTTATACGATAAATAAATTACCAAAATGTGAATATATCAGTAACCAATATATTATATTAGTAATTTAAAATAATGTCATGGGGCTTCCCTGGTGGCGCAGTGGTTGAGCGTCTGCCTGCCGATGCAGGGGACACGGGTTCATGCCCCGATCCGGGAGGATCCCACATGCCGTGGAGCGGCTGGGCCCGTGAGCCGTGGCCGCTGAGCCTGCGCGTCCGGAGCCTGTGCTCCGCAACGGGAGAGGCCACAACAGTGAGAGGCCCGCGTACCGCAAATAAATAAATAAATAAATAAAATAATGTCATGAATCCTAGACGGTGTTTTGAGAGAGTTTTGGCAAAAACACCAAGAGCACTAGTTTCTTCTTCTGCAGATTTTTCCAGGTGTTGGGATGGCTATCCAAGTCATTTTAATAACCTATTAGGACATTAAAATTAACACTTGCTAAAGACAGTATAAGAAAATCAGGAAACAACACTGTGTGAAAATAGATGAAAAATCCTCAATGAAATATCAGCATATCCTTTTTAAAAAAGATAAAAGCATGAGGAATTTTTCAGAGGAGAAGCAGTGGCAGGTGGGTAGTTTCGACCAACGTTGAGAAATCTCCAAAAGATACAGGTTATCAGACCCTGTTTCCCGACTACGATGCAATGAATTCAGAACCGATCGGGACCGATCAGTTCTGGATGTCAGAATTTAGGCGAGGGGCATTAGCCCTCGGGCTGTGGAGGTCTGTAAACTGCGTGACTGCGGGTAACACAGGCCAGTCCCTGAGCCTGACCGAGCTTCCTGCTGGCTGTAGCTGCATCCTCCCAGATGGACGGTGTGCAGGAGGCTGGGCCTCCATCCTTGTTCTGGGTTTAGCAGTCTGGCTGGGATGCACCAGCCCCTTTCCAGGACAGCCAGGGGCTGCAGCCCAAAGCCCGAGGTTGCAGCTGTGCTGTGACAGGGACACAGAGCTTCTGCCCCGAGCCCCACGTCAGCATTCCACCAGGATGAGTGACTTCAGCACTTGGCTTTTGCCGATTTCTGCAGAGAAAGTCTGAGTTCCCAAATTGTTTTCCTCTGTAAGGGACCAAACACTTTCACAGATGCCAGTGTGCAAGAGTGTCATTTTGGATAAATTAACCATGACCTTTCAGCCCATCGCCCTTCTATGATTGGTGGACTCTGCATCCCAGCCTGCTCGGTGATCTCCACCATCTCCACCCTTTAGAGCAGCAAGGCTAGTTCCGAGATGCCGCAGAAGACCCAGGAGGGTGGAGGGTTGATGCACAGAGAAAGGAAAACGATGACTGACACCTGACGCTCACCTGATACTGGGGAATAAGACCAGGTCTGAGATAATGTAGTCCTATGACTACTACCTCCTGGGAAGTTTGCTTCTTTACAATGCGGCCAGAGGGCACTCACGAAAAATTTCAACCTGGAATGGATGAGTGATCAGTGTCTCCCAAATTCTCCCAAACTTCCTCCAAAATCTAGGAAATTCTGGTCATCCAGTATAGTGGGGGACCTGTCCAACACGGATGCTTGTTTAAGAGATCTGAAGGCTGTTGTTGGCGTTGGTTTGATTCACAGGAAAGGGCAATACCACCAATCAGAGTACCAGGAAGCTGGCAAGACCTAGAAGTAGAGTTGGGTCTTTAGAGGATTAGGGAATGGCCACCGCTCTTCCCTGAGTCACTCACTGTCTAAGGAAGACACAGCATCATGAAACATCAGTAGTAAAAGTCAGCCTCTGTGAGGACACGTCAACGAACCCAGGGTCACCCGGGTGACAGTGTCCCTGGGAGAATCCAAATACAAAGGAGTTAATGTGCGCAACTCCCACTCCTGTGGTTTCTGGCAGACATCTATTTCTTGAAGCACTGCAGCTTCTGGCTCACCCTCGCAGTGGTCACCACGGCGGGCACCCAGGATTGGGGCCACATTCCCCACCCACGTGGTTTCTGATTGCTGGAATTCCTTTATTTTGTACCGACATCAGAGGGATGGCAACCTGCCTAGGGCCCATGGGTCAGAGCCTGGATTTGGAAGTGAAGGATCACAAGAGACGTGGTGCTAACGGAATCAGTGTAGCCTCGGGCTGCAGCCACAGTGGACAGGCAGGAGAAGGCAGCGCCTCCAGGCTGCCCTTATCTGCCCTTCAATGCAGGATAAAGTCCAGTGCTTCCAAACGCCAGAGGGAATCAGGCTGAAGGGAAGGAGGAAAGGTGGGACCCTTCACATACCTCCACCGCCTCCCGACTTCCTGCTCTTGGGTTCCAAAGAGAAGAGAGGGAGCAGAGGAAGGTGTGCAAAGGTGCTTTATTCAGAGTGCCTAGTCCTACCCGGGGAGCAGCGGGTCCCATCCGTGGATGCAAATGCAGGGTCAGGACACATTCTTTTTGAGGTAAGTGCTCCAGAGTTCTGCTGTCCTTGTGTTTTGTGAGGGATGAGGACAGACCAGTCACCTGACCTCATCCTCTGGGACCACATGGACAAATCCTAACAGTTAGCAGAGCCATCCCTCCAACGCTTCAGTGGTGTTTGAGGTCTGTGTGTGTGTAGTGTGTGTGCATGCGTGCGTGTGTGTCCGTGCATGTTCCCACCTCCATAGGAGTGATCAGAGGACTCTGAGCTCCTAGAGTTTCAGGTCAACAGTCTGGACGTATCTACTTGAACTAGGCCAAACTCACCAGGACCTGATACAACTTAGGAATGAGAAGAAAGTCTTCAGAGGCAGTTAAGGGCCCAAATCTGGTGACCTCAAGGTAGGGAGATTTTCCAGATGGGCGATCATGTGCACCCTTTAAGTCTGGGTCCAGAGGTTAAAACTGTGACATCAGGAACGTGAAGCCTGAAGACAGTGGTGGCAGACGCCAAGGTGATTTCCATATTTCGCTTATTTTTTTTTTTTGCGGTACGCGGCCCTCTCACTGCTGTGGCCTCTCCCGTTGCGGAGCACAGGCTCCGGACGCGCAGGCTCAGCGGCCATGGCTCACTGGCCCAGCCGCTCTGCGGCATGTGGGATCCTCCCGGACCGGGGCACGAACCCGCGTCCCCTGCATCGGCAGGCGGACTCTCAACCACTGCACCACCAGGGAAGCCCTATTATACATCTTCTACATTCCTCTTTAGCTTTCTGTTAAACTCACACGAGATTTCCCCCAGAGCCTGCAGACAGGAAGTCAGCCTGACCAAGGCCTTAATTTCAGTCTCAAGGTGCCCTGAGCGGGAACCCAGACCGGCCATGCCGATTTCTGACCTGCAGAATTGGAAGCAAATAAAGGGTGTCGCTTTCAGGTGCTGAGGTAGTGGTGATCTGTTGTGTAGCAATAAATAACTAATAAAATACAATATTCTAAGAACGACATTCCCACTCACATCTCCTCATGAGGCTGCCGCTCCAATTTAAATGCAAGTATGTAATTTAATAGAACTTGACAAAGTTAATTCTAAAAAATACAGGGAAATATGGGAAAAGAATCTGAAAAAGAATAGATTATATGTATAACTGAATCACTTTGCTGTACACCTGAAACTAACACAACATGGTAAATCAACTATATTCCAATATAAAATAAAAGTTAAAAAAATAAAGTTCAGGAATTTATATAAAATAAAGGTAAAAAATAGAAGGAAGTTCTAGGAACTAGTAAAATAATTGGAGGGGAAAAAAATCTTCTGGTTATCAAGATTTATTGTAAAGCTGTAATAATTAACATTATTGTATTGGAATGGTAGATAAATACGTTGATGTACCCTTAGCAGAGTCCACCAGAGAGACAAACACGGATACGGAAACCTGGTCTGCGTAGAATCAGCGTGAGGATAAGTGAGAACAGCATCAATTATAAAATAAATAGCATCGAGAGAACTGGATTTCCACACTGAAAACAAAAGATTGCAAGCTCAGGCCGCACATAACACTAATTTCTAGATATTTTAAATATCTGCATTTTAAAAACAAAATTTTAGAACTCTTAGGGAAAATGTAGATAAACTATATGATCCTCCATGCGACAGGACAATATTTTCTTAACCCACTCCACCTGTCCTCCAAGAAAAACATCACACACATGAAGAAAGCAGCTTATTAAATCTCACCACATTGCTATTATAAGTTTACAAAGAGACAACAAAAGAAGTAAAAACGTAAGTAACCAACAGGAAGAGTTTTGCAATGTGTACACTAATATAAATTTGTGACAGAGAAGAGCTCATGGAAAAAATTGAGAAGAGGGCTTCCCTGGTGGCGCAGTGGTTGAGAGTCCTCACAGAATATTATGTAAACTGGAATACTACATGACAGGTCAAACAAATACATTGGATTTGCATGAATCTACATGTGCTACGTCTTAAAAACAAACTGATGAATAAAGGAAAGAAAATTAGGACTACTTGGGGAAATGACTGATTTCAGGACTAGCTCAAGATAAATATAAAATGATCCTGGAATGCTGTGTAGTGCCAGTTGATAAGAAAGTGCTTTTTTAAAAAGCCATAATCATGAGGTCGTAGGAAGGAACACAGGAACCAACTGTAAGCTCCCACTGTCCAAAGCTTGGATAACGGAGGCAACCAACTAAAGTGGTTTTGGATTATAACCCACAATATAAACTAAATATCCACGACTGCAGACTGATATAAATATGATGGCTTGCATAAATATAAGAACAGAAAAGACAAATCTCATCTGCAGGAAGTTTGGAAATAATTTACATAGACGCTCTGCTCTCCTGGAGGGAGCATAACTCCCCAGGGGAAACTGCACAGAGGGGCTGGCTCCCAAGGGGACAGGACAGAAGGGGAGAGCAAGCAACTTCACGGAGGAGAGCCCTGATAAATACCCCTCCCCACGCAGTCAAGGGTGAGGTCATTGCTGACAAATCCTGGTGACAGCAAGTGCCCCTGAAGTGACGTGATGGGAATAGTACTTCGCCTCTGTGATCTTCTCCCCCAAACCGCAAATCCTATATTCTAATCATAAGAAAACATCAGATAAATCTCAATACAAGGACATATTACAAAAAACCCTACCAGTCCATCCTCAAAACTGTCAAGGTCATCAGAATAAAGGAACGTCTGTGAAAGTATCACGGCCAAGGGCAGCCTCAGGAGACAGGACAAGTAAATGTCATGTGGTACCAGGATGGGGTTCTGGGAAAAGTAGAAGGACATTTGGTAAAAGCTGAAGAAATCTGAATAAAAGTATTGGCTTCAGTTAATAATAATGCATCAACACTGGCTCATTAGTTATAACAAATGCACCTACTAATGTAAAGCATGAACAGTAGGGTAAACAGGTTTATGGCTACTCTGTACTATCCATGTTAAAAAAAAAAAAAAGGATCTAAACCCGAAAATTTTCTAAGCGATAAAGTTTATTAAAAAGAAAACAAGGGACTTCCTTGGTGGCAGAGTGGTTAAGAATCCACCTGCCAATGCAGGGGCCATGGGTTCAATCCCTAGTCCAGGAAGATCCCACATACCATGGAACACCTAAGCCCATGAGCCACAGCTACTGAGCCCCTGTGCCACAACTACTGAGCCTGTGCTCTAGAGCCCGTGCTCCGCAACAAGAGAAGCCACCGCAATGAGAAGCCCGTGCACCACAACGAAGAGTAGCCCCTGCTCGCTGCAACTAGAGAAGGTCCACGCGTAGCAACAAAGATGCAACGCAACCAAAAAAAGAAAGAAAGAAAGAAAACAAAAACAGAACTAATTGTTTAGCATGATTCCATTTTTTAAAAAGACAAAAGATGATAAAATTTAAAAACTATTAAATCTAGGGGTGTATTATTATAACAACACATTAAACTTTCTTACATGATACTAATTTGGGTGCCTTTCATTTTATGATTCTTAAGATTTTAAAAGGTAGTTCACATTTGAAGAAAAAAGAAAGATGCCAAATATTCTGAGATTAGATGATGATCACTGGTCTGGACCAGCACAGAATTACTGACTTGATTTTACGGTACACATTCTTTTCCTTCTTTCACATCTATCTATTTTAATCGTGGTGAGGAATTCAAACAATTCTACTTAATATTCTGCTTTACAGGTAATGGTTGAAACACCTCAGCCAGTGGAGACCTGTCGTGGCCCCATACTTACGGAATCTTCCCAAGTAAATACTTCAGTTTACAAGGAGCCCCTGAACAGGCAGGAGGCCGAAGGTTTTCAGATCAGAAGTGCTAATAGGTAATTTGTGTTTATAAAAATACTTCAGACAGCTGAAAGCCCCCTACTAAACGATGACTTTGAAACCCTATTCGCATATATGGACACTGTGTTAGGGACCCTCTGCCTCTTTCCCGCACTCTGTCTGCAGGGGTCAAGTTTGGAACCCCCAGAAATGCAGGGTGAGCAAAAGCAGTCTGCTCTCTCCCTGGACGCTGTGCTCAAACTCACTTTGTACCTGAGACAGCAGAGGACAGCTCTGAGGGTAATCGACAGCCAGGTAGCTTTCTAAAAGGTTCTGAAAGCCTTTGCCAAAAAGGATAGTAGCAGGATGCCTAGCATTATTAAAAAAAAAAAAAAAAAGACAGTCTAGGAACCAAGAGAAAGAAAAGGAACCAACCAAAGTGCAGAGATGTGTTTATCCAGACACTGAAGAGACAGCTCTGCCAGGGTGATGCCTTGTTGATTACTAAGCCGGCCTTAAGTGGACCTGACAGGTGAGGACTAATGACTTCGTGTAGTTATGGCCCCATGGGGATGGGGATAAGCTGATGCCAGTCATTTGCCTAAAAACATCTGGTTAAAGACCACTGTTCTCTGCCTGCTTTGGGACATGATATTAATTAAAAACCAAAGGGATGGAAATTCCCTGGCGGTCCAGGGGCCAAGACTCCGTGCTTCCAGTGTGGGGGGTGTGTGTTCCATCCCTGGTCAAGGAACTAGGATCCCACATGCCTTGCACGTAGCCAGAAAAAGAAAAAGAAAAAGGAAAAAAAAAAAAGGGATGACAGCTTTTCTATGTTACCAAAGCAACACAACGGATGGCCCCCAAATGTGCAATCAGTTGATTCAAACTCATCTTGCTTTGCTTGGTCCTAGTGAGAAATAAGTCTCAAGAATGAGGAATGAGTTGCTGGGGGAGGTGGGCACTCTCTAAAGCGAAGTTTTGTGCTTCTATAAAACCCTAGAGAAAACGTCTCTCTTTACAACCGTGGGTCTGAACTTTCAGCGAAAGGTGACAGGCCCATCAGAGCATAGGGTAAAAGATATGGTAGCTCTCCCTACTGGCCATAAAATGCATGCATACACAGACCTTCAGTATTTCACGAAAATATCACGGGGTCATTCGCACGCTGAAGCCCACCAAGCAATCGCAGGTTAAGAATTGATATATTTTCTAGGCACCTAAACTCTGGCAACTATTACAGGTTATTAATAATTCTGTAATGGCAAAAGTGTTCATACAACCCTAAATGAGAACTGTGAAAATAAACACGATGCTGCATACGGTCTCAAAAATGTGTACAAAACTTTTATACACAAAACAAACTTAACACTTAAGAGGCAGGACACATGTTGGTTACTGTGCTCGGCCCCGGGCGTCCCCGGGAGTCCCGACCAGCAGGACAAATCCTTGTGAGTCCGAGGAGGAACCTGTAGGGGTTGAAAAGAGAAGAAGGGGCAGGAGACGCGAAAGAATGGAGGCAAGACAAAATCCTGATCAAGCCTCAAACCTTTATTGCTGCAGTAGCTGTATTTATACAGTACAGAGAAAGGGGGGCGGGATCCAGAATAAGGGAAGTACTTGGCAAATTATCATTGGTGCTGCGTGCGCGGGCTTTCGTTTTAGGCGGGGGCTTTTATCTCATTAAGCAGGAAGAGAAGCAGGGTGTCGGCCATCTTCTAATGGCGAAAACTTCTTGGCTCCCAACAGGTTACGTGATGGGGGACATCAAATGGTACTAACAGCTTTAAAATGTGGAGGGGGACTGTGTGCAGGACAATAATTTTTCACCTTGTAATTGGATGTGATTGGGAGCAAACCATTTACTAAATGATTTATAAATATAACAAAGAAAATATAGCTAGGGATATTTTAAATAGAAATCTATGTGGATCAGATTTTTAATATATTTATTTAATAAAAATTAAGACAGATCTCTTCATTCCAGCCAAGAGTTATTACAGCAACTTAAAAACAGATTTACAAGTGAAGATGGAGAGATTATCACACTAAGAGAAGTCAGACAGCAAAAGACAAGTATCATATGAAATCACTCGTATGTGGAATCTAATTTTTAAAAAGGATACAAATGAACCTATTTACAAGACAGACACAGACTTACAGATTTCAAAAAACAAACTTACAGTTACCAAGGAGGAAACATGGCCGGGGAGGGATAAATTAAGAGTTTGGGATTAACATACACACACTACTATATATAAAGTACATGACCAACAAGGACCTACTGTATAGCACAGGGAACTATACTCAGTACTCCGTAATAGCCTATATGGGTAAAGAATCTGAAAAAGAATGAACACATGTATGTGTAGAACTGAATCACTTTGCTGTACACCGGAAACTAGCACAACACTGTAAATCAACTCTACTCCAATAAAATTTTTAAAACATAAAAATAAATTTTAAAAAATTTACAGGTGAAGAAAGGGGCAGATTACTGAACCAAAGCAGAAACTAGATGTCAAGGCCAGTCTTTGTAGGCAGATTAACCTCTATGCCCATAGATAAGCCTCTAGGGATTAATTACTTCCATTTAAAAATTATGGCTTAGTTCAAATGATACTAGAAGTACATTTATTTCTCACTTAACAGAAATGATGGTGCTCTTGCCACTGGCTGGGGACTGTGCCCGGCAGCAAACCAGAGGGGCACCGTCCTCTCCATGGACAGGCAGAGCACTTCCTGTGACCCGGCCCCCCCCTGCCTGTCTGATCTTTTCCTGTCCCCATTTTTCTCAACATGACATGTAAATGACCTTCCCTTAGGCCCCCTCTCTCCTGGCTTCCAGGCTTTTCTAGGCAGCCCTCTTTGGATGGCCCTTTCTGCACCATCACCCCCGACACCCGCCAGTCTCCTCCAGCCAAATCCAACTTTTTTTTCAGGTCTCAGTTGGTTTTTCCCTCAAGGTTATTTGAGCTTTTGTAATACTCTTTACACTTCAAATTATTTGCTCAAAGTCTGTGTTTCTGATTCAAGGCTGTGATCAATAATGACATGGAGCCCAGGGCTTCCCTGGTGGCGCAGTGGTTAAGAGTCTGCCTGCTGATGCAGGGGACGCAGGTTCGTGCCCCGGTCCGGGAAGATCCCACGTGCCGCGGAGCGGCTGGGCCTGTGAGCCATGGCCGCTGAGCCTGCGCGTCCGGAGCCTGTGCTCCGCAACGGGAGAGGCCACAACAGTGAGAGGCCCGCGTACCGCAAATAATAATGACATGGATTCCAAACCCTAGCAAAATTCCTAAAACAGAACAGATAAGGATTGATAAAGATTTAGAGAATAAATAAATGCAGACATGAATAAATGAATGACTGGCTCATGTGTTGTTGAGAGACTACAGTTTGCAGCAGCTTCAAGGGCTCTGCGCAGAGTGAGCCCTACAAAGGGAGCACGGAGGCCTGCCCTCAGGAGAGATGCCACAGTCGCTCGAGGCACAGCTGTGCACAGCTGGCTCTTTGGAAGTCACAGAGCAAGTGTTTGCTCCAGACCCCGGCCTTGTCCGTTCAACCGCCCACCCTTGCAGGACTCACACGCCAAAGCAGTACATCGAACGCCCAAGTAACAGTAAGACACTGCTCCACTCGAACCTTTTCATAAGATTTTCCAGCAGACAATACAGTGTCTGGCTACGGTGGGAGTTCAACAAATACTGATGTGTTAAGTGGCTGCACAAATACACTGAGAGCCACAGAACAGAATAAAAAGAATAAATTCTAAGATCAGGGTAAAAGGGATTCCAAGCCCATATTTCCTCAAAGAAGAATGCTTTAGCCAAAATAACCCATGTTGAATATTTATCCTGCATGAGCAGGTTGGCATTTTTAGAAATTAGACTTTCTTTTCCCTTCATTAGATGTCCTCATTAGACACTTTATTTCTAAGTTTAAATCCATCGAAAATACACAGAAATAAGAAGAGGCGATATAGAACCATACATTTGCAAACACTTAAAATCAAAACAGAAAACAGCCATCATCCGTTCTTTTCTCATCATACCTTAATTTGATATGCAAACGAGCATGGCTTCTGCCCATATCAGAATTTTACTTGGCAATTTGCTAATTCACTTTACATAATATAGCACAGACACAGACATTTATACATAAAATTATATGCAGATCTTTTTATCATTTCTAATATTTTATTAACAGATGTTGCAAGTGTGATGATTTCTAATACTCCAAGGGAACCCACCATGTTACTGTAAAATGTTCTCTAATCTTTTTCCTGATTACCCGTTTGACTGTATTCCAACAAAATGACCTCATTTTCCTTTTATCTATTTTATATACAAGGGATGAAAAGCCCGATTTGATAACAGTGGGCTTTTTATTGAAGAGGAAATAAAATCCCAAAATAACTTTCTGAATGTGAAATCCCCCAGTACTTAGCCTTCATGAATAAGCTAATCAGCATCTCCAAATAACACTTTAATATAAAGAAGTAGTGGCTATTCACTGAATTTCACACCTGGTTTGTAAAGCAGAGTTGTGGACAAATCTAGTCTGAACTTCTGAAAGAAAAAGTTTACTTAATTATGTTAGGTATTTTATCAAATGCTTTATAAGAATTTTCTTCTTTTTTACCTTTTTTTTTTTTTTTTTGGCTGCACCACGCGGCATACAGGATCTTAGTTCCCCAACCACGGGTGGAACCTGTGCCCCCTGCAGTGGAAGCGTGGAACCCTAACCAATGGACTACCAGGGAAGTCCCTGAGTTTTCTTCTTTATCATTGATTTATTCTTTACAGAAATACTGTTTTATTCATCTAGTAAATACATAATTCTTATAATAATTATATGAAGATAAGTAGATAGTTTACATATATTAAACTGTTGAGACAAAAATTTAAATACATAATTTAAACATTTCGCATCTTATGGTCTTCTAAATTTAACTAAGAGAAGCACTGATTGTCAAGAACAATTGTTTTTAAAGGATCTGGCATCCTTTAAAAAGAAAAAGTCAAAAAACTAAAAATAAAGCTACCATATGATGCAGCAATCCCACTCCTGGGCATATACCTGGAGAAAATCATATGTTGAAAAGACACATGCACCCCAATGTTCACTGCAGCACTATTTACAATAGCCAAGACATGGAAGCAACCTAAACGTCCATCAACAGAGGAATGGATAAAGAAGATGTGGTACATATATATAATGTAATATTACTCAGCCATAAAAAAGAATGAAATAATGCCATTTGCAGCAACATGGATGGACCTGGAGATTGTCCTACTAAGTGAAGTAAGTCAGAGAAAGACAAATACCATATGATATCACTCATATGTGGAATCTAATTTAAAAAATGATACAAATGAATGTATTTACAAAACAGAAACAGACTCACAGAGTTCAAAAACAAACTTATGAAAAAAAAAACAAAAAAACAAACTTATGGTTATACGGGGGTAAGTGGGCGGAGGGATAAACTAGCAGCTTGGGATTAATATACACACACTACTATATATAGAATAGATAAGCAGCAAGGACCTACTGTACAGCACAGGGAACTATACTCAATATTCTATATTAACCTATATGGATAAAGAATCTTAGAAAGAATAGGTACATGTATATGTAGAACTGATTCACTTTGCTGTACACCTGAAACTAACACAACATTGTAAATCGACTACACTCCAAAGAAATTTTAAAACAATAAAAGGAAAAGACATGTCTGGCAGGTAATGATCTATTGTAAAAATGGCCACACGTATAAGAACAGAATTTGATCCAAGTTGTGTTTCTACTCACTTGGGCCCTAGAGCCCCAGGAAGACTCAGTCACACTGCTTTGTATCACTTAACTCTTCAGCCTCTAAGCCCGTGAATCTGCCTTTCACCTCGAACTTGACCAGGGAGCTGGCGAGAACCCACGTAGTGCCTGAAGTAGCATGACTGTCAGAAAAGAGGGAAACGCTTAACCAATAAGAAATGGGTCTGCCCTTGGACTCTGTGACCTTGGACAATGTTTTTTAGCTCTCTTTGGTTTTACTCTCTCTTCTGTAAAATGAATGTATTAATAATAAATTCCTCACCATTTTGTTTGAGAACTAATTCCGAGGAGACATTCAGTGTGTTCGGAACAGTGCCTGGTCCATGGTAATCACTAGGCGGACTTGAGCTTGGACTAGCAATGGTTTTATAATAGTAATTAAACAAGGAGGCCATTCCACAGAGGCAGCCTGTGTGAGCAAACCAACCCTCCACGCGCCTCAAGATTAAGAAATCCAAACAGACGACTAATCTTCCCTAATAAGGCACCACTTGAGCTGTAGCCAATCACAGAATTTCCCTGCTTTGCTTCTGTGTCTTCTCTACAAAAGCCTGGCCCCCAGCTCCTGGCGGCGGGGCCTCCCGACTACTCCCGCCATGGCCTTGCCCGACTTGAGTCAAATAAGTTATTAAGTTTTTAATATGCCTCAACGTATCTTTTAACAGCATTACGATTTGTATTTGTATTGTGTGCATCATGTAAAATCTTCTATAGTTTCATAACTTGTCCTTGAAAACTGCTCTATTTACACTATAAATATTGCATATATACTCTACACAAACAATATACCCTGGCACATTGACCAAGGAAGAGTTATCCTGTGATAGGCTGAGTTTGACCTGAGCCCTGGGTTCCTGGAAAGTGGGGAAGGTTGAAGGAATCCTGTCCTCGCCCCTTCTGGGTTCCAGGGACCAGCCTAGGGTGACGAATCTCCCCGACACCAGGTAGCACTCAGGCACAGCCCCCTTGTTCACCTGTGACAGTGCCGGACACAACCTGTCCAAACCCCCATTCTTTGCTGTCTTCTAACAGATTAGCTGGACTGTCTCGTACCCGCTGATCCATGGGAACAAAACGCTTGCTAAGCAAACTTTGGTTAAGCATCTGTTCTTCCCCCAGGCCCTACACCTGGGCCCCCACGCAGCCCGAGCCAGCAGACGGCCCCCTCGACTCCCTGAGGACCCCTCCCAGAACAGACTGGCCTCAAGGTGGCCATGATCCCAACCCCACCTCTCAGCCCATGTCTCCACTCTTGGTCTTTCTAGCCTTTGTACACTTCTCTTAAAAGAAACCCACTTTTGGGCTTCCCTGGTGGCGCAGTGGTTGAGAGTCCGCCTGCCGATGCAGGGGACATGGGTTCGTGCCCCGGTCCGGGAAGATCCCACATGCCATGGTGCAGCTGGGTCCGTGAGCCATGGCCGCTGAGCCTGCGCGTCCGGAGCCTGTGCTCCGCAACGGGAGAGGCCACAACAGTGAGAGGCCCGCGTACCGCCAAAAAAAAAAAAAATTAGAAAAAAAAAAGAAACCCACTTTTGCCCTAATTCTTGACCTTGCAGATCTTATGGTCACCATGTTGAAGGGGAGCAGAATTTGGCCTTCTTGGCATCAGGATGACTTTGGGCTGATTGTTTTTAAGACACAGCAGATGCGGGGAAAGCTCAGAAAACCAAGTAGAAGTCACCCTTTTTACAAGGGTTTACAAGGGAAATCTCCATATGTAAGAGCGACTCCACACCAGCAAGAGGAGGGTAATCCCCAGGAACTCTTATCAGTGGGGAAGGCATCAGCTTAAATCTGCATCACAGCCTCACACTTGTTTCCTGATAACCTCCCAGCAGTGGCCCCGCGACTCCCGTAAATATTTTTTTGCCTTTAGCTGGAGATGATATTTAACGTGATGACTGGGGCCATTTCAGAGTTACTCAGTTTCACTGGCTGTCCCCGTGTATACAGGAGGTATACTTATCCAAGCTTACGTTTGGTTTTCTACTGTGGTCTCAACCAAGAACCTAAAAGGGTAGAGGGAAAATTACTTTCTGTCCCCTGGAGTGTTCGCCCAAATACAATATCCTCCTCCCCCTGTTGTAACAGGGCACCTCCACCCACCAGCACACACAACAATCCTTTCAAATGGCTGGAAAGAAAAGTTTTCCTCAACACCTTAGGGCTCCTGGCTGGGTCTGAAAATTACACTGGCGAAGGCAGATGGACAGGAGAAAAGCCTACATGTTTATTAATCTAAGTTTCTCGTGACATGGGCGCCTCCATAAGGACACGAGGACCCAAAGAAACAGAGCTGAGCACGTGATGCTGGGTGTGGTGCAGAGCGGGCAGTCGTGGAGGACGGCGGGGCTCGGGGACGATGAGTGATGTAGTAACTGGGGGGGTCAGCAAGGTCTGCTTGTCGGGACTCTTCTTGGTTCCCGCCGTGTGTGGAGATGCAGATATTCTTTTCCTCTGGGTGTGCAGAGGGTACCTCTCACCTGAGGGCTTTGTGACCTGCTTCAGGGGAGAGAGGTGGGGGGAAGCTCAGAGGGACCTTCGTGCTTCCGCTATTTTCTCAAACTCCGTCAACTTAAAATATCCACATCCCAAGGTGCCATATTTGGGGTATCATGTCCTGAACCCCATCAGAATAAAGTCTCTCCTTACTAAGTCGGGATGTGTTTTTTATTTGACACCTGTCACAGGTGTGGGTAGGACTCCCTAGTTGGTTCTCCCAAACCAGCAAAAGTTGGTAGGTAGTCACCCTGTCTCTTCCTTCCTCTCGTTAAGAAAATATCAGACCCTGTCAAAGCGTCCAGACTGCAAGATGGAGTCGCTGACGCTAAGCCCCATGTCTGCAAATGGAAATTTACCTACTTCTAGGCTGGGCTCTCCCAGAAAAGGGAGTCCCAGGCCAACCAGTCACGTCTGCTGTTCAGCAAAAGTCACCTGACCTACCCCGCACCTTCCCCTTGCTCCACATGAAGAAAGTGACTCTGCTTTTCCGGTCAGCAGACACACCGTGTAACTTCCCGTTCCTGCTGTGTATGGAAATGATCAATAAACAACCTATAACAGGAACAGCAAAGAGTTTTGAGCCAAACTGAGGACTCTAGCTCAGGAAATGCAGATTAAAGAAGCACTTGAATTGTTTTCCTCCAGGCGACAAGGGGTAAGCTTATCAAGGCAAAAACTATGAAGTTATATAAGCTGTTTATCATGAATTAGGATCGGAGCTGCAAGAATTACGGGTGCTTGTTAAGCAGGGATTGGTTGGGGTGTGAATCGGTTGCGCAGTTAAAAAGGGGAGACCTCGGGACCATAAGGGTGCAGCTGACAGCTGCTGCAGATACTGTTTTGAGAAAGGCTGGTGGTGTCCTTGAGTTTGATACAATTTAGAGAAAATTCAAGTTTTCAGGGATGCAGGAATGTGTCTGAAACCACACCCACAAAGGCCACCCAACTCCGTTTTTTTTTTTGCGGTACGCGGGCCTCTCACTGTTGCGGCCTCTCCCGTTGCGGACCACAGGCTCCGGACGCGCAGGCTCAGCGGCCATGGCTCACGGGCCCAGCCGCTCCGCGGCATGTGGGATCCTCCCGAACCGGGGCACGGACCCGTGTCCCCTGCATCGGCGGGTGGACCCTCAACCACTGCGCCACCAGGGAAGCCCCATTTCAATTTTCAAAAGCACTCTTTTCTTCAATGCTGGAAGCAGATGCATGATGCCTATTTGACAGGCCACAAGGCAGTTGTTCTAGTTGAAGTTAAACCGCGTATAAGCCAGAATGACTTCCCCGCCCTCAATATGTGAACATGGCTCCCATCACTGCTCACTTTGGTCTATAAAACTCTCTCACTTGACAACTCTTTGGAGCTCCCTTTCTCTTTTCTGGACTGGATGCTTCCTGGCTCATGAATCCTTAAATACAAGCCACTACATCAAAAATTAAGTGTCTGTGAAATTTTCTTTTAACAATTCAAAGATTAACTGTGTTTTTATGAATCACCTGAACAATGGGTACCTTTAATTTCAATATCTGAATTTCCAAAAAAGGAAACTCCAGTGTTTCCCCCTGCTCCAATGCTGCCCTGAGGTCTCCTAAAGATCATTTGCTCTCAGCATCTAAGCTTCACTTTCCTCTCTGCAAGGACTAAAACTGGAAACAAAGCTTTTTTACCTTGATTTTCATAGTAATAGCTCACCAAAGGGAACTGTGCAGTGCAGACCTTTCCTGAAACTGTGAGGCAAGATGAAGTACTCTAGCATAGCGCAGCACGTGATTTAATAATAATAATCGGTTTTTAGAGGTCTCTCCCTGCCTTCTCCAGCCCCCTCCATTCCCCACCCCCAGTTTCTTTGAAGTGGAACATTTCTCACACTCTTTTATGAAGAACTATTTCCCTTCGGCAGACTCAGCTCTGGGGCTACTTGTACATATGCAAACATTCACTAAGGGTTCTGCTAAGCAGCGATCCCACACAAATCTCTGGCAAAGAGCTCTGAAAGAAAAATCTTCTGTTAATATTACCCAGCAAAGCTTCCTAAGCACCTGTTTCATTGTCTGCTGGGTGATCTAAGTGGAAAGAGGCTGCATTCAATTTATCCTCCTTGATATTAATTATGGCACTTATATAGCAGAACATCTTAATGCACCTCTGCTGTTGTTGCTATGTTAACATTACATTTAAAAATCACAGCTATTTATGTGATGCTTTCAACAGCTCAGACCTGTAAAAAATACAGTAAAGAGAACAACCAGGGCTTCCCTGGTGGCGCAGTGGTTGAGAGTCCACCTGCCGATGCAGGGGACACAGGTTCATGCCCGGGTCTGGGAAGATCACACATGCCGCGGAGCGGCTGGGCCCGTGAGCCATGGCCGCTGAACCTGCGCGTCCGGAGCCTGTGCTCCGCAACGGGAGAGGCCACAACATTGAGAGGCCCGTGTACAGAAAAAACAAACCAAAAATACAACCAAACCAAAGACTTGGCTTTTTTTTCCTTTCCATTTACAGAAGCAACACATTAGCACATTAATATGCAAATACACTTTCACGGAGGACCATCTCAAGTTATAGAGTCACGGAAATGATCTGTAACCCACCGCTCAAATCCCCGTCCCTTTCCCACAGGTAAATGTGCTTATCAGTGTGATATGCATTCTTTCAGTGAATTTTCCCTTTTTCATAATTTCCTTTCCTCTCATTTCAAACTAAGCTCGTGTCAAAGGAAATATTATTTGTGATACGTGTTAAAACAGCAAGGCAGACCTGATTCAGGACTAGGTGATAGGTACACGTGCTACTGCAGTGGGGTTTTGCAGTGAGACAGATTGAACTCTACTGAAACATGACCAGGAAAAGTAGGAGTTTGTGGCCAAGGAGCACAGGGTGGGGACATCGGTGGGTGGAAATTTGCTAAAAGGAAGCATCCAGGGTAAGTGTGTGTGGGGGGGCTGTTCTGGCTGAAACAACCGACGGGGTTCCTGTTGCAGGCAGACTGGGCGATCACGTGTCACCTGGGGGGTGGGGGCTGGGAACTGTGCACACGGACAGGGATCCGATATTGGGGTTGGGGGATTCTGGCTGAACTGACTAGCAGGGTCCAAATTAAGGGTGGGAGGGTGGGGGGTGGGGACAGACTGGGAGCTGGGGATTGACATGTAACGCACTGTTATATAGAGAGTAGATAACCAACCAGGACCTACTGTACAGCTCAGGGAGCTCCGTTCAATATTATGTAACAACCTAAATGGGAAAAGAATTTGAAAACGAATAGATGCCTGTAGACGTATAACTGAATCACTTTGCTGTACACCTGAAACTAACACAACATTGTGTTGACTTAAAAAAAAAATGCACAACATGAGAATTGCAAGTTAAGGTTTGTTTGGGGCAAAATGAGGACTGCAGCCCTGGAGCCAGCACGCCAGAGAGCTCTGAGAAACCGCTCCAAAGAGGCGAGGTGGGGGGGGTGGGGAGGTCAGTACACACGTGATTTTGGCGAAGGGAGAGTACATGCAATCAAGCACATACTTTTTGCAGAAGGTTTCTGCTAGTCTCGTGCAGGTTACTGACGGTCACGAGGAGCAGACATCATCAAGAAAGATTTTAGTGCTTTTCTAGATACGAGGAGGTGCAAGAATTGGGCTCGTAAAATCTTCTCCTAAAAATATCTATCTGAAGACCTGTTCTGTCAGTATTCCCCAGAGCCCAGAGTGCCTGCCTCATTCCTGCTCTCCACCCTGAACTCCTCTCAGGGGTGCGAAAAGTCAGCAGCCGCAGCAGCTCAGGATTTGATCCTTCTAGAGGTAGATGGCAAGTGCCAATGAAAAATGCCAATCTGTAGTTGACAGGAGATTACGATTGACATGTACACACTGCTATATATAGAATAGATAACCAACAAGGACCTATTGTATAGCACAGGGAACTCTACTCTCTCTCTCTCTCTCTCTCTCTCTCTATATATATATATATATTTAACATCTTTATTGGAGTATAATTGCTTTACAATGGTGTGTTAGTTTCTGCTTTATAACAAAGTGAATCAGTTATACATATACACAAGTTCCCATATCTCCTCCCTCTTGCGTCTCCCTCCCTCCCACCCTCGCTATCCCACCCCTCTAGGTGGTCACAAAGCACCGAGCTGATCTCCCTGTGCTATGCGGCTGCTTCCCACTAGCTGATCTCCCTGTGCTATGCGGCTGCTTCCCACTAGCTATCTATTTTACGTTTGGTAGTGTACATATGTCCATGCCACTCTCTCACTTTGTCACAGCTTACCCTTCCCCCTCCCCACATCCTCAAGTCCATTCTCTAGTAGGTCTGTGTCTTTAACAACCTTAATGGGAAAAGAATTTGAAAAATAGAGGCATGTATATGTATAACTGAATCACT
Source organism: Phocoena sinus (assembly GCF_008692025.1). Classification (NCBI taxonomy): domain Eukaryota; kingdom Metazoa; phylum Chordata; class Mammalia; order Artiodactyla; family Phocoenidae; genus Phocoena; species Phocoena sinus. Next base: position 115,077,392 of record NC_045768.1, read on the forward strand.
TTGCTCTACATCTGAAACTAACACAACATAGTAAATCAACTATACTTCAACAAGTGAAAATTTGTAAAACCAAAATTTATAAGGGTCTAACTTATTTTCAGTATTAAAGTATTACATGTAAATTCCCATTTTTGTGAAATGACATAACTTTAAGAAGTGTTACCCCCCAAATGCATGTTTTTGATAAGTAAATCATTAAATATGAAAAAAATAAAAATAAAATATAAAATTTTTTTTAATGGGGCTCTTAAGGACATGCCAAGCATGAGGTCTGACTGAAAACGGCTCAAAGGAGCCCAACTCGAGTTTGGTCAAGGAGAGATTCTTTGCCAATTGCTTTGTTGAATAGTGTTTTTGTAAATTTTACATATTTATGTCAAACGCTAAGAAAATTATTCAATTCTAAGTAGCAAACAGGAACGTCTCCATTGATAAGTTCTCCTTCATGTGCTCTAAGTTGCTTTTGTACTGGGAATGGGCTGCCTGAATTGGAGGGAGCTGCTGCAGGGAGAAGGTGGCAAAGACCACCAGCGCACAGGGTTCTAGCACAGGCGGGGCGGGGGTCCCTACACCCTGGGGCTGCTCCTGTCCATTACTGTGCATGACTGGTTCAGCCGCCTCCTGCAGCCCTCCCAGCCTTCAGTCTGGGAGATGCCTACCCCCCACACACCCCCGCCAGCCCCGGGTTTGCCCTCTCCCCTATATGCTTCTTTCTTCCTGCAGCTTTATTTTATCCATTTTTCTCTAGTCTCAAAACTTAACTTCCCTAAACTGAAATATTTGACTGCTTAAAAAATCCACAAAGCCCAGATTAAATCATTCGTATTTTTCCCTTGAGTCTTTCTGAACAGACTTCATTTTGCCTCTAGGTATACCTCGTTTCTCTGAAATTAAAATATATTGATGTTCCTTACATACTAGAATCTTAGCAATAAATGTAACCTCCCCTATATTATTATTATTTCCTATGTGGAAAAGCATGGGCTACAATACCATATAAATTGTAGGGTGGCATTTCTTGACACAGGCTATGTAATGTATATTTATTATTATTCAATTCTTTATATATGTATCTAGATACATGTCTCAAATTTCTAATGAATTAGTTTCAAACATGTTTGTCAGATATTTATTCAACATAATCCGCCAGATTTTTGAGTTGATGTGAATCATATGAATTACCACCTAACTATAAAATTATTTCCTGGGACTTCCCTGGTGGCACAGTGGTTAAGAATCCGCCTGCCAATGCAGGGGATGCGGGTTTGAGTCCTGGTCAGGGAAGATCCCACATGCTGCGGAGCAACTGAGCCCGTGTGCCACAACTACTGAGCCTGCGCTCTAGAGCCCATGAGCCACAACTACTGAAGCTTGAGCGCCTAGAGCCCATGCTCCACAAAAAGAGAAGCCAGCGCATGTAATGAAGAGTAGCCCCCGCTCGCCGCAACTAGAGAAACAGCAACAAAGACCCAATGCAGCCAAAAATAAATAAATAAATTTATAAAAAAAAAAAAAAAAATTATTTCCTTTACCTTATAACAGCATCCCGCCCATGTGTATTAACCAGATAATCTTGCAGCATTAAGTTTAATCTTATAGCACCTTCCCTTTAATTTCTTTCAGAAATGTTTGGGCATAGTCTTATCCCTACCCTCCAATAAAATATTCCTTTATTCTTTGAAGATAAGAAAGTCCAACAATTTCTTCTGCAATCTCTGTTTTCTTAAACTGCGGTCTCCAACTTTTTTTTTTTTTGTAAGTACCTAGAGGCCTCTCACTGTTGTGGCCTCTCCCGTTGTGGAGCACAGGCTCCGGACACGCAGGCTCAGCGGCCATGGCTCACGGGCCCAGCCGCTCCACAGCATCTTCCCGGACCGGGGCACGCACCCGTGTCCCCTGCATCGGCAGGCGGACTCCCAACCACTGCGCCACCAGGGAAGCCCCTCCAACTTTTTAATGTTATTTTGCACAAACGAAACGGAAAATACATGAACAAGACATTATAATAAAACTGGGTTTCTATTAGTCTTACGTGTCATCATCTTTATTCTATGTTTGTTTTGCTATGAACACTTATCTTGTCATTCTGTAGAGAACAATGACAGGAAACACTAGGTAAGATGTATTTCCAGAGATAAACCTTTTGATTCTCATAGCATTTGCCCCTCACCAGCATTTGCCTATGCACTTCCTGAGTCTTCATCCCTGAAGAGAAACTTAATTGTTCAAGTTGTGAATGGTGCTTAATATAACAGATGGCAGAAGAGAAGGCCCTGTTGAATCCATTATGTTTTCAAAAACATGAGATGCTGCCAGGAAAAATGCTCCAGAGACACATTTGACAATAGTGCTCAGCTCATAATAAGGTTCCTCTGATGAGTCAATTTTTTATGATCCCCGTATAAACCGCTGAGACGGCACGTCAAGACGCGCACTGACGCGCTGCCCGCATCCTCCCGTGTTAATTTCCTGATGCCGAGAGTGCGATTCCTCGGTCTGTGCCCCACTTTCCGGGAATCTCAGCCCCAGATCCACCCAGCTGCCAGGACTGCATCCCGCCCCTAGCCCTGTTAACACTTGCCTCTCCGTGATGTCATTTCCAAAAGGTGGGAACAGAGGGAGGTAAGGAATGAACCTGGGACACGAATCTGCAATAGTTTCCCAGTTAAGAGCTAAAATCTACCCCAGCTTCACCGCGACAATTTGAAGGGAGAAAGAACTCTGCTGGATGCCAACGGAGTGACAAGTCAACACGATGATTTTTATACCGATTTATTTATTAGAGGACGACAGTTCAGCTAGATCTGATGTTCCCAAAAGAATGTGTGAAATGGCTTCACATAACCTTATCAGTAAGTCAAACATTATCTCTGTTAACACCAGAAACAGCAAGTTGGAATTATTTGTTCAAAAACTATTTATGGAGTGCAGCCTATTGTATGGTATTGTACAAGATACTGGGGACTCTGCAATGGACAAAATGGCCCCCAATGTTTGTCCGTGTGGTGTTTGTTTTCGTGTGTGTGTGTGTGTGTGTGTGTGTGTGTGTCTGGTAAGTGGGGGTGGGGGTAGAGTGAGACAGACACTGAGATGAATACACGTATGTAGTGATGCACATGTGCATATGTGTATATAGATGTGGACCTGTATATGTATACAAGTTCTCTTAAAAAGGCAAACCAAGCATTCAGCCAGAAAGAACAGAAACGAGAAGGCTGGGGGGAGGCTGCAGTTTTTAAAAAGACCTCGATGTGGACCTCACTGAAGTGACCCTCAAATGATGCAGTGAGGGTGGAACCATAGAGGCAGCTGGGGAAGAGCGTCCTCGCTACCAGGGCTGAGAGCACAGTGGGGGAGTGTGACTGGCAGGGACCAGGCAGGACAGGAGAAAGGACATCAGAGACGGGTGCCTGGGACCCCAGTGGGCGTCGGCTACCTGCCCTGCCCTTTAAGAAATTAGCACACCTACCTCCTCATTACATGTGAGAATCGCGTGAAATGGACTTCTTTCAGACATAACACGATAATGTTTGTTTCCATCTCCAATAAGAAATAACACAATGTCAAATGAGACTTCAGGAGAAAGAAAAGCTGCATCGCATCCCACAGTAACTGCTGGAAGATGGATTTCTTCTTCCATCTGAATGTTATATGAAAAGAATGTTTGAAGAGCTGCACGGGGCCACCAGGAAGAGCCAACATGAAGCTGGCACTGCAGTAACCAGACCCGAGGGAAGGAGACAGCTGGGTACTTGGTGGTGTTATTTTAGTCCCCAGATCAAACCTTGTTGGAAGAGCTGTCTCTAAATCTCCATCATGAGAGTTGTTTATATTCTTTCCATTACTAAGTGCACGAAAATTTTATTCTGCAGAATCTGGCTGCAGCCTCTGGAGTAACAAACCCTGACCTGAGCTAAAAATTGAAGATGTGCGTCAGGGAGACTGAAAGGATCCCATTACAACGTGCAATTTGGTAACAAGCTGAAACTACCACTGAGCACACTGGGAGATAAAAATTTAGATGCAGGTCGAGCTAGTAATGATAAAAGAGATAAAAACTTTACATGGTCACTGGTGATGGGGTTCGGAACATAATACCCCAAAATATGGTGCCTGGGCATACTGAATACTTTAAGCTGACAGAGTTTGAGAACATGGCAGAAGCATGGAGGTTCCTCTGACCTTCCCCCACAATTCTCCCCGAGGCAGGTCACAAAACCCTCAGGTGAGAGATGCTCTCCCTAAACCCAGAGGAAAAGAACATCTGCATCTCCAGACACAGAGGGACCCAAGAAGTATCCCAAAAAGAAGACCCTGCTAACACCCCAGTTACTACATCACTCATCCTCCCTGACCCCCTCCATCCTCCACAACTGCCTGCCCTTCACCACACTCAGCATCAAAGTGTTTCTTCGGGTGCTCATGTCCTTGTGGAGGCTCCCAGGTCACGTGAAACTTAAATAAATATGTATGCCTTTCTCCTGCCCATCTGTCTTTGTCATTGTAATTTTCAGACCCAGCCAGGGGACCTAAAGAGTTGAGGAAAACTTTTCCTCTCCATACGGGCATACTGAATAAACTGATATTGTCTTCCCATTAGTCCAAGCAGGTAACTGGAATTTTGGAGAGAAGGATCTGCTAATATAATTGTTTCCCTACGAATGGATTTATTTTTATTCCTTTAAGAAATACCATGGAGTATAGGGTTGTAATACAAACGGTAGAAATGAGGACAAACAAGAGAAGACGTAAGTTTAGACATCATGTATAAATCCCAGAATAGTTATGGTGTTACATTTATCAGAAAAATGTTAGGAACTGATCTTGACTGTAACCCACAGTTTTGTGAGCACCTCTACAATTATTTCCATGTATTATTGTAAAATTTGACTTGATTCAAACTAAGACTAACTTTCCAGTCCAAATTGTTTCTTACCTGTTGTTCCGTTCACTGCCTGCAGTTAATGGTATGCTTTATTCAACATATGTGGTCAAGAGGAGAAACCATTCACAAATCTTTAAAATCTACTAGAAAGTCTCAAAATAATTTGTTACCCAAAAGATTAAAAATTATTTTACATTTGAACTCAAGAAATACCTAAATATTAAGCATTGTCCTCCAAAGACCACCCTCTACTCTTGGAACTAAACAAATTTTCACATCAACAGATTATGCTACCACAACGCGTTATAGTCAGGAATTAATTATACTGTGAATGAAAAGACGATGTTACACTTATTTGAACAATAGAATTGTGTTTTAATGACAAAAATATTTTTTTTTTTTTTGCGGTATGCGGGCCTCTCACCGTTGTGGCCTCTCCCTGGAGCACAGGCTCCGGATAAGCAGGCTCAGCGGCCATGGATCATGGGCCTCGCCGCTCCGCGGCATGTGGGATCTTCCTGGACCGGGGCACGAACCCGTGTCCCGTTTGTGCCCCTGCATCGGCAGGCAGACTCTTAACCACTGCGCCGCCAGGGAAGCCCTGACAAAAATATTTATTTGGCTTTTTAAAAATGATGAATGATTACATATTGCTCTTGAGTAGTATAAACGTGGAGGCTCTCAAAGAAATTCTAGGTCTGGGTCTTTCCCAAAGGACGTCTGACAAGAGAAGTTTCCTTACAATCTTACCAGACGTGAGTATGACCGTTAACAAGCAAGTCCTAGACACAACATCTCAGCCACTGTTCCACCTCCCCTTCAGCTCTTTCATTTTCTTATCCAGGCTTTTACCCAGGACAGACCAGAGGCCCCATCCACCTACGCTGAGCTGAGGTCCTCTGCTGGTCCCACAACCCAAGGTCGTGATTGCAGAGGGGAAGGAAATATGGGGATTTTCAGAGGAGGTTTGAAGTGATACAAACAAATTCCCTGGCCTTGGGGACCTGGGGGAGGGGCGTGTGAAAGTCTGGGGTGGCGTGGTGGCGGGGTTGAAGGAATCCCTCCAGGCCAGTCCGACACTCTGAGCTCTCCCCCATCTCCTGCCCACACACACCAACCACTGCATTCACGGTGCAGGCCTGACTCATTAAATGCCACCCTCCCGCTAATCTACTCCTGGTTGAAAGGAGCTGGAACTGAAATTTGCTGACATTCTGCACGAGCACTGGTGTGTGTGTTTCTCACACGTACTGTGTGCACCCCCTCCTCACAGCTCAGTTTCTATAGAAAACATTCCTGTGTTGACAGATAAAAACCAACCTGGGCACAGGGAAAGAGATGTTTTATTCAAAAGAGTGACTGCAACAGGGAAGGGGAGATGACTGTTCCCACCATGAGATCCTTAGAAAGAAATAAAATGATGGATTGCTACTTTGGCATGCATTTAAGTGCTATGTTAAAAGGCAGAACCACTGAATTCAGCACAAGTTTTCCATACACCTTGAGCTTAATCACATTGAACTCTTGGTACACAGTGAGGATGTGAACAGGTGAGGAAGAGAGCACGTGGGGGGAGAATGTTCAGAGAATAACTGAGGCAATAAAGTCCTTGGTAGATTCTGAGCTTTTCCCATTATGTTTTTGGGCTTCCCGTGGGTGTTCTTGATCAGGAAAAGCAGCGTATTTCTTCTGTCATTCTGTGCCTGCCCCGTTTTCATTTACATGGATTTCTTGTCAAGTGATACTGAACTTGCAAAGATATTTTCTTTTTCCACTGGACCCTGTGCAGAGCTCTGAGGTACTGATACTCACTGACCACATCCAATTAATTCTGACAGGTAGTAAATGCATTGAGGTTTCCACATAAAAATTTTCTTCCTTATTATAAGACTACATGAAATCCAGGGATGGCCAGTACAGCTAAAAAGTAAGTGCCTAGTAAAGTTCCAGGGTGAATAGAAAAATCCAAATCTTCTTAAAGTCGAAAACTATGTGGAACCCTGAAATCTCAAAGCTACTACCCTACGTTTTTGTTCACTGAATTTCTGTGTTTCAGTGTGGAGAACTCTGTATTTCTCAGGACTCCTGGCATCCCTGACCCTTGGTACTTGCAAAGTCAAGATAGACAGATTCCTTAGACAGATGATAGCCAGATAGATAGATAGATAGGGAATAGATAGGGAACAGCTATATACGTAGGTAGGTAGATAGATATAGCGATTGGTAGGGAGAGATAGATAGATGATAGATAGACAAAAGAAAGAAGGGAAAACTAGGTACTGAATCCATGACTATCTACACAGAATAAAAGCTACCTACAAAATTTGATTTTAAGCAACGGAAATAGCTTTTAATTAAAGCGAAGTTTAGTAAGGAAGGCATTACACTGTCATTAAATGTGGTACCAACGATGGAAAATAACACAGAGCTATTGTAGGGGTATAAGAGCCAAGGATGGGCTGGCGCATCAAGAGTATGAAGACGAACAGTGTTCTAAAGGACTCACATCTCCCACGGCAAAAAACCCATTATAATCCACAAGTCCGTTACGATACATCCAGGATCAGGGGAAAGAGTGTCTAATGCAACACATTTCTACTTCTTCCTTTAGTTTCATCTCATCTCTATGTGAAGATCCTAAAACATAGAATTTGATGACTCTGAGTAAGCCTTAGCCTTTCTTTTCTTTGATTCCTGGATGCCATCTCTCCCCTTTACTACATCTACATCTCACCAGAATCTCTGACTGTGGTTTTTACCGAGCTTCTTCTTCATTTGCAAGGCTAGCAGAGGACAAAGAGAAGAACTGCACCATTTGCATGATAAAGTTCTATTTTCATTGCTCCTAAGGAGCCATGATGCAAGGAAATCCTTTTCCTAATATAATATACTTCATTTGGATAATGATTACTAATAACTCGATTATTATGTTAAGCTTTCTAATGAGTCAACCTCTTATTCTGAAATTTTTAGCAAGCACAACTTAATTACCTGAATTTACAGAAACCAGATGCTTTCGGTGACAAGTCACCGCAGCAGTGATCAACCCTTCATACAGGAATTACTTGACTGGTCCTCTTCATGGTTAGTTGGCAGGAAGATAAGAGGAGCAATATTAGAATTTCCTATATTGGTTTTAGTAAACTGATAAACACAGAGGGAATAGGACACGTGATCCCCACAATCAAATATATCAGACTGTAGAAAATTGGAACTATTTGAAAACAGAAGGGAAGCTGGAAAATCCTTTTGAGTTTGCTGTCCCTACATTCCTTTTCATGTTCTCAGACTTGTAAAAAACAAGAGCAAATATTATATCTTAATCTAGAAAACTTGTTACAGCTTCAATTATTATAAGCCTTTCCTCTCAAGAAACAGGTTAATATTTAAAAGTACAAACATATTACACGATGCAAAGCCTTCTTACATAATGAAAAACATTCAAGGTTATCAGAGCAAATAGGTTACATACTTGGTTTTTAATTGTTGTTTTACTATAGTAAAGACATTATGCTTAATAAACCAATGCGACCCACTGGACTAGCAACATGAAGAGCCCAGCATAACCTATTAGTCCTAATTTCACATTGGCCCAAGATAGGCATGCATCCACATGACAGAGATCTCTTTTTGTCAAATCCTGCCTTCAAATCAATGTGGAGATTTTGAATTTTTTTAAAAGAATGATAAGAATTTGAAAAGCGTATTTGAAAATATGAATGATGATGAGAAATGATGGAAGGCAGATGATTTCGTCCAGAGAAGCCCTAATCTATGCATCTGACTTTAGCCAACCTCTGTGGGCCCAGGAAGCAGGGTAAAGAGTGAGCACGGCCTCCTGGTATGGGATCACATTGTTACCCTACATCTAACGATTACCCAGGACACTACATGCATCAAAGTTTATCAAACATCAGTGCTTCTGGACGCTCTCTTCCTGACCCAAGAACAGACATGCTGGGTCTTCTCTACCTTTCTTGATTTTTTTTTTGCCTTAGCTTCTCAACCACACAGAATCCACCAAATCCCTCTTCTCCAGTCTTCCCTCCAGGTTACTCATATTTCCATATATTCAACAAACGCTACCTGAGGTCCGCCATGCTTTCTGGTCCATGGCAATGCACCACTGAGTAGGAAGATGCCCGCGCACTCAGGAGCTTACATTCCCAAGGCATAGACTGAAAAAACGCACAAGTGGACACACAATGCCAGGTACCGGTAAGTGCTATGGAGAACGACGTGGCAGGTTAGAGGAATGAGAGTGTGGTGAAGGCAGGAGGGAGCTCCTTTAAGGAAGGAAGGCTCACTGAGGGGCCAGGAACCTGGTCCCTTTTTACTCTCCTGGTGGATGAGACCCAGACTAGTGCGGATATAAGAATGGAAAGGCGCAGAACCGTGGGCTTGGGATGAGCGGTGTCACCCCATCTCAGAGCCTCCTGGATCAAACTACCAAATTCAAGTCAGCAATGACCTGACAATCTCACAGTAGCCTTCGAATACAGAAAGGGATTTGTCAGTTTTCTGAAAACATAAGAGGAAGCTCTTTCAAACTGCAATTAAATTTAAGTGTAATATAAACATAATATTTTACTAATAAACATTAATCACAAGAACAGATTACTGAGGGTAAATGTATAATCTTTTCGGGAGATCATATTTAAAATAATATTTATTATTAACTTATTAGTTCCACAAACATGTATCAGGCTTCTGTAATACAGTGATAAAGGCATAGTTCCCTGTTTTCAAATCAACTACAATGAGAACTCTGCTAGATAAACACAAGATGCTCAAGTCAGATCAGACGGTGCCCGCACCCTGCTTCACAGACGACCACGCAGCCGTGACCTGCTCAGGGGTTCTCAGCCCCACCCCCTCACCATCAGCTTTGTAGGGAAGAGAGCACCTCGCTTGCATCGTGCTGTGTTCCTGCCTCAGACCAGTGTTTTAAATACAGTTGGCATTCAAGAGACACTTCTCCAAAGAAGACATACAAATGACCAATAAACACATGAAAAAATGCTCAACATCAGTAATTATCAGAGAAACGCAAATCAAAACTACAATGAGGTATCACCTCACACCAGTCAGAATGGCCATCATTAAAAAGTCTACAAACAATAAATGCTGGAGAGGGTGTGGAGAAAAGGGAAGCCTCCTACACTGTTGGTGGGAATGTAAATTGGTGCAGCCACTATGGAGAACAGTATGGAGGTTTCCTAAAAATAGAACTGTCATATGACCCAGCAATCCCACTACTGAAAATAGATCCAGATTCGAAAAGATTTGAAAAGATACATGCACCCCAATGTTCACTGCAGCACAATTTACCATAACCAAGACAGGGAAGCAACCTAAATGTCCCTCAACAGAGGAACGCAGAAAGAAGATGTGGTACCTATATACAATGGAATATTACTCAGCCATAAAAAAGAATGAAATAGTGCCATTTGCAGCAACATGGATGGACCTAGAGATTATCATACTAAGTGAAGTAAATCAAAGAAAGACAAATATCATATGATATCACTTATATGTAGAATCTAAAATACTGATACAAATGAACTTATACACAAAACAGAAACAGACCAACAGATATAACAAACTTATCGTTACTAAAGGGGAAAGGGGATATAAATTAGGAGTTTAGGATTAACAAAAACACACTAATATATACATAATAGATAACAAACAAGCACCATATAGCACAAGGAACTATACTCAATATTTTGTAATAACCTATAAGGGAAAAGTATCTGGAATATATATATATATATAACTGAATCACTTGGACGTACACCTGAAAGAAGCCTAACATTGTAAATCAATCATACTTCAATGAAAAACAATTCTGTGAAAACACTAAAATAAATAAATACATATAGTCGGCATTCAATAATCATTTGTTGCAGGAATGAACAAACTAATAACAAGTAAATAATATAAGCAATCCCAGTGCGGGAGCAGGGTCACGGGACACACAGCCGATGCCAGTAGCTCCCAGAGGAGCCCATGGCTGAGTTGAATTAGGTCCCCAGGGGAGCGCCAGGTCAGAGAAGGGAGGGCCTAAGGTATAGAGAACACGTCTATTCAAGGCTTCTTGTTCTTTCTGAGACCTGAGCAAGGGGTGGATACCAATAACAAAGGGGTGTGTGATACAGAGGGTCTCAAGGGTCCTGCAGAGGGGTTTGTGCTTCACACTGAACGTGAGGGACAGGTAGAAGGCTGCGCTCCTGCTACTGCCTTTGACAAGACCCCTGTGGTGGGGCATACACACACGCCACACACACGCCACACACACACACACCCCACACACACACCACACACACACACACCACACACACACCACACACACCACACACACACACACCCCACACACACCCCACACACACCCCACACACACACCACACACACCACACCAAACACACACACCACACCAAACACACACACACACGCCCCCCACACACACCACACACGCCACACACACACCACACACACACCATACACACACACCCCACACACACCCCACACCAAACACACACACACACCCCACACACACACCAAACACACACCCCACACACACACACCAAACACACACCACACCAAACACACACACACACGCCCCACACACCACACACACACCATACACACACCACACACACACCCCACACCAAACACACACACACACACCAAACACACACCACACACACACACCACACCAAACACACACACACCCCACACACACCCCACACACGCCACACACACACAACACACACACCACACACACGCCACACACACACACCACACACACACCACACACACACGCCCCACACACCACACACACACCACACACACACCACACACGCCACACACACACCACACACACACGCCCCACACACCACACACACACGCCCCACACACCACACACACACACACCACACACACCACACACACACACCACACACACACGCCCCACACACCACACACACACACACACCACACACGCCACACACACGCCACACACACACACACACCACACACACACGCCCCACACACCACACACACACCACACACACACACACCCCCCCCACACACACACACCACACACACCCCACACACACACCACACACACACCCCACACACACCCCACACACACACCACACCAAACACACACACGCCACACACACACCACACACACCACACCAAACACACACACACCACACACACACCACACAAACACCACACACACACCCCACACACCACACACACGCCACACATACGCCACACACACACCACACACACACACACCCCACACCAAACACACACACACACCCCACACCAAACACACCACACACACACCATACACACACCATACACACACACACACCACACACACCCCGCACACACCACACACACCCACCAAACACACACACCCCACACACACACACACCACACACACCCCACACCAAACACACACACACACCCCACACACACCCCACACACACACCCCACACACACCACACACCAAACACACACACACCCCACACACACACACCCCACACACACCAAATACACACACACACCCCACACACACCACACACATGCCACACACACACCACACACACACCCCACACCAAACACACACACACACATACCCCACACACCACACACACACGCCCCACACACCCCCCACACACACCCCACACCAAACACACACACACCCCACATACACACCACACACCACACAAACCCCCACACACCACACCAAACACACACACACACACCCCACACACCACACACACCACACACACACCCCACACACACCACACCAAACACACACACACACACCCCCCCCCACACACACACCAAACACACACCACACACACACCACACACACACCACACAAACACCATACACACACCACACAAACACCATACACACACCCCCCACACCAAACACACACACACACCCCACACCAAACACACACCACACCAAACACACACACACACGCCCCACACACCACACACACCACACACACACACACACCACACACACACCCCACACACATACACCCCACATACTCACCCCACAGACACCCCCCACACACTCACCCCACAGACACCCCCCACACACCCCACACACACACCCCCCCCACACACACACCCCACACACCACACACACACACCCCACACACAATACACACACCCCACACACACACACACCCCCACACACACCAAATACACACACCCCACACCAAACACACACACACACACCCCACACACACACACACCACCAAACACACACACACCCACACCCCCCCCACACCCCACACCAAACACACACACACACACCACACACACACACACACACACACAATGATATGACAGCCCCCTGCTGAGAATAAGGGGAAGAGAGTCAACCAGGACGATTCACAACTATTTGCCGTGGGATGGCTCTGAATATGTCCAGGATTTATCTCTGCCAAAGGGAGGAAACAAGGCTTTTCTTGACACCTCACTGCCTTTTTAAAATTCAAAATCTCTTTTTCCAAGCCCTATCCCTGCTTTTGTGAACAAGTCATTTTAACTTCATTTTCTCTCCTATTTATTTATTGGTAAGAACATCAAGGAGACAATGGATGAGAAAGCATTTTAAAGTTACAAAAAGTCTACAAATATTGCTATTAGTGTGATTATTTTACTATTTTTCTCCACTGCTTGTGCTCTCCATTCTCTCACATATTTGGTTTTAAGATTTCCCTCAGTTTCCTGCCTATATTATTTTTCTTCTTCACTTCCTTTCTTTCTTATTTTTTCTCTTTCAGCACAATGAAGTAGCTTATTAATGCCGTAATGAGTAATTTCTCCTCCCACCAACGAATGATCTCGCCATGAGAGAAACTTCAACAAAGCACCTACTGCAATATTTCCTGTGGGATATTTCACGTGTCTAGACCATGGGAAGTATGCATCTGTTCTAAAAGTCATATAGAGGGTGTTACAGAACACCAACTTTGGTACTAATAATAACAATGATGATAATTATAATAAACCGATACTTCTGAAGATTTACTGAGTTCCAGGCACTTTACATTACCTCATTTAATTCTTCCTATACTCTTGTGGATCCGTGGAATTATCCAAATCTTACCTGGACACAGAGCCCTAAAGAAGAATATGCAGCACCCCGAGGGTATGGAGCTGGAGATCAAGTTCACGTGGGTGTGTCTCCAAATACTTTGCTGCTAGCACTCATGTCCTCCCATATTTTTGTCAGGCTACTACCTTCCTCCGTCGAAGTTTGTTCATCCTACGAGCACACATCTGGTATAGGACTGTGCCTGATTCTGGGGGAAAGTCCCAACGATACAAAGTAATGCAAATCAGTATTAAAGGCTCGCATGTAAGTAAATTATAGTTATTGGTAAATGAGTATAAAATGCTCTACATAGGAGATTGTTTAACTAGTTAACATATGACTCCAAATGAACCAACTTTTGCAAGTCAGGTGGTCTACTTTCCTTACTTTCAACAAAAATAAAGGGAAATCTAGTGAAAATGTCATGTGATGGATTTTCTAAATTAATTCTGGGGGATAGATAAGTTTGTGAATTCAGCAAGGAGTTCAAACTCACTTAGTAACAGTGGAATAAGTGTTTCTTCCATCTTTTATCTTCAAAATTTGTCAGTCTGTATTTCTATAAAAAGAAAAATAAGAATAGAACTAATGCTGAATTCTGGGTCATTCCAACCAAAAGTGACATTCACCCATGAATACAAAAAACAACATGGGGAAAAAAATCTATCAATCTTATAATTAGATGTATTTCAAATAAAATTTATCCTTATTTGGAATACTAATATATCAAAATCAGTAAGATTTTTAGGTTTCTTTGGTCACTTTTTAGTACTAATAATTGGAACAATAACCCAAACCAGAAGAAAGTTTTATTAACACTTACAGCCACATGGTGACAGGAAACTATATCAAAAAATAATATTTCAATTCATGTACTCATTTATATTCAAACAATTACTTTAGGACTGACCAATAAAAGACCATCAAACATAAAATAATATAATAGGTTATAAGTCTGTAAATAAAGGGAATTGCAACACGAGTTCAGGAAGAAAAAGGAATCGTTTGTAAGGAAATTTGAAATAAACACACAAGATTACTGGGTGTGCCCAGTGCAAAATCACCCATTATCCAGAGCCCATTGCCCAGGTTTTCTGGTCTTTCTTTACCCTTGTGCTGTTTTAAAACTCTGTACGTGGTAGATAACTGATGAATATGCAAAATAAATTATATCTACGACAGGCAAACAACTGTCCAGTAAATACTGAAGTGACTTACATTCCCCACCTCCCTAGAATATGCCAGTTTGGGTCCAGTGTAAATTAATGTCAGCATCTCTTTACTCCACATGCATTTGTTTTTCCTCCTTCTTCTCATTTGAACCAGTTGATATCTGCCTGGTTTCATGCTTAATCGGGAACTAAATACAATATTTAACATGTTTTCATTTTATCTCTGTGTGAGAGTCATGATTTTACTCCTTTAAAAATATTATTCTTGGGCTTCCCTGGTGGCGCAGTGGTTGAGAGTCCGCCTGCCGATGCAGGGGACGCGGGTTCGTGCCCCGGTCTGGGAGGATCCCGCGTGCCGCGGAGCGGCTGGGCCCGCGAGCCATGGCCGCTGGGCCTGCGCGTCCGGAGCCTGTCCTCCGCAACGGGAGAGGCCACAACAGTGAGAGGCCCGCGTAACGCATTAAAAAAAAAAAAAAAAAAAAAAAAATATTATTCTTTAATAGATACAATATTGTTAGCTGTATAAAAAAAACTTAGTTTGTATATTCTCTAAATGGAAGATAGTGAGTATCCAATTGCCATTTATTTAGATCCCACTGGACACTTTCAAAGTGTGATATAAAAACTTGATTTTAACATGTTGATATTTCAAATATACTGCAAATTATATTATGTTTAACTAGTCACGCTTATGATTAAAAGAACTTAGCTATTAACTTATAATGTGCAAGGGATACTAATCGTTGAATAAAACTCTTAAGAGTATTCTCAAGCAAAAGCACATAACGTGCCCCAGCATAGATTATATGGAAGGCCATAAACTACATGAGATGTGGAACAAACACTTGGTACCAAACGCAGGGTACTTCAAATACCTTGCTAAAACTGAGGTTGCTCTGCAAACAATGGCTTTTAAAGAAGGGAATGAAACCATCAGACTTGAGGAATAAAAAGATAACTTTGGTTGCAATATAATAAAAGGGGTGGGATAAGTGAGGAACCAGAGGCAGTGGAATGGGTTTAGATGATTATTACAATAGACACTTGTAGTAAATAGTTCCAGCTAAAAATAATGATGGTTTCCTAGTGAAACAGTGATAGAATAAAAAAAAACTGGGTGTGGGTGTGGGAGAAATTATGGAGACAAAATGTCCGGCAAACAGGGATTGGATGAAGTAGATGAAGTGGAAGAATCAGTAAGGACTCTGGGTAGGCAACACTCAAATCTCTGCCTTTATGTCTGTTTGTCTATCTATCCACCTACCTATCTATCCATCCCATCTCCCTGACCATTTAATTGAGCTGTACACCTGTGTGGAAGTCTATTTGGATATTTCCCTAGGACTTCTAATTCCTATGCCCTAACTAGAACTAATTATCTACGCTAGCTATACTAATCACTTCCTCTCCACTCTCTCAGTTATTTTTTTTCTGTTTTTCTTTTTAATTGGGGTATAGTTGCTTTACAGTGTTGTGTTAGTTTCTGCTGTACAACGAAGTGAATCAGCTATAAGTATACATACATCCCCTCCCTCTTGGACCCGTCACTCTTTGCAGATGAGATGATGCTATACATAGAAAATCCTAAAGATGCTACCAGAAAATTACTAGGACTCATCAATGAATTCAGTAAAGTTGCCGGATACAAAATTAATACACAGAAATCTATTGCATTTCTACACACTAACAATGAAAGATTAGAAAGAGAAATTTAGGAAACAATCCCATTTACCATCACATCAAAAAGAATAAAATACCTAGGAATAAACCTACCTAAGGAGGCAAAAGACCTGTACTCCAAAAACCATAAGACACTGATGAAAGAAATTGAAGGTGACACAAACAGATGAAGAGATATACCATGTTCTTGGATTGGACGAATCAGTATTGTCAAAATGACTCTACTACCCAAGGCAATCTACAGACTCAATGCAATCTCTATCGAATTACCACTGGCATTTTTCACAGAACTAGAACAAATAGTTTTAAAATTTGTATGGAAACACAAAAGACCCCCGAATAGCCAAAGCAATCTTGAGAAAGAGAAACGGAGCTGGAGGAATCAGGCTCCCTGACTTCAGACCACATTACACTTTGATTTATCTGCAGTGTTTTGTGTATACCTCTGTATTTTTAAATGGTTTTTCTAGGGATTACAACGTACTTAAGTAACATATCATAATCTACTAGTATCGACATGTTAACACTTCAAATAGAAAACACCCCCACGGTTAGGGCCTTCCTGTCTGTGATACTATTATTATCTCTTCAAACATGGAAATCTCAGATAAAAATTTTATAATTTTAAAAAGTCAAGAGAAGAGTCTACTTCTTTATCCATATTTCTTGCTCTTTCCTTAGTTCTGATTCTCCCAGTTTTCTTCTCTCATCATTTCCTTGGTGTTTGAAGAACTTCCTTTAGCAATTCTTTTAGAGCATTCTGCAGGTGACAAATTCTCTTAGACTTCCTTTAACTGAGACTGTTTTATTTCACATTTATTTCTAAAGGATGAATTCTCGATTGAGAGTTCTGTTTTTCAAAACGCTTCTCCTCTTCTGGCCCATTTTGATGAGAAATCTGTGGGTTTGATGAGTTATCCTTCTATAGGGAATGTGTCTGTTCTCTGTTTCCCCTCAAAACTTCTTCTTTGCCTTTAGTTTTCAGAAATTTGATTATGATACATCTTGACATGTATTTCTACAGGTTTGTCCTATTTGGATTTTGAGCAGTTTCTTGAATCTTTAGGTTTATATATTTTGACAGACTTGGAAAATACCACAGCATAAACTGAGACAAAATAATGCTTTGTTATTAATAGCACCATAAGAGACCCAAGTGTGGAGCTCTTATAAACCCGGTTTAAATTTTATGGTCTAAACCAGGGTCAGCAAACTAGAGCCCAAAGGCCAAAGCACCACCCCTTCTGTTTATAAATAAAGTTTTATTGGAATACAGTCATGCCCATTTTCCTTATTATCTATGCCCACTATCGGCACGATCCACAAAGCCTTAAATATGCACTCTCTGGCCCTTCGCAGATAATGTTTGCTGACCCCGGTCAAGACTTAAACGTTCGAGAGAGCCTGTCCTTTCTCTGAGCCTAGATTAAAATCTTGGGAATTTCCACCCCTGTGGCCAGTCACATGGTTCAGAAGATAAAGACACACCTGGGCAGGATATCAGCCAGGAGCCCACCAGAAAACGTGGGTCCCTCAAATTAAAACTATTCCAGGAGGTTTTACCAACAAAACAGCACTTACCACAATGTGAATGGGTATAAAGGACCCGTAGCGGACGTGTGACCATCTCGGTCTAGTGACAACAGAGGGGCAGCTACGACCTCAAGACTTAGGGTAACCAAGGGAAGACGCAGTTACTGGAGACAAATAGGCCAGCAGAGGACCCTGAGGGGCAGCCCCTGGGCCAGGCCAGGTGACCCTGAGGGACGTCTCGGAGACACAGCAGAGCAGCAGCCCTGCCCTCTCCTCCCCTTCCTTCTACGTTCAGACGGCACAGAACCCAGGGCTTTAGCTGGGAACCAAGCAGAGTGAGGAAGGGTGAGAGGGGTCAAGGGGCAGAGGTCAAAAGACAGGAAATATGGCAAGAATGTGAGGGAGTTTTTCCTAAGTTGGACCACCTGACCAGCCATTAATAAAAATACACTAATCAGTGAACTTCAATCAGAAAAGCAGAAGGTGTGTGGGTGAGAAAGAGAAAGGAAGCAAGAATGGCCAAGGGGTTCACCCTAGTGTCCGTGTGGGTGTGCAGGGGGGCACATGCATGCACGCACACAGAGGCACACGTGTGCACACACACACGTGCACCCACACACATGAGAAATACAGGAAAACTGTAACAATTCAACAATTTTCCCTAAATATGAAAATTCCAAACATCATTTTGTCCCAGGTTCCCTAGTTGCTTTGGAAGTCTGCTGAATACCTTCAGAAAACATCAGATATCAGTCCCTCAGCCTGTTCTCACCAAATTATTATCTATAAATTATTTAAGGGGGAAATTTTCAGTAGCAACTGTGACCAAATTCAAACGACACTGAGTTCTTGGGAATATCCTCTGCCCAAAATTATTTATGTAAGTTGCAGCAGACATAAATTGTGTCAGTAATCTATAAAATTCATCCTTTAATTCTTATAGCTGTTCTGCAAAAATGTATTCAACACTTAATGGGAAGTCTTTCGCTTGAAAATATATGTTCTGCCTAATTATCTCTTTTGTTAGTCACGACATCCCAAGTTGTTCCTGAGTATTTCCTCTGCATATTTTAGAGAAAATGTGTGAACTTTGAAATGGGCAAAAAGATCACTGGGTACCTGTCTTCTGGCTATCTTCATCTTTAATTCTCTCTGAGATATTTTGCAAATCTCTACCTTGCAAAAAAACTGACACTACTGCAAATGATTCTGTTCAGATATGCAAATAAACTGTCCAATGCAAAGGAATTGATTATTTCCAGTGAATACTGGCCACTTTTGCATCGATTTGGAAATTCATTTCTCATTCTAAGTGCCTAATATATGTGTGGTTTTTTGGATTCTCCCTGGAACCAACTGTAACACCTTAGTGTTTCACTCATTAATTAATTAAACAAAATCTTTAATACATGTCTCTTTTACGTTTATACGAGGCATGGTTTTACCGTTAAAAAAAATTCCCTTTATTAATAGCATGACTCCAGCCCAGGGTCATGATTTAAATTGAAGAAAGCAAGTTATCTTCTCAAGAAGCTTCGAAAGATGTTGCTGGTTCCTTACAGCGTGGAAGTCTTGCTTAGCAGCAGCTCAAGGAAACATCAATTCAAGCACTGGAGGTGCTGTGTGTGAAGCTGGTAAAGGATACAACCTAAAAAGACCAGCACATCCAATGCTTCTTAACTTGATCTGTAGTTTGCATGATCAACCACAGTATCTAGAAAGCCTGCTGTGTAGCACTTCGAAAAGACCTCAGAGAATGACAGGGTATGATTTCCATTATTTTTATGATAGAGAAAAAAGTAACTTTATTGTTGTTTGAATATTTTTATACACAGCCTTCACACCTGGGCTCCCTTATCATGAAGACTGTGGGTTTCCTACTGTTCCACACTGTTATCAGGTTAAGGAGAAAAGGTTTACATCGCCTATAAGATTAATTAGGTTTCCACCCACTTTAAAGGTATCATCTGTATTCTGTGAGCTGAGAGAGAAGTTGGCAGTGTGGTCCATCACCTACCAGTTTGCCTGTACACGTGTAGACAGAAATAATATGAAGTCAAGCGTGCTTTGTGTGTAGCTACAGGGAGAAATGTTTCCCTCTGATGTTTTTTCAAGTTCATGTAAAAATGAATCCACAAGTGCCTTTGATAATAGCCCAGAGTTTTACCTACATGAAGTGCCAATACTAAAGTAAATATATATTTTTTGTATAACTGAATCACTTTGCTGTGCACCTGAAACTAACACAACATCGTTAATCAACCATACTCCAATATAAACTTAAAAAGTTAAATATATGTATATTCTTGTTTTAACTGGCATTCTTTGGCATAGGAATCATGCCGAATGCCATAAACTATAGCTATGTGAGATGAACCCTTGGAGATAAAAACTCAGATGTATTCAAAGAGTGTTTGGTAAGTGGCACTGTGGTTTAAACAAATGAACAAACAAAGGTCTGTGATTCAGGTTCAGATCTAGTGACCCTTTTGACATACGAGCAGAGGTTGAGGGAAACGATGCCCGTTCGCTGTGACTGCTGAACCCTGTGTAAAAATTCACAGAGGCAGGGAAGGAGACTTTTTACTCATGGCTTGGCTCCTAAGGGGTGAAAGCCTTAGCTCATCCTCATTCTCTGCAGACCTGAAAGCTTTGAAGTTTTTCTTCTCGTTGACGAAAAATGTAACTGCAACCACCTCTCGTTCAAATAAGAGGTCACCTATGACTAGAGGCCAAAAGCACAAAGTCACCATCAAAGCACTTTCTCAGCATCAGAGAAGCGTAGCAGTTGGTGGCGCTTTAGCAGAGGGTCCCTGACCTTTGGAACTTTCTGCTGTTTGTCATGTGGACCTCAGCCAGTCCCAATCAGCCATGGAATGTAGCCAAGAAAGCAAGAGAGGTTAGAGACTGATCAACAGACGGCAAAGAACAAACAGATCTACTGACTTTGATGCAATTATGCAACCATTTCTTAGTTAGGGTCTGATTAAGAGCTTCTCTCAAGCTGGAAGGCTATCATTCAAACTGATTCCTAGCGGTGGGGTCCTCCAAACTTGTCATGTGAACGCTCACAGGCAAACAAGGAGACTGTATGACGGTCATGACATCAGCTACCAGTCGGGTTCCAGGCAGCAGGATCCGTCTGGAACTGGCTGCTTCTAGTGTAATGTAAACAAACGTTGAGCAAGGAGTTAACTTGGCCACAATAGAATTATTTAGAATAATATAGCACAGATCTCTACTGCATGT
This sequence comes from Phocoena sinus, assembly GCF_008692025.1. Classification (NCBI taxonomy): domain Eukaryota; kingdom Metazoa; phylum Chordata; class Mammalia; order Artiodactyla; family Phocoenidae; genus Phocoena; species Phocoena sinus. The sequence goes on from NC_045768.1 coordinate 115,099,049, forward strand.
TGACATATTCCCCACTACCTCTTTGGACAGACGATTGAGGGCAATTTCTTAGTTTCCATCTCCAGGGCCAAGTGGGTCTGCCTTCACAGGCATTGAAAATGTCAGATTCTGTGGTTTGGGGTTTATCTCTGAACGTAAGGCTAAGCATAAAATACCTTAACTTGTTCCTCACTTATCAGACACAACTCTCTCTCACACACATAAATGTATGGAAGAATACCGCATAGTTTCTGAACCTTCAAAAGTTACAAATTTTAGGTTTAAAGTCTCTTAGACAACAAAAACTTAGGTCAGCCTCTGGGTGTTGGCCAAACTTTTGGTACAAGACTCTCATTTCACTAACATACAGTATCACCTTCAATAAAAGTTACTGAGAATTGCTACCTTCTAACCCTCAGTGTAAATCACATAGCTGTCTCCCCTTCAGTCTTCTTGCGGTCTTAGTTACTTAAAAGTTTATCTAGCTATAGGTGACTAAAACCTTTGCTTTTCATTCTTAGTGTTTTTACTTTGCTATTTGTAAGAATGGGAGTCGAAACTGACCAGGAGCCTGTTGGTCTCCTGAGCGCAAAAGCCTTCCTGTGTCCCCCCATTTTCTTGATTACAGGAAATAGGCTTCATTCAGCCTCCAATGACCCTCCCTGAGTTCCACAGGGCAGGTTCAAACAGCTGCTAATCCGGGAAGGGACGGGATGCAGAGACAAGGGAGGAGCAGTCAGAAACAACAGTGCAGCCTTGGGGCAGGGTCCTGGTTCTACCTCAAAGGGTACACATAACAATATCTTTGAGCTCTTTACAGAAATAAAATCCCCAACCAATGGAAGATGAACTAGTTGATGAAGCAACCTTCATTCCAGAGAGAAGGTCATGGTTTGATAACGCTGAGAACCACAGAAGCTCATCAGGAGACCCACCCCCACCCCCCCCACCCCCCCAAGGCCAGATTAAAGGAGCACAGGCCCTGCACACACCCTGGTCCTTATCAGCAACTCTGCCCTCGAACCACAGCTATAAAACTCCTCACCAAATCCTCCCGGGTTGGGACACACGGTTTTTGAGGCAACAGTCTGCTGTGTCCCCCTTTGCCTGGCCAAGAAATAGCTATTCTTTTCTAGTTCACCCGAAACTCTGTCTCTGAGATTTGGTTTGGCATGGTGCATAGTGGCCCAGTTTTTGGCATCAGAGTCCCCTTTATAGGCTGGGTCCCCCGGTACATTTTAACAAACCAGAAATTTTAGGAAGCATCATTGCTTCCCATCAGCCATGAAATACCCCAGGGTCACCTTGCTTTTCCCACTGGAAGGTCCAGTTCTGCTGACCCACTGAGGAAACCCTGATTACTGGTAGTAAACAATAGTATCATGAGAAGGGAGTTGTGTGATCGTCTCTGTGGAAACAAACAAACAAAAGAACCAGCTATTGGTGTAAGGCCCTGAATTTACTCTCAACAGTCCTATTTCACTGTCTTCAATTTATAACCAACATGGTCATCTGTGGTGTGTACAGAGTGACTCACAACGGTAACAGTTTCACATAACATTGTATTATATCAATACTTACCTACAAGTTTTCATTTTGAAACACCTAGAGTAAGTGTAAACTAACTAGAAAACAAAAACATTTCTATTTTTATGTGCGCATACAGATCTAATACGTACTAATTGAAAGCAGAAACCAAATCACAGAACTGGTAACATGGGATATTCAGAGAAGTCCATGGTGTCTTTTAAGTTGTAAAGCAAACAGTAAGGCAGTGTGAAATAAAATTCATATTTTACGGCAAGACGAGAAAATTTAAAAAAAAATTTTTTTTTCTCTGCCCCTTGGCCACCTCTCTCTCTGCACTGTGCACTGCGTGTCTGCATTATGTATCGGCCAAACCTCCCCATCAGCAGAAACACCTGCTCGCCCATAAAGAGCAACATTCTCCCAGCATCAACAAGACAGCTCCTTAAACATAACATTCCTTCTTGACCTCATAAGAAATCACATGGCACTTAGATCTCGATTGTGTCAACTGTCGATAAAACATCATTTGCTGTAACGCCCTCTGTCTCAAAAAACTTAAATAACTGTGCCTTGACTTCTAACAGATGGAACATTTCTCAGAGCTTCCTGAGATGCTCTTCCAGAGTTATAATCCTCGAACTTGGCTCAAAGAGAATTTTCCATTTCTTTCTTAGATCGAATGATTAATTTTTCATCAACAGCAGTGAGCACAGACTTGTCTGTGATGTCCTATCATCTCCATCCCATTCACTTCTGATCTTTCTCTTGGAATCATTCATGCACAGTGTCCAGCAGGTAAGAGGGGGGCTTTGGGCAGCTCTGCAGTGACCCCACTTTATCCACCGATGCCCTGTTACTGTGACCTCCCCGGGGTTGTGAGATGATACATCCTCCAGCATAGACACTGTAATTGAAGTATGTTTAATGGTCGTATATTTAACCTGAGCCAGTGGTTTTCTCACAAGGGCCAACCCCATCAGCAGCGCTACAGCATGGCTTTAGCTTAGAAGCTTAACGGTCCCAGTCAAGTTCCCGGGGACAGGAGGCCAGCCACTCCCATTTTTACCTGTAGGTTATCCAGACACGCTTCTGACCCTCCTCTGCGAGGAGGGGCCAAACTTCTCAGACGGAGGGTCTGCTCATCAGGCCAAACTCCACCCAAGGAAAAAAGCAGCTTAAAAATTCCATCAATGGACCACAGTTGGAAGGTAGGTTTCGTGGCTGATGGAAGCACTCAGTTTTCCCAGGAGCATCTGATGAAAGCTGAGCAGTGGAGGAAGAAGTTTATCCCTGGTTCTAGTGAAAATGTCTTTAAAAATCCCCACCTGTTGGACTGAAAGTAAGTAAACAATGCTTCTCAGGGAGTGATGGATCTTGCACCCTTAGGCGACTTGGCAAAGCTGGACTTCCACCCCCGTTGCTTCTCTCTGTGTTTATAATAATTACGTCCTTGAGGTGATGTGTCACCTATGTGCTTGTCAACAGCTCTAAATAGGGAGGTCCCTGCAAGCAAGCACGTGACAGACACAGGGTGCTTCTGTCTGCTCTCCACACAGACCCGCCCTGCTGTGTCCTCTGTCCTCAGACCCACAACTCTCCCATGATCTTCACGCTCAGGTGATGAACTCAACTGCTTATTCACTGAAAATATTAAAGCAAACGGGGTACTCTTTCATAACTCCCTGTGACCACACCGACTGGCCACCCGCCCCTGTGGCCCATGCTGTGCCCACCATCGGTGGTTTCAGTTTCCAGCGTCCTGGCCTTCACGTCCCTCCTTCCTCAGGGGCATCGCTTCCACCAGACTCTTGCATGTTGTCTGCACCATTGAACTTTTCCTCTTCGCTGGATTATTCAAATCAGCATGCAAGTATGGCTTAATTTCTTTCATATTAAAAAGACACAAATAAGCACAAATCTTCTCTGGGTCCCACCTAGGCTTCCAGTTCCGACGGCGTCCCTCTGACCCCCTGGGTCCCTGACTCCACCGTCACCTTCAATCATCTCAGAATCTCTAAACCCCATTCAAGATTTTACCCTGTTATTCTAATGACGCTGTTTTCTTCAGCGTTCTAGATAACATCTACATCCCTAAATCAAGGACAATTTACCCAATCTCATAACACGGGACCTATAAGCAGAATTTGCCTCACTTTACTGGTCCTTCGAAATCTTTTCTTCACTCACTCAACTTGTAGGATATTATCTTTCTCGAAAAACAGGGGGCCTGTGGCCAGTACGAGGTCGTGGGCAGGTTGGGGAGAAGATTTTGAAGGATCTTATGTGTTGCATTAAGAAGCTTGGATTTGTTTGTACACCACCTGAAGCCAAAGCTGGAGCTTTAGGCAGGAGAGTGACAATAGGATTTGTTTTCTGAGGACAACGCTGAAAAGAGTATTATTTAAAAATAAACAGAAACGTGCTGAGATTGTATCTCCCTCTACCCCTGTAAGAAAATCGTACACCCATGCTCTTTGCTAAGAAGGGAACATCTCTCCAGGCTGATGACACAGAAAAACTATTATTTCAGGAATGATTTCTAAAATAACTTCCAGATCCAGGCAAAAGAACGGCAGTGCTTTACTGCTAACATTCTTCAAGAAGCAGAAGCAACACGTCGGCTCAAAATGTGGTTAGAAAAATGCACAATTTGGGGCTAAAAATTATGAACTTGTGCATGGAATTATAGATTGTTCTTCTAAAAACTCTGATAGCCATGTCTGATTAAAGTTATTACAGCTACATGCTAAGCATCATCTCTAGACCACGTTTTCCCAGGAATGCTCTGGATTCAGTATTGACTCAGAAGCCAACTCGTAATCTTGACCTCATTTAACATTTGGAAAAGTTGACTTTTCAAAATTCTTAAGTCTTGGCTCCTTTATGGTTAATAGACTCTCCCTCTATCATCTCTCCATTATCTCATGTTACTATAAGCAGCACAGAGAAACCAGGTGTCAGGCTAAACACTTTCCTTAGAAACCTCCTTAGCTAGGTCCCTCAGGTAACTTGAGCCCTAGCTCAACACCGACAGTGCAAACGCTGAGGGCAGTTCTCTAACCTCATAAGGTTGTTGTCAGCATTATTTCACATTAGGTCTGAAAAACTCGTTTACAATAACCAAGACATGGAAGCAACCTAAATGTCCATTGACAGATGAATGGATAAAGAAAATGTGGTAAATATATACAGTGGAATATTACTCAGCCATAAAAAAGAATGAAATAATGCCATTTGCAGCGACATGGATGAACTCAGAGATTGTCATATTGAGTGAAGTAAGACAGAGAAAGAGAAATATCGTATGATATTGCTTATAATTGGAATCTAAAAAGAAATGATATAAATGAAATTACAAAACAGAAACAGACTCGCAGACTTAGAGAACAGAACTTATGGATACCAGGGAGGAAGTGTGGGGGGAAGGGATAGTTAGGGAGTTTGGGATTGACCTGTATACACTGCTCTATTTAAAATAGATAACCAACAAGGACCTATCGTGTAGCACAGGGAACCCTGCTCAGTATTATGCAACAACCTAAATGGAAAAAGAATTTGAAAAAGAATAGATATATGTATAACTGAATCACTTTGCTGTACACCTGAAACTATCACAACACTGTTATTCAACTATACTCCAATAAAAAATAAAAAGTTAAAAAAACTCGTTTGTAAACTGAAAAATGTCACAGATGCTAGATACGACATCTGTTCCCACAACTCTTGCTGTCAGTGCCGCTATTTTCCTGTTAATCAATACAGCCCCACGTTTATCCCTCAGGGTAAGTAACACCTTCAGGGACACTGTCACCCAGAAAAGGATCAAATCACACGGAAAAAGTGTGTTCAAGAGCTGAGGTTCTCCACGATGACAATGACCAGGGAAAGTCACCGTAGAGCAATGATTTATCCCAGAGACCCTGGGCCTCTTTCTGCCTACAGAGTAGAAGCAATTTTGTGTATTATTACTTTGAGCTACACTCTACTCTCAGGGGCCATTCCTCTCAGAGGGACCTTCAGCTGTTTTCAACCAGGAAAAACTGCTAAAATTGTTAAAAATACAGATTTCTCTATTCTACTCCTGGAGACCTGGATGGTGTGAGTTCCAGTGGGGACTGAGAATCTTTATTATTGATCTGCCCCAGATGATTCCAAAGCAAGAGCTGAGGTACCACCAACAGGGTCCCACTATAGCCATCCTAGAGTCTGGTCTTATTAGTCATAAAAATCGACCTAGGGTTTCCCTGGTGGCGCAATGGTTGAGAGTCCGCCTGCCGATGCAGGGGACACGGGTTCGTGCCCCGGTCCGGGAAGACCCCACATGCCGCGGGGCGGCTGGGCCCCTGAGCCATGGCCGTTGAGCCAGCACGTACGGGGCCTGTGCTCCACGACGGGAGAGGCCACAACGGTGAGAGGCCCGCGTACCGCAAAAAAAAAAAAAAATCGACCTAAAATTTATTTACAACTCTAGGGATCTAGGTCAGTTATAAAACCAAGTTACTTCATGTAATTCCTATGCTACTTTGTGAAACTGCTTTGCCACTTTGTCTCCCTGAGGGACCTGACTCAGATAGCATGGAATTACAACTGCTTTTTTTTCTCAATTTTCTCTCTTCAAAACCCTTTTTATCTTAGACCATCATGTGTATAGCTCTTATTTACTAAATGTTTCCTTGGTATTACCTTAAATGGCAGGTGAATTTTTTTTAACATCTTTATTGGAGTATAATTGCTTTACAGTGGTGTGTTAGTTTCTGCCGTAAAACAAAGTGAATCAGCTATACATGTACATATGTCCACATATCTCCTCCCTCTTGCGTCTCCCTCCCACCCTCCCTATCCCACCCCTCTAGGTGGTCACAAAGCACCGAGCTGATCTCCCTGTGCTATGCGGCTGCTTCCCACTAGCTAGCTATTTTACGTTTGGTAGTGTATATATGTCCATGCACTCTCTCAGTTTGTCACAGTTTACCCTTCCCCCTCCCCGTGACCTCACGTCCATTCTCTACATCTGTGTCTTTATTCCTGTCCATGGCAGGTGAATTTTAAGAAGCTGTTTTCTTCTCAACACACGGATTTTCGTTTTCACCATATACTTTACATTTTGCTGGTTCCTATGGACGGTATGGAGAATATGGACCATATTTCCTCAGGTTCCTGTGGAGCTGGCTTTCATTCTCTGTTGGGAGGCACGTATGAATGACCTCATTAATGATTTGGGGGAAACTGTCAAGGAATATAGCTTTCCCTTAATCCTTCAGTTTCCCCACAGGATCCATGCTGTTTATGTAACTGACGAGACAGATTACAAGCCAAGTGTAACTCAAACTCATAAAGTGCTTCCATTGCACAATCTCACAATCCTTCTCCAGGGCAGAGGTCACAGAGGGGAAACCTGGCTCCAAGTAGTTCTCTTGAAAAGCCCAGAGAAAGCCCTAACCCACCACCTCCCCTTATGACTTTGCCTGCAGTGAGCACCCTGTTTGGGGAGCTGATATTGGGGGTAACCAGCCTGTGCCTCTCCTTTTTCTTTCTCTCTTTTATTTTCTTCCTTTTCTATGAGCCCAGGACACTCATAGGCAGATGCGTGCACCCACTGTCTCCCCTCCAGGCAGAGAAAGGATCAGGTAAGTGGGGTGTTCTTAGCTGAGTTAGGGAAGCTAAGGTCCTTCGCCGTCTCATCTCCCTTAAATATCCTTGTGAGGACATGCACATCATCTCCATCTTTTCCACGGCTTTATTCCTCAGAGGTGTCCAAAACAACTACTACGAGCATCTGGGCCGTAAGATACCCAAGGACCAACACAAATCTGCTAAGATGGGCCTGACCTGCATTTAGTAAGTTGCTGCCTGGCTTACACAAGAATTCATTAAAAGAGTATCCCAGCAGCCAATGGTGGCACTGGGTCATAATGTAGGAAAGGTAAAAATCAAACTTGGTTTAAAAACTGTAGCCAAGGCATGACCCCATACCAGGATGACAAGAGACACGGAATTTAAAATACGTAGGTTGAGTCGCAATTTGAAGTCAATTGCGAGTAGTTAAATCACTTATAGATTACGCTGGGGCTTCTCTGGTGGTGCAGTGGTTGGGGGTCCGCCTGCCAATGTGGGGGACGCGGGTTCGTGCCCCGGTCCGGGAAGATCCCACATGCCACGGAGCGGCTGGGCCCGTGAGCCACGGCCGCGGAGACTGCGCGTCCGGAGCCTGTGCTCCGCAACGGGAGAGGCCACAGCAGTGAGAGGCCCGCGTACCATAAAAAAAAAAAAAAAAGATTACACTGATTCTCTGGGTCCTCAACACACAAACCACCCAAAAACTGGAAGTTACATTTTCCTGAATAAGAATAAACAGTTTTAACATTCAGATGGCATTTCCACTAAAATAACTGCAAATAAAAGCAATGTTCACAATCTCTAAATCCCACATATTTAATAATGTATAAGTCAGATTCCTACCAGGACTAAATTCATACCTGGTGTCTATCAAGGCCTCTTCTATCACATTTTATTATGCGACTGTCCCCTGAGGTGCCCACACCTATCAAACCACAGAGGGGAGAAAACACCACAGGCAAAGGTCACAGCATGGCACGGGTAGCAGCTCCAGTTTCAAGGCAGTGTGAAATTCACATGCTGAGGAGCTGCGGACTACGTCCAGGAAGCCGCCAGGAGAAAGCAGCGCCTTTAATGATCACAGGCGTCTGCGTGCAATTGAGCGTGACCGGGTAGAGCGGGAACCCAGACATCTCCACCTGCTCGGCTGCCGGTTGAGATGTAGCTCCTGATAGCAAAGCGCTCCCCGGGGGCTGCTTTCTACCGAGAAGCCAGAGCAGCCCAACTCCAGACGGGAGAGGGCTCCTCAAGGGACCTGCCTGCAGAATTCTGATGAGTAAATAAGCACAGAGAGGGATGGGATTCCAAGGTGTTTTCTCCTAGTCTAACAGATATTCCAAAAATAGTTTATGATATACTCCTTATTCCTCAAAACCTCAAGAAATTTTTTTCTTTTTTGGCTGCACCGTGCGGCTTGTGAGATTTTAGTTCCCAGACCAGGGATAGAACCCTGGCCGTGGGCAGTGAGAACGCTGAGTCCTAACCACTGGATCGCCAGGGAAGTCCCAAGAAAAGTAATTTTTATTTTGGTAAATCATAGTATCTTTAGAATCATCTTATTGTATATATATATATATATATATATATAAAATATATATATAATTTTATTATATACCTTATTATATACGTATGTATTATAGATATTATATATACATCTTTTTATATATGTATATAATTGTACCTAGATCTCCAAATAATACACATTACTTAAGTCAAAACAGATTAATCTTGACCTAATGTTTAGCACAGGGAACTATGTTCAGTATCTTGTAATAACCTACAATGGAAACGAATCTGAAAAAAATATGTATGTATGAATCGCATTGCTGTACACCTGAGACTAACACAACATTGTAAATCAACTATATTTCAATTAAAAAAGATCAATTTATTGAAATAGAAACAGACCAAAAGTGATAACCGTCCCCAACTCATTTTTTGTGTATGTTATTATTTGAACATAATAAGAGTACATTTCACCACGCAACCTAAGGTTTGGGTTACCAAATGCTATGAAGGTGCTTGAGCAGAAAGGTGTGGAGATCTGTTTCAGTGTTTCTGTGACACAGACAAGCAGGCTGAGGCCCACGGCACCTGTGAGTCGGGGCACATTAACCATTGATCCGTGCGGCTCTCCTCCAGTCTGAGGGGTGTGTGACGGTGCACGAGGAATGGACAGGAAGATCTGGAAATACATACAGGTCAGTGAGCACACAGGTAAGTTGTCAAAGGGCTTCTCCTCACCAGCAGCATCACTGGGAATGCAGATTCACAGGCAGCACCCAGACTTGACGATCAGAAAGTCCGGGGCTGGGGCCCGGACATCTATGTTTAACTGCGCCCCTCTCCCCAGGTCACTCTGGTGCACGCAAGTGTGAGAGCAGGACCACCGACACGTGTGACAGCCTGTCTGCCTCATACCTTTGCTTTTTCCGTAAAGACCTTTAGAATCAGCTTGTCAGACTCTGAAAGGAAACTACTGCTGGGAGAGTTTGTTGGTATTGCACTGAATCTGCTGATCAATTAGAAAACTGACAACTTCTTCATATTTGGTCTTCCTATCCAAGAACATGGAATGGCTTCCCATTAACCTAAATATTCTTTGGTGTTCTTCAATAAAGTTATATAATTTTCTGCATAACCTACCTGCTGATGTTGTCAGATCTGTCTCTATGTACCTTGTTTCTGGTTAACTAAAAGGCAATACCTTTTATATACTGATCTTAAACAAAGAACTCTTTCTGAAATCTTTCATTCAAATCATTTGTCTGGTATGCCAGCTAAGAACTCCAGTGTTACGTTAATCAGAAATTATCATAGAAATGGTATCCTTCCACAGAAATACAAAGGATCATGAGAGATTACTACAAGCAACTCTACGCCAATAAAATGGACAAGCTGGAAGAAATGGACAAATTCTTAGAAAAGTACAACCTTCCAAGACTGAACCAGAAGAAATAGAAAATATAAACAGACCAGTCACAAGCACTGAAACTGAAACTGGGATTTAAAAACTCCCAACAAACAAAAGTCCAGGACCAGATGGCTTCACAGGCAAATTCTATCGAACATTCATTTTGAGTTAATTTTTGTCTCTGGTATGAGGTAAGGGTCCAACATTATCCTTTTGCACACAGAGCCCAGGTGTCCCATTACCATTTGTTGACAAGACTATTCTTTCCCATTAGATGGTCTTGGCACCCTTGTCAAAAATCAGTTTCCAAGAGAAATGTGGGTTTATTTCTGGACTCTTAGCTCTATTCCATTGATCTACATATCTGTCTTTATACTAGGACCATGCTGTCTGTATTACCAAAGCTTTGTAATAAGTTTCAAAACCTGCAAATGTGAGAACTCCAACTTTGTTCTGTTTTTTTAAAGACTGATTGGACTATTCTGGGTGCCTTGAATTTCCATGTTAATTTTCGTATCAGCTTGTCAATATTTTGCAAAGAAGCCAGCTGGAACTGTTAAAGCTTGCGTTGCATCTATATACCTATAGATCAACTGGAGAGTATTGAAATTTCAGCCTTCTGATCCATGAAAATACAATGTATCTCCATGCAGTTAGATATTCTTTAGTTTCTTAAACAATATTTTGTAGTTTTAAGAGTATAAATTTTGAACTTTGTTTCATTTATCCCTAAAGATTTTATTCCTTTAATGCTACTGTAAATGAAATGTTTTTATTAACTTCATTTTCAATTTGTTCATTGCTACTATTTAGAAACACAATTGATTTCTTATATTAACCTTGTATCCTATAAAATGGTTGAACTTGTTTTTGAGTTATACTAGTTTTTTAGTGGATTCCTTAGGATTTTCTGTATACAAGATCATGCCATCTACAAATGGAGACAATTTACCTCTTTCATTTAATCTTTAGGCCTTTTATTTTATTAAAAGAAGCCATTTTAGCATAGGTTTTAAAAAAATTATTCATTTATTTATTTGCCTGCACCGGGTCTTAGTTGCAGCATGTGGGATCTTTGTTGTGGCATGTGGGATCTACTTCCCTGAAAAGGGATCAAACCCAGGTCCCCTGCATTGGGAGCGTGGAGTATTAGCCACTGGACCACCAGGGAAGTCCCCTGGCCTAGGTATTTTTTGGTCAATAGTTACTTGAGTACTAATTCAATTTCTTTATTTGTCAGAGGTCTATACATATCTTCTATTTATTCTCGAGTCAGTTTCAGTAGTTTGTTTCTTTCTGGGAATTTGTCTACCCAACGAAGTTACATACTTTATTGGCATACCATCATTTACCCTATTACTTTGTAATCTTTTTTATTACTGTAAGTTCGATGTTAGTAATTTGCATCTTCTGTCATTTTTGTTTATCAGTTGACCTGAAGGTGCTGTATTATAAGCTGTTAGCCTCTGCAGATCCTCCTCTTGTTTACCCTGAGCGATTAACTTAATCATGCCCTCGTTTCGGACCCTTGATTGAGTCACGTTCTCTCTTGATTCAGGACTTGTCACACACCCTTCCCAGTGACCGAAATATTTTAGTGATCCTTTCCCTTCCATCCTCTAGTTAATTACTACTCAGCTTTTATTTCTTCATTTATGTGTCGTTTAATAGGAACCTAACCATGTCCAACACGTTTCTCCCTCTCTCTTGAATAAGAACCGTCATCTCAATGTTAAATAATGAATAACTGTGTGATTATTTGATAAAGTTTTTTCCCCTTTTCTAGTGTGAGAGCTCAGTGAAAATTCAAAGATCACATTTCTCCGCTTCACACTATTCACTATATGGACAGCACGGCCACATCACGAAGTCCTAAATTTTATTTGTTCTGCTTAAGGTACCAGAAAAGACAGATATAAAACCTCACAGTTCCAATTTCAAAATATTAATAAAGAACTGTGCTGAGCCGCCTAGATTCAGTTTTCATGAAATCCTCCTAAAAGGACAGACCACACAGGACAAACATTACTAGAAGCGTTCCACACTTAAGGCGGCAAGAGCAATGCAGTGGGTTAGAGTGAATTCAAAATATACGTGAGAAGGAAATTTAACTTTTCGTCTTCTACATTATAAGTTCCCTGTGATTAGACTTCTTCGTAGATGAAACCGCAATTTTTATCAAACCCAGACCTTGTCACAATGATCTGTACATAAGAGGCATTCAATAAATACTAAGTAAATGTAGTATTCTAAATTTATCTAAATTTAGATATGTAATTTAGATACTAGAATTTTAAAATTGCAAATTAACTTTCATCAGCTCCTTGTCAATAAGGTCAATGTCATGTTACCACCACATAAGTTGAAAACAGTAAGCTTTTATGTATCTGTTAGAAAAAACATATATATTCTACACATATTTGTGGATAAACATATACAATCAACATGTGGGAATATATGTGTGAAATAAGAAATGTGGCTCAAAATAGACGTGGATAAAGATATGGATGAAAAGTCAGCTGATGTGCAGTGCACACAACTTCTGATGTTCAGTGTACTTGTAGGAAATACATCACATAGTGTTTTTAGTCCTACAGTGGGCCCCTTTTTCACAATACTTAGGTATACGCTTTTCAGTGTTTGCCTTAGGAAACTGTTTACTTAGGAGAGACATCGATTTCAAAGCGCTTGGTGTTCTTTGTACATGAATGTATTTTCCACCTCTGGAAATGTATTGCTAAGAATAAAGCTCCACCCAAGACTTAATAATGGATGAAATTCATAGGGGAAAATACTGGGTGAAAACAGTCCCTAAGAGTATCTTTCCTGCATCGTTGCTTAAAAATTTTAATGAAAAAATATGAATTTAGACTGTTTAATAGATGCAAATTAACAAAATGGCAGTTGGGAGACCTTCAAGATGGAGGAAGAGTAAGACACGGAGATCACCTTCCTCCCCACAGGTACAGCAGAAATACATCTACACGTGAAACAACTACTACAGAACACCTACTGGACGCTGGCAGAAGACCTCAGACCTCCCAAAAGGCAAGAAACTCCCCACATACCTGGGTAGGGCAAAAGAAAAAGAATAAACAGAGACAAAAGAATAGGGACAGGACCTGCACCAGGGGGAGGGAGCCGCGAAGGAGGAAAGGTTTCCAAACACTAGGAGCCCCTTCGCGGGCGGAGGCTGCGGGTGGCGGAGGGGGGAGCTTCGAAGCCGTGGAGGAGAGCGCAGCAACAGGGATGCGGAGGGCAAAGCGGAGAGATTCCCGCACAGAAGTTCGGTGCCGACCGGCACTCACCAGCCCGTGAGGCTTGTCTGCTCACCCGCCGGGGCGGGCGGGGCTGGGAGTTGAGGCTCGGGCTTCAGTTGGAGCGCAGGGAGAGAGGACTGGGGTTGGCGGCGTGAACACAGCCTGAAGGGGCTAGTGCACCACGGCTAGCCGAGAGGGAGTCCGGGAAAAGTCTGGACCTGCCTAAGAGGCAAGAGACCATTGTTTCGGGTGCATGAGGAGAGGGGGTTCAGAGCACAACCTAAAGGAGCTCCAGAGACGGTCACGAGCCGCGGCTATCGGAGCGTACAACAGAAACGGGCATGAGATGCTAAGGCTGCTGCTGCAGCCACCGAGATGCCTGTGTGCAAGCACAGGTCACTATCCACACCTCACTTCCTGGGAGGCTGTGCAGCCCGCCACTGCCAGGGTCCTGGGATCCACGGACCACTTTCCCGGGAGAACGCACGGCGCGCCTCAGGCTGGTGCAACATCACGCCGGCCTCTGCCGCCACAGGCTTGCCCCGCATCCGTACCCCTCCCACTCCAGCCTGAATGAGCCAGAGCCGCCGAATCAGCGGCTCCTTTAACCCCGTCCTGTCTGGGCAGGAACAGATGCCCTCAGGCGACCTACACGCAGAGGCGGGTCCAGATCCAAAGCTGAACCCCGGGAATTGTGCGAACAAAGAAGAGAAAGGGAAATTTCTCCCAGCAGCCTCAGGAGCAGCGGATTAAATCTCCACAGTCAACTTGATGTACCTGCATCTGTGGAATACCTGAAGAGACAATGAATCATTCCAAAATTGAGGTGGTGGACTTTGGGAGCAACTGTAGACTTAGGGTTTGCTTTCTGCATCTAATTTGTTTCTGATTTTATGTTTATCTTAGTTTAGTATTTAGAGTTTATTATCACTGGTAGATGTTTATTGACGTGGTTGCTCTCTTCCTTTTTTTAAATATATAGATATATTTCTTTCCTTTTTCTATTTTTGTGACTGTGTATGCGTACGCTTCTGTGTGTGATTTTTTCTGTATAGCTTTGCTTTTACCATTTGTCCTAGGGTTCTATCTGTTCATTTTTTTTGGCTGTTTCTCTTTTTGTATAGTTTTTAGCACCTGTTATCAATGGTGGATTTCTTTTTTGGTTTGGTTGCTCTCTTCGTTTTTTTTTATTACTTTCTAATTTTTTTATTTTTAATAATTATTTTTTATTTTAATAACTTTATTTTATTTATTTTCTTCTCCCTTTTCTTCTCAGCCATGTGGCTGACAGCATCTTGGTGTTCCAGCCGGGTGTCAGGCCTGTGCCTCTGAGGTGGGAGAGCCGAGTTCAGGACATTGGTCCACCAGAGACCTCCCGGTGCCACATAATTTCAAACGGCGAAAGCTCACCCACAGAGCTCCATCTCAATGCTAAGACGCAGCTCCACTCAATGACCAACAAGCTACACTGCTAGACACCCTATGCCAAACAACTAGCGAGACAGGAACACAACACCACCCATTAGCAGAGAGGCTGCTTAAATCATAATAAGGTCACAGACACCCCAAAGCACACCACCAGACGCAGTCCTGCCCCCCAGAAAGACAAGATCCAGCCTCATCCACCAGAACACAGGCACCAGTCCCCTCCACAAGGAAGCCTACACAACCCACTGAACCAACCTTTGCCAGTGGGAGCAGACACTGAAAACAATGGGAATTACGAACGTGCAGCCTGCAAAAAGGACATCTCAAACACAGTAAGCTAAGCAAAATGAGAAGACAGAGAAACACACAGCAGATGAAGGAGCAAGGCAAAAACCCACGAGATTGAAGAGGAAATAGGCAGTCTACCTGAAAAAGAATTCAGAGTAATGGTAAGTAATGATGATCCAAAATCTTGGAAATAGAACGGAGAAAATACAAGAAAAGTTTAACAAGGACCTGTAAGAATTAAAGAGCAAACAAATGACGATGAACAACACAATAAATGAAATTTAAAATTCTCTAGAAGGAATCAATAGCAGAATAATGAGGCAGAAGAATGGGTAAGTGACCTGGAAGATAAAATAGTGGAAATAACTACAGCAGAGCAGAATAAAGAAAAAAGAATGAAAAGAATTGAGGACAGTCTCAGAGACCTCTGGGACAACAGTAAATGCACCAACGTTCGAATAATAGGGGTCCCAGAAGAAGAAGAGAAAAAGAAAGGACTGAGAAAATATTTGAAGAGATTATAGTTGAAAACATCCCAAATATGGGAAAGGAAATAGTTAATCAAGTTCAGGAAGCAGACAGTCCCATACAGGATAAATCCAAGGAGAAACACGCCAAGACACATATTAATCAAACTATCAAAAATTAAATACAAAGCAGCAAGGGACAAACAACAAATAACATACAAGGGAATCCCCATAAGGTTAACAGCTGACCTTTCAGCAGAAACTCTGCAAGACAGAAGGGACTGGCAGGACATATTTAAAGTGATGAAGGAGAAAAACCTACAACCAAGGTTACTCTGCCCAGCAAGGATTTCATTCAGATTTGTTGGAGAAATTAAAACCTTTACAGACAAGCAAAAGCTAAGAGGATTCAGCACCACCAAACCAGCTTTACAACAAATGCTAAAGGAACTTCTCTATGCAGGAAACACAAGACAAGGAAAAGACCTACAATAACAAACCCAAAACAATTAAGAAACTGGTAATAGGAACATACATGTCGATAATTACCTTAAATGTAAATGGATTAAAGGCTCCAACCAAAAGACACAGACTGGCTGAATGGATACAAAAACAAGACCCGTATATATGCTGTCTACAAGAGACCCACTTCAAACCTAGGGACACATACAGAGTGAAAGTGAGGGGATGGAAAAAGATATTCCATGCAAATGGAAATCAAAAGAAAGCTGGAGTAGCAATTCTCATATCAGACAAAATAGACTTTAAAATAAAGACTATTACAAGAGACAAAGAAGGACACTACATAATGATCAAGGGATCAATCCAAGAAGAAGATATAACAATTGTAAATATTTATGCACCCAACATAGGAGCACCTCAATACATAAGGCAAATGCTAACAGCCATAAAAGGGGAAGTCGACAGTAACACAATCATAGTAGGGGGTTTTAACACCCCACTTTCACCCATGGACAGATCATCCAAAATGAAAATAAATAAGGAAGCACAAGCTTTAAATGATACATTAAACAAAATGGACTTAATTGATATTTATAGGACATTCCATCCAAAAACAATGGAATACACTTCCTTCTCAAGTGCTCATGGAACATTCTCCAGGATAGATCATATCTTGGGTCACAAATCAAGCCTTGGTAAATTTAGGAAAGTGGAAATCGTATCAAGTATCTTTTCTGACCACGACGCTATGAGACTAGATATCAATTACAGGAAGAAAAATCTGTAAAAAATACAAGCACATGGAGGCTAAACAATACACTACTAATAACTAAGAGATCACTGAAGAAATCAAGGAGGAAATCAAAAAATACCTAGAAAAAAATGACAATGAAAACATGACACAAAACCTATGGGATGCAGCAAAAGCAGTCTAAGAGGGAAGTTTATAGCAATACAATCCTACCTCAAGAACCAAGAAAAATCTCAAATAAACCTAACCTTACACCTAAAGCAATTAGAGAAAGAACAAAAAAAATGCCAAAGTTAGCAGAAGGAAAGAAATCATAAATATCAGATCAGAAATAAATGAAAATGAAATGAAGGAAACAAGAGCGATGATCAATAAAACTAAAAGCTGGTTCTTTGAGAAAATAAACATAATTGATAAACCATTAGCCAGATTCATCAAGAAAAAAAGGCAGAAGATTCAAATCAACAGCATTAGAAATGAAAAAGGAGAAGTAACAACCGACACTGTAGAAATACAAAGGATCATGAGAGATTACTACAAGCAACTCTATGCCAATAAAATGGACAACCTGGAAGAAATGGACAATTTCTTAGAAAAGCACAACTTTCTGAGACTGAACCAGGAAGAAACAGAAAATATGAACAGAACAATCACAAGGAATGAAATTGAAACTGTGATTAAAAATCTTCCAACAAATGAAAGCCCAGGACCAGATGGCTTCACAGGCAAACTCTATCAAACATTTAGAGAAGAGCTAACACCCATCCTTCTCAAACTCTTCCAAAATATAGCAGAGGGAGGAACACTCCCAAACTCACACTACGAGGTCACCATCACCCTGATACCAAAACCAGACAAGGATGTCACAAAGAAAGAAAACTACAGGCCAATATCACTGATGAACATAGATGCAAAAATCCTCAACAAAATACTAGCAAACAGAATCCAAAGGCACATTAAAAGGATCATACACCATGATCAAGTGGGGTTTATCCCAGGAATGCAGGTATTCTTCAATATACACAAATCAATCAATGTGATACACCATATTAACAAATTGAAGGAGAAAAATCATACAATCATCTCAATAGATGCAGAAAAAGCTTTCGACAAAATTCAACACCCATTTATGATAAAAACCCTCCAGAAACTAGGCATGAGGGAACTTACCTCAACATAATAAACGCCATATATGACAAATCCACAGCCAACATCATTCTCAATGGTGAGAAACTGAAACCATTTCCTTTAAGATCAGGAACAAGACAAGGTTGCCCACTCTCACCACTATTATTCAACTTATATTTGGACATTTTAGCCACAGCAGTCAGAGAAGAAAAAGAAATAAAAGGAATCTAAATCAGAAAAGAAGAAATAAAGCTATCACTGCTTGAAGATGACATGATACTATACATACAGAATCCTGAAAGTGCTACCAGAAAACTACTAGAGCTAATCAATGAATTTGGTAAAGTAGCAGGATAAAAAATTAATGTACAGAAATCTCTTGCACTCCTAACACTAACAATGAAAAATATGAAAGAGAAATTAAGGAAACAATCCCATTTACCATTGCAACAAAAAAATAAAATACCTAGCAATAAACCTACCTAAGGATACAAAAGACCTGTATGCAGAAAACCTGTAAGACACTGATGAAAGAAATTAAAGATGATACAAACAGATGGAGAGATATACCATGTTCTTGGATTGGAAGACTCAACGTTGTGAAAATGACTGTACTACCCAAAGTAATCTCCAGATTCTACGCAATCCCTCTCAAGCTACCAACGGCATTTTTCACAAAACTAGAACAAAAAATTTCACAATTTGTATGGAAACACAGAAGACCCCGAATAGCCAAATTAATCTTGAGAAAGAAAAACAGAGCTGGAGGTATCAGGCTCCTGGACTTCAGACTATACTACACAGCTAAAGTAATCAACACAGTATGGTTCTGGCACAGAAATATTAATCAATGGAACAGGATAGAAAGCCCAGAAATAAACCCACGCACATATGGTCGCCTTATTTTTTTTTTTTTTTTTTTTTTTTTTTTTGTTACGCGGGCCTCTCACTGCCGTGGCCTCTCCCGTTGCGGAGCACAGGCTCCCGACGCGCAGGCCCAGCGGCCATGGCTCACGGGCCCAGCCGCTCCGTGGCATGTGGGATCTTCCCAGACCGGGGCACGAACCCACGTCCTCTGCATCGGCAGGCGGACTCCCAACCACTGCGCCACCGGGGAAGCCCTGGTCGCCTTATTTTTGATAAAGGAGGCAAGAATATACAATGGAGAAAAGACAGTCTCTTCAATAAGTGGTGCTGGGAAAACGGGACAGCTACATGTATAAAAAAGAAATTAGAACACTTTCTAACACCATACACAAAAATAAGCTCAAAATGGATTAAAGACCTAAATGTAAGGCCAGACACTATAAAACTCTTAGAGGAAAACCTAGGCAGAACGCTCTATGACATAAATCACAGCAAGATCCTTTTTGATCCACCTCCTAGAGGAATGGAAATAAAAACAAAAATAAACAAATGGGACTTAATGAAACTTAAAACCTTTTGCACAGCAAAGGAAAACATAAACAAGATGAAAAGACAGCCCTCGGAATGGGAGAAAATATTTGCAAATGAAGCACTGACAAAGGATCAATCTCCAAAATATAAAGGAAGCTTATGCAGCTCACTATCAAAAAAACAAACAACCCAATCCAAAAATGGGCAGAAGACCTAAATAGACATTTCTCTAAAGAAGATATACAGATTGCGAACAAACACATGAAGGGTTGCTCAATATCACTAATCATTAGAGAAATCAAAACTGCAATGAGGTATCACCTCACACTGGGCAGAATGGGCATCATCAAAAAATCTACAAACAACAAATGCTGGAGAGGGTGTGGAGAGAAGGGAACCCTCTTGCACTGTTGGTGGGAATGTAAATTGATACAGCCACTATGGAGAACAGTATGGAGTTTCCTTAAAAAACTACAAATAGAACTACCATATGACCCAGCAATCCCACTACTGGGCATATACCCTGAGAAAACCGTAATTCAAAAAGAGTCATGTACCACAATGTTCATTGCAGCACTATTTACAATATCCAGGACATGGAAGCAACCTAAGTGTCCGTCAACAGATGAATGGATAAGAAGATGTGGCACATATATACAATGGAATATTACTCAGCCATAAAAAGAAATGAAATTGAGTTATTTGTAGTGAGGTGGATGGACCTAGAGTCTGTCATACAGAGTGAAGTAAGTCAAAAAGAGAAAAACAAATACCGTATGCTAACACATATATATGGAATCTAAAAAAAAAAAAAAAAAAGGTTTTGACAGCCATGACAGCAATAAAGATGTAGACGTAGAGAATGGACTTGAGGACATGGGGAAGGGGAAGGGTAAGCTGGGATGAAGTGAG
This sequence comes from Phocoena sinus, assembly GCF_008692025.1. Classification (NCBI taxonomy): domain Eukaryota; kingdom Metazoa; phylum Chordata; class Mammalia; order Artiodactyla; family Phocoenidae; genus Phocoena; species Phocoena sinus. The sequence goes on from NC_045768.1 coordinate 115,119,182, forward strand.
AGAGTTGCATGGACATATATACACTTCCAAATATAAAACAGATAGCTAGTGGGAAGCAGCCACATAGCACAGGGAGATCAGCTCGGTGCTTTGTTGACCACCTAGAGGGGTGGGATAGGGAGGGTGGGAAGGAGACACAAGAGGGAGGAGATATGGGGATATATGTATATGTATAGCTGATTCACTTTGTTATACAGCTGAAACTAACACACCATTGTAAAGCAATTATACTTCAATAAAGATGTTAAAAAGAAAAAAAAAAAAGAAAATGGCAATTAAGAGTGCAGGTTAGAAGAACATTGTTTACAGAAGTGCTAGAGTAGCAAAGGTGATTAAACGAGTATCCCTGGGATTAGACTACGGAGAGAGAATAACTCAGCTATTTATACAGACGCCTATACAGCAATGCATGTTTTCCTAAAATTTAGAGAGAGAATAACTCAGCTATTTATACAGACACCTATACAGCAATGCATGTTTTCCTAAAATTTAAATACTTAAAAGTTGTCTACTTTGAATATAGAATGCTCTAATATCTAGCTAAATTCCTTTAAACCCAACGGAACTCAAAATTGTATTAATCTTCTGTGATAGTCAATATATTTGAAAAATGGAATAACTAGACACTCATTTCTCAAATTCAGAAAAGTAAAACTGTACAAATGACATCTCCTACGATTTAAAATTACTCTGTTTTTTCATTCCCTGGCTCCAATTTAGGTAATTATATTATTTTCAATATTACTTTTTAATTCCTGAATTGAGGTCCCAGAGTTCATTTACACATTAGTTGAGATCTTAGTTTGGAGTTTTAAGAGAGTCATAAAATTATATCATTTAGCTGAAAAACCAATATGTGAGGCAAAAATGTCAAGAGTGACATATTTTTACTTACACGATTAAATTTGTTTGTGTTCTTAATGAACTAGAAATTTCATTAATGACTTTTCTTTTCCAGGTGTAGTTCAGCTATGTGCATAAACATTGAAAGTCTTAATCTTAACATAAGCAAAGTCACTATATGAAGAAGACCCCTGCTTCAGTGTAAAGTTGATATTATTTTTTAACTTGAAATCTAATATTTATAATTAATGGCCAGTTATTGAGCAGATAAAGTATTTTATAAGGAAGAATGCAGCATTTTCAAAAAAAGAAAAATTGTAAATATTTTAGTTCATAGCAAGGCATAACTATTAGAACTATTAAAAATATTTATGCTACAGAGTATATGAGAAAACTGTATAAGCTGAAATGATGGTTTTTATCATAAGTATAGCACGAGCTTAAGGATGATAACTCAAAAAGCCTTATAAATAGTTTGCCTTGGATGGAAGACCCTAGGAATTGGACGGGGATTAGTACACAGCATCAGTCTTAGATACCATGATAAAGTGCATATCCCAGTATTTCTCGATATTTTGTTGCGTTTACCATCACTGGTTTCCTCCTAAGGTTTTTGTTGCTGTTTTTTACTGTCTTTGTCTTTTCTTTCTTTAATACTTTTTATTGAGATGTACATAAACTGCACACGTCTTAAGTATACATGTTTATACATTTTTACATGTGAATACACGCAGGTATTTATCACCAAAATAAAGATAGAGGATATTTCCAGAGGGTTCCCTCACTCCCCTTCACATTTATCCCCTACTTTCCCCAACCTGAGGTAACTACAATTCTGACTTTATCACTCATTCATTAGTTTTGCCTGTTTTAAAACTTTTTATAAATGTGAACTTACAAAGTATGCTCTTTTCTGACATTTTTTGATCAACATTATGTCCATGAAATTTAGCCACGTTACTGTATGTATCAATTTTTTTACATTTAAAACTTGCATACATGTCAAGGTTTTCTCTTTTTTTGGGGGGTGGGCATGATTATTTGTTACATCATCTGATGGGTTCAGAGCTCTGGAGATGACACATTTGAGCCCTACAGTAGAGAAGGTGTTAACAGAAGGATACTGGTTGGAGTGCATGGTCCACTTCTAAGTCAAGAGCCAAGCGTGTCAGGATTAAACCTAGAAAACACACCCCATCCACAGTATAAGAACTCTCAGAACCAGACATGGAAGTATTAACCATATTATCTACTATCACAATTTCTTCATTAGACTCCATAAACTTCTTTGTAATATTAAACATCAAACAAATTTTACAGGACTATATGTACAATAGTCTTCTGAAATGGTCCATGTGCTACTTCAAGAGGCTTATGTCATGTCCAGGGCTGGCCTGTTTTGAATCAAATCTGTTTGACTTCATGAACTTCTCAGGGGAGCCGGTCTGTGGACTTCCTGATATTATATACATCCCCTGTCACTGATGGAACCGTAGCATTGAGGATTCTCCCTACTTTCCATGAATCTTGTAAAGCATGATAGGAAGGTGCTTGATGTCAAAAGAAAGCTGTCCAGTATTTCCTTTGAATGGTTAAGGTTTCAGATAATAGAGACTCACTTTGTCTCCTTCTAGAATCAATCTCTCTTACCACTTCCAACATGCAGAGGGTCTGCTAAAGTACATGGCTCACATCCTTCCCTCTGCTCCACTCAAAGCTGGTTACCTTTCAGGCCACCAGTAATTGGGCAACCAGTGTCCCTAAGTGTGGAGCGCAATGAATTCAGAACCTAAAAGGGTTCATCAAGTAACACACTTCCTTTTCACACTAAGCGGTTCAAAACAATAATTAGCTCTTACCCTAGAGGACACATCCCGGACTGACCACTGGACTCCTGGGCTCCTAAAATTTATGCCTGTGTCCAGATTATGAATCCGTAGCATCTGTCCTTCACCCTCTGGAGTACACCTGTCTCACCAATGCCTTCAAGGTGCTAGTCACCTCCTGCTCATCTGGACCAGGTAGCGTAATGTCATTAGTGGACTGGACTGTGGAATGCTCTGCAGGATGTGCAGGTGGTCCATATTCTTTTAGGCTGTATTATGTTCGAGGGCAGGGAAGCTAACAGAGCCTGGGAGAAGAACTGTAAATGTTTGGATTTTTTCCTCTCCATGTGAATCTAAAGTGTTTCTTATCCTTCTATTTTTTTTCTTATTGTGATAGAAAATAACTGATTCAGCAAATCACTGGCTGCATACCACCTGCCTGGGGTCATACAAGATGGATACAGCAAATACACTACAACTGGAGTCCCAGCTGCAACAGGGCCAACTACTTCACTGAGCCTGCAGTGGTCAACAGTCATCCTGGGGGATGTTTTTGCAGCCGACCCGTCAATTTGGGTTGGGTTCTATCTAATGGTGGGTAGGGCCTTCACTGCAGCCATGCAATGAACGATCCAGTTCTAAAGCCCCGTCTCCTGCACGTTGCTGCAGTCGGGTTGTGTAGACACAGATCCCGAGAGGGATTTGGCTGCAAGATGTTAGGGACTGGTACCTGTGAGAGGAGGGGAAGTAAGGAGGATTGGGTAGAAACTGAACTGCAGTGTAGACCAGGGAAAGCTCTGGCAGAGGACTCGAGAGCAACTACTGCCCAGCAGGTGGTTCCCTACGGTGGACGTGGCTGTGCCCTTCACCCCCGTCTTGCTCAGAGAGGAGACACAGGTTTCCCCAGGAGGGTGTGGCACTGGACAGTGGGCATTTTACTCTACAAAGGAAAGGTCTGCTGAGTGTACTTCTCACTGCCGGGAAGCAAGTCCCTCCTTACAGAGGGGTCTGGGTGGAGCCTCTTGGTGTGTACCACAGATGATAATCTCCGTTCCATGATACCCTCTCACCCTTGTGCTCGTGGAGTCCTAGCTCACCTGAAGAGTGGGTCAGTCAATTCCAAAGGGAAGAGAGTTCACCTGAATCCACTTGCCCAAATATTACAAGGCACCTAAGTTCATGGAAGTAGTTATTAAATGAATTGTACACATTAGGGCACAAAGAGAGAAAACTCTTTACCCATCTCCATGGACTACTTCCTCGTCAACTTTCACATTTCCTCACTCTCAGGAAACAGATGTATTTCTGAGGAATTAGAACATCCAGTCCTGTGTAAACTAAAACCCCACACTCGCAGCGTGGGACATCCTCCATCCCCTGGCTTTTCTTACTCTACCCTGGGAGGTCTGCAGGTAGAAAGGTGTGTGGTCTCTTCTTTCCCTGCATCTCCTGTAGTAGCCTGGGGCCATCCAATCTCAGGAAACGCAGCTTCTAACTGAAGCTTAGAACTTCCACATTGGGTTCTGCATCTGAAAATTTATGCCAACACAGACCTGCTGAGGTCACCTGCCTCTGGGAACAAGGCCCTCTTACGTCTGTCCCGCAACACACACCAAGTCCTCAAGCATCCTCTGTTAGTCTTCAGCCCAAAGCAGATGCCAAACTAGACATTTCAGAAGGGAGTCGGAAATCTTTCCCTGAACTATTTCAATTCCAAAGCATACGTGCCAAAGGCCACAAATGGCTATCTTGAATCTTCCCTTACATAGCTTAAGGTGATGTAGGTTTATCTCCCAAAGCACAGCAGACTGGCATTTCTTCTGAAATAAATTCACACTCTCCAATCTCTACAACTTTCAAACAAATCTTATTTCTGTTCTGAGTTGGAGAATAAACTAAAGGTCACAAAACATTTTCGATATCTCTTATCTAGTCTTACTTCGGAGGTACAGCACTCATTTTACCTTTCTGTACCTTTGGGTATCTTTGCCAAAACTTTAAGATAACAGGAAACGCCTGATTTAATATACTTGTAAACACAGACGAACCTCCCCAGCCATGGTGACACCACATCACCCTCAGGTTGTTCTTCTGCAGAAGAGGGAAAATGCAGTTAGGAGAGGAGAATGGCCCAGGATTTCACGACAGAAAATGGCAGAAGTAAGTAAATGTCAACATAGATCACATATAAACAGTCTGATGGTTCTCTCACCTTGAAGGTGTTGTGAGATAATAAATGGGGCAAGCCTGCTACGCACCATGTGTTCCATCCAATCTCACAGTATCTCTGAAAATGTGGTCCCATAAAGACCTGTTTTTGACAGAAACAGACTCACAAGCTTAGACAACGAACTTATGGTTACTGGGGGGGAAGGGCAGGGGGGAAGGGATAAATTGGGAGTTTGGGATCGACATGTACGCACTGCTATATTTAAAAAGGATAAGCAACAAGGACCTACTGTATAGCACAGGGAACTCTGCTCGATGTTACGTGGCAGCCCAGATGGCAGGGAAGTCTGGGGGAGAATGGATACGTGTGTATATGTGGCTGAGTCCCTTTGCTGTGCACCTGAGACTATCACAACATTGTTAATCAGCTATACTCCCATATAAAATTAAAAAAAATTTTTTTTAAAGTCCTGTTTTTTGGATAAGGAAACCGAGGCTCCATGATTTGTAAGTTTCGCCACAAGGAAGTGGTGGGTCAGGTCCAAGTCCAGTTCCATCAGCATGCAGAGCCCAAGCATTTCCAAGGACATTTTTCTAGTCAGTACTTTTGTGTGACCAGCAATGACGAGGTAAAGGCCCTACTAAATCTGCTGACTTACAGACCTAGGTTATTTGAGGCACTCTTTAGTTTCAACATAACTCCTGTTGCGGCACTAACAACTTTTCACCCAGGCATTAGTGTTTTTTAAACAATGTAACGTGTTTGCACTGAAAATATATTATCCAAGATTGAAATGGGTAAACTCAAAGAAGGCTCTTTGGGTGATGATAAGGGGAATATAAATATTAGTAATATATTATTAATACTATTAATATTAATGACTCCACAATGAAGGTGTATAATAATATTATTATATTCTAATCGGTGGAACCCAAGGAATATACATATAAGATATTTATATGTATATGTACAAGTACATGTGTATATATACACACACACACACACACACACAGATACAGAGGGAGAGAGAAACACACACATATATAAGAAAAGACACATTTGCACAAGGAACCAGAAAACAAAATGAGAACAGAGAAAATTATTTAGATTGGTAAAACAAGCAGGAGAGAGTTGTTTATTTGGGCCACCTCTAGACATTCTAGCCACAAAAAAATACTTTTAGGCACGTGATATATAAGAAGTGAATAAAATAGACACATTATCTTAATGGGGCTTATATTTTACCAGAATTAACAACTAAATGAGTGGTGATGAGTCTCTGGGGTTGGGTGTATGGTGGCTGCTTCCTCAAATTTCACCACTTACTGCATACATGTCAGTAATTAAGAGGTCATGTTATAACAACCCCTGTGTTTCAGACAAACAATTTTAACTACACTTGCCTAAGGCTTTCCAAGATATTTAGGAAGAGGCAACTTGTATTGGCTCTCTTAACAAAAGCCCATCTTAGGTTGGAAAGAGAGTATTTCCTCAGCAGGCAAAATAATTCTTTAAGAAAAATCCACAAAATGAACATTTAACAATTAAGCCTATGAAACGGATCAACCTACCACTTAAATACTTACTAGAGCCAAATGATTTCAGAGATTCAGACCAGTGGATACGTTTTACCTGTCAAGAACTCTTGGATTGCAAACCATAGTTAAGAGACTTAAAGTAAGATCTTCATCATTTGGATGTCAGATCACTAATTCACATTTTCAAAACATCCGATTCAGTAGTTACTTTGGTTTTTAACTGAGCGTGAGGAGAGACTGCATGAGAAAAAGTTATATTATTTTACCCTGAAACTAATAGGAACCTAAATATCGTGTGTTATGATTGCTGAACAAGCTCAAAATGCCCGAGCAGCCAGGTCACTGCTGCGGCCACTGTTGTTGCTGTGAATGGAGACCCCATACCTGTGGTGCTAGCTGATAGGTGAGCCCGTCGCGGTCGGGGTCCACCAGCCGCAGGGACCCGCCTCCCCAGTGACAGCTGAGATGCTGTGATACAAGCACGAAACTGTAGGTGCACGGATACCCAGTGGGGACACTGACCAAGGGGAGGCGGGTCAGGGAGCTTCGGGATGAAGTCTCCTCCCTCCTCACCTGGAAAGGACCCTTTCACGACCTAGTCTTCCACATGATCTCCTTAAAGGCATACGGGGAAAAGGGTATCTGGCTACTTCATGCTGGGGCAGGATCTGCTAAGAGTCTCTTTCTCACATGTCTCCCTCATCATTTGATGAAGACTCACCCAGTCTGCTTTATTAGTAAAAGATGTCCTATCAATTTCCCTGCAACCAAATCAACCCTCTCATTTTCATTTATTTCTTATTTTATTCAAAAATATATGGATATGGGCTTCCCTGGTGGCGCAGTGGTTAAGAATCCGCCTGCCAATGCAGGGGATGAGGGTTCGCGCCCCAGTCCGGGAAGATCCCACATGCCGCGAAGCAACCACAGCTTCCGTGCACCACAGCTACTGAGCCTACGTTCTAGAGCCCGCGAGCCACAACTACTGAGCCTGCACTCTAGAGCCCACGCGCCACAACAAGAGAAGCCACCACAATGAGAAGCCTGCGCACCGCAATGAAGAGTAGCCTCCGCTCACTGCAACTAGAGAAAGCCTGCACACATCAACGAGGACCCAACGCAGCGAAAAATAAAATAAATTAAAAAATATATATATGGATAGAGTGCCTCCTCTGTGCTAGTTACTATCCAGGATGTAGCACCAAAAATAACTGAGGAAGTTTCTGCCCTCATGGTGCTTACATTCTAACATTAGGGAGTAAAATCAAGAAAGCAATGCATTCATGTAGCAGTAAGTGCTGGGACAGAACAGAGCAGCAGTGGGGAGGGATATGCCAACCAGGTGAGACCTTCTCAAGGATCTGACACTTGGCCACTTGGTCGGAGACCTGAGTGATCCAAGGGAGTGAGCTGGATGAGCAAGTGAAGGAAAAAGACATTCTAGAGGGAAGAGCTAGGAGCTAAGACCTGGTGCAGCTGGGGAGCCGTGGACCCTGGTAACCTCTAAGGGCGCAGGAGAGGAAGTACAGGCATGATCACAGCAGGTTTTCTGCACAGTGAGGGATTGTTTACAGATCCCACTAATCTCTGCCAGAATGAGTGTCATGCATCCCAAAGAGGAGCAGGGCAGCCCTGCATGGTGTGAGCATGTGCATCTGTAGCTAGTTAATGAACTAGGCCTCATCCCTCCAAAACACTCATTACATCACATCTTTTTTTAAAATAAATTTATTTATTTATTTTTGGCTGCGTTGGGTCTTCGTTGCCGCATGTGGGCTTCCTCTAGCTGCGGTGAGCGGGGGCTACTCTTCGATGTGGTGCACAAGCTTCTCCTTGCGGTGGCTTCTCTTGTTGCGGAGCACGGGCTCTAGGAGCGCAGGCTTCAGTAGTTGTGGCATGCAGGCTCAGTAGTTGTGGCTCATGGGCTCTAGAGTGCAGGGTCAGTAGTCGTGGCACACGGGCTTAGTTGCTCCGTGGCATGTGGGATCTTCCCAGACCAGGGCTCGAACCCATGTCCCTTGCGTTGGGAGGTGGATTCTTAACCACTGCGCCACTAGGGAAACCCCAGATCACATCTTTTGAGAATGAGAAAATACTGTGATGTCCCAAGATGTTTGTGGTTATTAAAAGTATTAAGGTTGGGGCTTCTATTTATACTGCTCAAAAGCAAGTCTTTCTGATTGGTGATAGAGCAATTCCGCAGTACCTCTTCAGAAGTTCACTCAAATGTACATTGATTCGATTACTCTCTTTCATTCTTTTTGAGGTACCCGTACAAAGAACTTTGTTAAGTGAGCCAAAAGCAATCCATAAGTTTCTTGTGATTTATCGGTAAATCCACTGTGACATTGCTAAAATAGTGCAGAAAAAGTGAACCAATGAAACAGGCATGCGTCGGAATAGAAGTAATGGCTATCTTCTCAAACAGCTAAAGGATGGTGTTTTGCACAATTACAGGGCTAGTACTGTGCTGGAATCCTCTAGATCTTATTTACCCAGATTTTCATAACAAGGAAAAGTTGTTAATGCCATTCTTCTCAGATTTGTCCCCTGTCATTTATTCAACAAATGTTTAAATAGTATTACTGTGTTCCAGGTACTAGGATCATAAATAAAAGAACATATGAATTATGGTTCTTATACATTAAATTCAATTAATTGAGGCCGACTTACAAATAATTACACTGAAATGGGACAGGTACTCCTGTGGCCACATTCTTTTATTGAGCAAACCCACTTTTATCGGGTGTGGGCTATGATCCAGGCCCTATGGTTAGAAAACTAAGAAGCATGGAATCTATCTATGGGGAAGCCATGAAATAAACAGTTGAAATGTCTCAAGATGATAATGTGGAGATGTACTATCACTGCATCAGAATCAGACAGAAGGGAGGGGTACAGGGAGGGGCTGTCAGAGGATGTGTTTTCTAACCCACATCATCAAGGGCAGGGAGCTTATCAGTGAAGAGGGAAAAAACACTCCGAGCAATGGAGCAACGTGTAAAACAGAAGAAGAAGGATCGTAGAGCCCTGGAAACCACAAATTTGTCAGGACGGCAGCAGGAAGGCGTGATTTTCGGCAGGTAGAGATTTCCACTCCAGCACCAGTGGGGTGAACAATTTCAAGGGAGCTAGTCTGAAGGCAGCAAGGTATTGGAAACATTTGTAATAATCCACGGAGGAAATAGTGATGCCCTGACTTAACAAAGAGGAAGCAACGAGAAAAAGCATTTACGAGAGTATAGGTAAAGACTTGATCGTACTTGGTGAGAGAAACTGAAACCTAGCAGGACCCTGTGGGGCTCCCGAGCACAGGCTTTCTGTCCCTTGTTTCTTGTTTGTAGGGAACAGACTCCATGACCTTCCCTGAGTCCCAAAGGGCAGATTCGAACAGTTGCTGATCAGGGAAGGGAGGGGATGCAGAGACAAGGGAGGAGACCACCTGAGGCCAGATTAAAGGAGCCGCAGGCCCTGCACACACCCTGATCCTTACCAGCAACACTGCCCTTGGACCATTGCTATAAAACCCTTCACCCAATCCTCCCGGGTTGGGACACACAGTTTCGAGGGCACGAGCCTAACGTGTCCCCCTCTTCCTGGCAAAGCAATAAAGCTCTTCTTTTCTACTTCACCCAACGCTCTGTCTGAGATTCGATTCAGCACCAGTGCACAGAGGCCAAGCTTTCGGCATCAAGAAAGACTCCCAGATTTCAGGAGCTATGGTTGGAAAAACTAGCAGCGTGAGAGCAGCACTTCCTGAGATATGAGCCTTCTTAAATGGCAGAGATATTGGGTAAGCTGTACGTTGACATTGGCAGATTGGGACCAGCTGGACAGAAGGCAGGGCGGTCACCCCTTGCCAAAGGCAACAGGAACGGCAGGCCATGAGAACTTGGAGAGCAGCCCCTGCGTTTCCCAAGCAGGACATTTCTGAGGACCTGGGAGGAGGGGTTTCCACGGCGCCATGAAAGAAAAGTTACGATGGTCGTGAATCTGACATCACAAAATCTGCACAATACACACAGCTTTTCAAGCAAAAGGGCTTCACGGTAAGCAGGACATTTATGCTTTAGAGACGTCATTGTTGTTTAAATATGATAGTCCTGAAATACATTTATGCTGGGGAAAAAAAGAGCCAGTATAGAATTTGAAGATAAAGGTAGGAAAAAGATTAAATAAGAAAATGGCTCTGAATATACAGGAAATTATTCAAAATATTATGGAAGTACAAAGGAGGAAGCCACCTCTGCCTGGGAGTGTTAATAAATGCTTAACGGGTAAATGTCCTGTGCTATGTACCTTTTTCAAAGTATTTAGTAACATGCAACATAGTCAAGTATGCGTGGTGTTTTGGTTTTTTTTTTTTCTTTACATACAGAGACATAAAATATTTCTGGGTCACGGCTCTCTTCTGTGGTCCTTTGCGTGCTGTGTCCAATCCAGCTCTCTCTGGCCTAAATATGTCTATTCACAGAATAAGGAGAGAGTGGAAGACCCATGAATGATTTAAAGCTTCTCTGCTGGTAAGTTTTACCCAATAAATCTCATTTTCTATCGACAGATCACGGTACCACTGGTATGTGTGTCTGTGTCCCCTTGGCTCAATCATCTTGGAGGTTTACTAACAGCAAAAAGACGAATGAGCACTAAATTAAGGAAGGGAAAAGAAAAAGGTGAAGTTGTTTAGTTACTGGCCTGTTTGTTTATAGGATGGGGAAGTGCGAATATCATTTCAGACGTCTGGGTGGCTAAGCTTTTCTTAGAAATACACTGAAGGTGACTCTGATCCCAGTCTTTGAGGTTCTGCTGCCCAAGTAAATGCAGATTAATACTATGGACTTGCAGGAAGTTCGTCCTCAAAAGCATCTCCAGTCTGGTTTTCTAAGAACAGACTTGTCACAAGATGTTAATAAGTAACACCTAAGAAAAAGTACCTTGCGCAAGACAATCAGAAAATGTGAAGTGAAACACCTTTCACTGTCTTAAGTTTTTCAAAGCATCTGTCTTGGCTTCAAAACACGCCTGCATGTTCTCTGTCTTCTCATTGGAAGGAGTCTGATGCGCCTCCCCTAAATCTGAGCGGGTCCAAGCAACTCACTTCAGACCGTAGCCTGAGACGGAACTGATGCTGCTCTGTGCCTGCAGGTCACAGGACGCCCCGTGGCTTCCCCATCTCTCCCTCTGCTCCTGGTACCCTCCTCCTTGAAATACAGCCGCCGAGCTGTGCAGAAACCAACAGCCAAGCGGACTGTCCCCGTGATGTGCCCCCAGCAGCTCCAGGTGAGGCTGCTCCAGCCCACAACCAGATGTACCAGGAGACGTACGATCCAGGGAAGCAGAGCGTTGCGGGGAGGCGGGGGGGGGGGGCGGGGGTTCCAGCCTCCAGCCTCTGACCGGAGCCAGCTGAGGCCCCTGAGCTGCTCTGTCAACCCCCACACTGCAGACTCACAAGCAAAATGAATTCAGCATAGTTTTAAGCCTTGGATTTTGGACAGGTTGCTATTCAGCAACAAACAGATACTAAAATGACCTTGCATAAGTTAATGATGCAATACTTCCTAAGAGGTAAGAAATGGAATATCTCCTGCCACATCATTAAACAAAGGACTTCACAGTCATCAGCGATTGCAGCCCTCCAAAGTGAGCCGGTGAGCCCTGAGGGAACTCGGGAAGGAAAAGAATACCTGCCATCTAGCAGCCATCAGACTGCAGCCACTCCCTGCGGTGAGCCCTGAAGAAACTCAGGATGTGAAAATATAGGACACTGGCCCCAGAGAGTTGAGGTGCATATCACAGGAATGATTTCAGTGAGCCCAGACTCTTAAATCGTCCCATACAGAGAAAAGCGCTACATTTCTTTACTTGGGATATCTCATTTATTTATATTAACAGTAATCTTTTGTTCCTACTACCTGCCCTTTGTTGCAGAAACTCCTGTATGTATCCTGGCTTTCCCCTCACCTCCTCAGAGCAGTTCTCTCAGGGTTACTTGAGATGCTGCCTCCCAGGCTTGAAGTCCTAAAACTTCCCACCGAATAAAACATCCCTGTCAACTTTTAGGTTGTAAATATATTTTTTTAGTCGACAGAGGGATAAACCACACATTGTTCTGGAATTATTCTCTCAGGAATGCTTTCTGCACCAGCAAGTACAGCCCTGGTGCACAGAGAACCCACTTCACTGATCTTCAACATCAGGATTTACTTTTCTCTGAAATTTCTGGAATCATCCCTTTTACTTTTTTTCAAACTTTTGCTGAGCGTTATTCGGGGTCTATATCTCAGCAAGTCTATGATTTCTTCTGTGATTGTCAAGACAAAAACAGTGCAATGTTCTAAAGAGCCCATCGCTTCCATTGCACTATTTTTTTTGCAAAATCAGAATTAAATACAAAGATACAGAGTAGAGGTTACCCTAACCTGTTGTTCTGATTTCTGAGAGAAGACCTTGTGGACAAAACCATTCAGGAATTTCTCAGACACTGTTTGAAGCAAACCAATATCCGACAGAGCCGCCTGTTTGAAGTTCCTCTATGAAGATGTTGTCTTCTATCAAAACCCAACTCTTTCCATCCATAGAAAAGCAAATCATACATCCCATTATTCATGTCATTTGTCTTGTTCTCCCTTGGTTTTCAGCAAGTTTCTACCCTCACATTTATATATTTCCATGAAGTTGTATGCTTTCAAGAACTACATTTTTTTCTCTGCCTTTCCTCTTAAGAAGTAAATGGGTGGGAGACCTAAATAGACATTTCACCAAAGAAGACACACAGATGGGCAAGAGGCACATGACAGGATGCTCAACATCACTAATTATTAGAGAAATGCAAATCAAAGCTACAATGAGGTATCACCTCACACCAGTTAGAATGGGCATCATCAGAAAATCTACAAACAACAAATACTGGAGAGGGTGTGGAGAAAAGGGAACCCTCTTGCACTGTTGGTGGGAATGTAAATTGATACAGCCACTATGGAGAACAGTATGGAGTTCCTTAAAAAACTAAAAATAGAATTACCATATGATCCAGCAATCCCACTACTGGGCATATACCCTGAGAAAACCATAATTCAAAAAGTGTCATGTACCACAATGTTCATTGCAGCACTATTTACAATAGCCAGGACATGGACGCAACCTCAATGTCCAATGACAGAGAAATGGATAAAGAAGATGTGGTAAATATATACAATGGAATATTACTCAGCCATAAAAAGGAATGAAATTGGGTCATTTGTAGAGATGTGGATGGACCTAGAGAGTGTCATACAGGGTGAAGTAAGTCAGAAAGAGAAAAACAAATATCGTATATTAATGCATATATGTGGAATCTAGAAAAATGTTACAGATGAACCTATTTGCAGGGCAGGAATAGAGATGTAGACGTAGAGAACGGACATATTGACACAGTGGGGGAAGGGGAGGGTGGGATAAATTGGGAGATTAGGATTTACATATATACAGTACCATGTGTAAAATAGATAGCTAGAGGGAACATGTTATAAAGCACAGGGAGCTCAGATCAGTCTCTGTGATGACCTAGAGGGGTGGGATATGCGGGGAGAGAGGGAGGCCCAAGAGGGAGGTGATGTATGTCTACATATAACTGATTCATTTCATTGTACAGCAGAAACTAACACCACACTGTAAAACAATTATACTCCAATTAAAAAAAAAAAAAAAAACCTCAAAAAAGAATATCTAAGGAAATGGAAAGACAGCCTCCACAGAGGGGAACATTCAATGTAGTTGAGGTGCCAGTACTACTCAGAGTGATCTTTAGAGTCAATGCAATTCCTATCAAGATTTTTTCTTCTGCATTTTCTAATTGGTCCTTGTTAATCCCTTGCAATACATTCCCTTTCAGACACTGTAGTTTTCATCTCTTAAGGTTAGATTGGGTCCTTTTTATGTTTCCCATGTGTCTACTTCACCGTTTGAACTTATGGAATATAGTTGGAATAAATGTTTAAAAGTCCTTCTCTGGTGATTCTAAAAAAAAAGAAAAAGAAGTATATTTCTCTCGATGATGGAATGCCCACAGCACATGGCCATTTTCCAATCTTGATTTTCATTTCACAGTAAGAGTATAATTACTGTCCTGTTTTAGAGTCTCAATTCAGGTTTATTTCTTACCCATCCTTGGTGTGGTAGATACTGAACCCTCAAATCTACCAAAATGACAGCATCTTCAGCCATGGTCCTGAAATCCAGTTTCAACTCATGAATTATCTTTTCCAACACAGATACCTCCTTATAGGGTTTCTTTTCCATTGTCCCAAAGCTCTAGGATAATCGTCATGAAGCTGGTATAATATCATAGAAGGTTTCATCAGACCTATCAGTGTTCTGGATTTAAGACTCGGAGTTCTAAAAAAGGACACTGTATGTTGGTTTTATGTTTTTCTTTCTTTACATCTTCATATCCCTATCTGTAGTCAGATGTTGTAATTATATTGTTTTAAAAGGTTTTATATCTAGGCAAATTCTTTAATGGATGCATATCTAATCCCTCCTTAAAAAGCATCACACTTAGGACAAAAAACCTTGTATTAACGACGGGCCAGACTTTTATCTCCATGTTGCTATTTCTGTAGATTATCCATGAATGAAACCAGACCATGCAAAGATCTGGAAGAGGAGCATTCCAGACAAAGGGAAAAGTGATTCAAACAGCCCAGCTTTGCACACAACCTGGAACGCTGAATAAACCAGAGAAGAGCAAGCCTGCCTGCAGAAGCAGGAGCTCAGCGGACGGGGAGGCCAGACCCCAGGGTCAGGGATCCCCTTAAGTCCCGGCTCCACCACCATGTGACCTGGCCACCTGCTCACTCCCTCTGAGCTCCATTCTCTCACCTGCTGCTAGGGAGAGCAGCACACCTGTCTCCTGGCATCACCGCAGGTGCTGGGTGGTTAGCAGGTGGAACGGAGCAGGCAGATGAGGCGGGAGTGTCCTCAGCTGCACCGGCGGTGGGTGGGGTCAGGTCAGACCACTGCAGACCAGGCAAAAAGTCCAGATGTTATTCCAAATGTGATGAGAACATTAGAGAACTCCAAGCAGGTGACAGATGTGAACTGAATTATATTCATTTTTTTTGGGAAGTGTGGGCTCAGAACATGAATGGAAGGAAAGGGAGCCCACTAGGAGAGTATTTCAGGATCCGGACCAAAGGGAGGATGGGCCCATGCGATCATAAGATGAAAACACTCGTAATCTGGTTTTCTTGACCCGAAATTGCCTCAAGCCCTGAAAACTATCTCCTGGACTTGGGACCAGATGTTATGGGACATTGAAAACACACTCATCTTTAAAGGACAAGAAGGGGTTCGTGATGTGGGTCTACATCTGCCATTAGCACACTGTATTAACTTGGGAGAGTCATCTGATATTTCTAACATCATTTTGCACAAAATTTAGTCACTTTACTAGATGATCATGGAGGTTACTTCTGGTTCTAAAATTCTACACTAAATTTTATTTGGTGATTTGAAAATTTATCTTAATATGAAAAGAGAAGTGAAATGTTACATATCATTATATCAAAAATTAAACTTTTAAGTTATTGGTCTATTTAATTTAGCTCTTATTTCCATTATTTTTTTTTGTTTTTTATTAATTTTTTTTCTGTTTGAAATTTGAACTTTTATGTCCAATAATTGTTTTTTTTTTTTTTTTTTTTTTTTTTTATAAATTTATTTATTTATTTTTGGCTGCATTGGGTCTTCGCCGCTGCACACGGGCTTTCTCTAGTTGCGGAAAGCAGGGCTTACTCTCTGTTGCGGTGCGTGGGCTTCTCATTGCGGTGGCCTCTCCCGCTGCAGAGCTCGGGCTCTAGAGCACAGGCCCCAGTAGCCGTGGCACACAGGCCCAGCTGCTCTGCGGCATGTGGGATCTTCCCGGACCAGGGCCCGAACCCGTGTCCCCTGCATTGGCAGGTGGACTCTCAACCACTGCGCCACCAGGGAAGTCCCACAATAATTGTTTTTAATCACCTAATAAATTCCTCATGTATAATAAGGCATGAAGAGTTCCATAATCTAGGGTCATGGATTAAGGTAAGACACTAAATATTTCCAAATTTGCACTTAATAAAGCATTCGATTGTTTTCAGAACTATACACAATTATGTCTCAAAATACTTTCAGGATAAAGCATCTCAAGATTTCATGTATTGATTTCGATTACTTCTGGAGCCCACAGCACCTCCCCAGCATTGATCCTGTCTTCTTCTGTGTTAGCTGTTCTACTCATTTCTCCTCCTTCATGTATTTCCCCACTCCTTGCACATTTCCGTCTACAGCCCACCTCCCTCCTACCTACATAAATCGTCTTTTGCTTTTTCTTATTGTGTCTCATCTTATCTGCTGGGCATTACGGCATTTTAAGGAAATAAATAAGCATTGCAACCTTAGTAATGAAAATAACTTAAGAACCTCTATGTTTTAGAGTTGCAATTCCTTCTGAGGCTTTAAGTTTCCCGGTTTTTCTGATTAAACCTCAATATCAAGAATATTTTTCATAAAAATACAGCCATTTTTTCATTTGTGGCATGTTTCATACTTTAGTTTTTACCAAATGATAACATTCAAAATTGCAGCTATAAAGCTTTTAGTATTGGACACTAGTTATTTAAAATATTGCATAGCCCAGGGGCATTACATCAGGAAACCTAGTATTAAACTAACTGTGTAATAGTTACTTAGTAGTAATTTGTGCCTTGGTCTACATAAAATGCAGAATCCATTTTCTTCCAATGATATCGTACACGGTGATGGGTGTTAGGAAGCAAACAATGGTTATCTTCATCCGGGTCTAATGTACATTTTACTTCTTTCCTCTTTTATCATTTTTATCACTTTAAAAATGATAATGTTAATGATATAGGGAGTTTCTCGTTATTATCAAGTACATTTTTTGGTAAGTAGACATAAAGACATAAAAATGACCCTGAAATAAAATATATGAGAAAGAAAAGGGGAAGGCTAGTTTCAAAAGCATATTCCAAAATTTCTCTGCATATCATTAGAATAAATGTTTTTGATAACAGTGAAAAGATAGAAAAGAAGCAATAATCCATTTTTTTTTTTTTTTTTTTTTTTTTTAGCGGTACACAGGCCTCTCACTGCCGTGGCCTCTCCCATTGCGGAGCACAGGCTCCGGACGCGCAGGCCCAGCGGCCATGGCTCACGGGCCCAGCCGCTCCGCATCATGTGGGATCCTCCCAGACCGGGACACGAACCTGGTCCTCTGCATCAGCAGGCGGACCCTCAACCACTGTGCCACCAGGGAAGCCCCAAAATAATCCATTTTTAAATGCTTCTAAACGGAAATAATACCATTACTAGAATACTCCATAGAATATTTGAATTTATATGTTCTCTGAAATTTCAATATATTCAAGAAAAAATTACCTAGATGGTGTCTATTATTGTGTTGTCTTGAATATGATGAGGCAATTTTGGTCTTTACTATGAAAAGAATATCTCTGTGAATATTAGCATTAGCCTTGTAATAAAGGGATATGATTACCCTCTCACTTTTATATATTTTCTCTTTCTTTGTTAAAATAGACTATACGATAATTAGGCAAGAGAAGAAGAGGTTCAGTGGTAATTTTGTTAAAATGCTAAAATAACGGCATCAATTCCTTCTTGTTTCAGTGATATGAGGGGACAGGAAACAGCAGATGGGTATTTACTGAGCTGAGAATGACTCGAGGAATAAAAGCTTTAAAAGCATACGGACTCCTTATCTTTGACAAAGGAGGCAAGAATATACAATGGAGAAAAGACAGCCTCTTCAATAAGTGGTGCTGGGAAAACAGGACAGCTACATGTAAAAGAATGAAATTAGAACACTTTCTAACACCATACACAAAAAATAAACTCAAAATGGATTAAAGATCTAAATGTAAGGCCAGACACTATAAAACTCTTAGAGGAAAACATAGGAAGAACACTCTGTGACATATATCACAGCAAGACCCTTTTTGACCCACCTCCTAGAGGAATGGAAATAAAAACAAAAATAAACAAATGGGACTTAATGAAACTTAAAAGCTTTTGCACAGCAAAGGAAAATATAAACAAGACGAAAAGACAACCCTCAGAATGGGAGAAAATATTTGCAAATGAAGCAATTGACAAAGGATTAATCTCCAAAATATAAAGGAAGTTCATGCAACTCAGTATCAAAAAAACAAACAACCTAATCCAAAAATGGGCAGAAGACCTAAATAGACATTTCTCCAAAGAAGATATACAGATTGCCAAGAAACACATGAAAGGATGCTCAACATCACTAATCAGAGAAATGCAAATCAAAACCTCAATGAGGTATCACCTCACACTGGGCAGAATGGCCATCATCAAAAAATCTAGAAATAATAAATACTGGAGAGGTTGTGGAGAAAACGGAACCCTCTTGCACTGTTGGTAGGAATGTAAATTGCTACAGCCACTATGGAGAATAGTATGGAGGTTCCTTAAAAAGCTAAAAATAGAACTACCATATGACCCAGCAATCCCACTACTGGGCATATACCCTGAGAAAACCATAATTCAAAAAGAGTCACGTACCACAATGTTCACTGCGGCTCTATTTAAAATAGCCAGGACATGGAAGCAACCTAAGTGTCCGTCATCGGTTGAATGGATAAAGAAGATGTGGCACATATATACAATGGAATATTACTCAGCCATAAAAGGAAACAAAAATGAGTTATTTGTAGTGAGGTGGATCGACCTAGAGTCTGCCATACAGAGTCAAGTAAGTCAGAAAGAAAAAAACAAATACCATACGCTAACACATATATATGGAATCTAAAACAATATGGTTCTGATGAACCTAGGGGTAGGACAAGAATAAAGATGCAGACGTAGAGAACAGACTTGAGGAAACGGGGAGGGGGAAGGGTAAGCTGGGTCGAAGTGAGAGAGTGGCATAGACATATATACACTACCAAATGTAAAATAGATAGCTAGTGGGAAGCAGCCGCATAGCACAGGGAGATCAGCTCGGTGCTTTGTGACCACCTAGAGGGGTGGGATAGGGAGGGTGGGAGGGAGGGAGATGCAAGAGGGAAGAGATATGGGGATATATGTATATGTATAACTGATTCACTTTGTTATAAAGCAGAAACTAACACACCATTGTAAAGCAATTATACTCCAATAAAGATGTTAAAAAATAATAAAATAAAATAGATGGAGAACTGAAAAAAAAAATGGACCCAGGTTTGATCTAGGAAGGGCTGTAAAATATTCTCCCCTCAATGTTATGAAAAACTGGCTCTAGAGGCAAAGGAAAAACCATTAACGTTACATATTAGGACCCTCTACATAATTTCTCCATAAAGATTCTTCAAATGTCCTCTTCCATAATTTAGTTATCAAATTAATTTGTAACTCTGTTTAACAGGGTATCATTCTATAAGACAGTCATGATATATGAGGGAAGTTGGCTTTCAAATATTAATAATATTTAAGCTGATTAAAGAGTAGAGATACATCTACTGAAAAAATTAACTCTTACTTATGCATATTCTCCATAGATGTCAAATTACAGGGGTCCAACAGTTTGGCAGGAGTCTTTTAAATCAAAATATTTACCTTCTAAAACACAGAAATCATATGAAAACTAAATGTCCAAAACCAGTGCATTTCTTTAAGTTGGCACTTAATTTTATCTTTATAATGAATTCCTCTGAGGAGAGCATAAATGAAGAAAACCGGGAACATGTGTTCAGATGGCGATAAAGACCTGTGGATTCACTTAGGGAAAACAAACTGGAAAAACAATGTGACTCTTAAATCAATGTTTTATAAATTGGCTTATTTGCTGGGATAAAAATCACTAAAACATTCAGATCATAAAAGTACACTAATTTCAGACTACATTCTGAAGTGAAATTTTTTTTTTTTTTTTTTTTTTTTTTCTGGTACGCGGGTCTCTCACTGCTGTGGCCTCTCCCACTGCGGAGCACAGGGTCCGGACGCGCAGGCTCAGCGGCCATGGCTCACGGGCCCAGCCGCCCCGCGGCATGTGGGATCCTCCCGGATGGGGGCACGAACCCGTGTCCCCTGCATCGGCAGGCAGACTCTCAACCACTGCGCCACCAGGGAAGCCCTGAAGTGAAATATTTTTAAAATTACACTATTATTCTTCAACTTCTGTGGCTCTGCATCAGTGCAAAATTGCTTATATGCAAATAGAGTTTTGTTGCATGACGAAGGTGCTAAGCCTTCTTATTGACCGTAAGGTTCAATAAAGACTATGTCTAAGAATACTTGTTGAACTCATAGCACTGTCAAAGCAAAAATTTCCCCAGACACAGCTGAACAGGCAAGGAAGACTTCATCCAGGGCCGTTACACAGGTGAGAGGAGCCAGACTCCGTCTGAGGTTAACTCCACTGAAACGAAGGGCAGGCAAGGTGTGCAGAGGTGGACTGGCAAGATGCTAGGTCACGTGCATTTCCTCAGTGGCAAGATGCTGGCAAGATGCTAGGTCACGTGCATTTCCATCCTGCAGCAAGGGACCCACAGGAGTCAGGCTGGCAAGATGCTAGGTCACGTGCATTTCCATCCTGCAGCAAGGGACCCACAGGAGTCAGGCTCCTCCCAGCCCCAGAGTCCAGGGGGTTATCATCCTGTTTGATCTCATTTGAAAGGTTTGGTCAGTCGGGACCATTGTCTTGAGAAAGACAATCCTGGGTTGTAAAACTGGCCAGAGGCTTTTCCAAAGATTAACATCTCCAAGGGCAGGGAAAGATGTGGAAAGTTTTCTAAATTAAATGCTCTAAGCCAGCAGTCCCCAACCTTTTTGATACCAGGGACCGGTTTTGTGGAAGACAATTTTTCCACGGACCAGAAGCAGGGACATGGTTTCGGGATGATTCAAGCACATTACATTTATTGTGTACTTTATTTCTGTTATTACTGCATTGTAATACATAATGAAATACTTATACAACTCACTATAAGGCAGAATCAGTGGGAGCCCTGAGCTTGTCTTCCTGCAACTAGACGGTCCCACCTTGGGCTGCTGGGAGACAGTGACACCAGAAGTGTGTTGCTATGTCTATTCTACTCGGTGATCTCGTTTTGGGTGCCATCGCTGCAGAAAACCCTGCTTCTCAAGGATAGGACGCTGGAAATGGAAGCAGGCTTTTCAGTGCTTTTGTGGCGATCTCAGGATACCCCACCTTGACTTTAATCCAGAACATACGGAGATTTGACGTTGTCTCAAACATACTTTTAAGGCCACCGTCACTTGAGATCTCAAGCAGTTGATCCTCTTCTAGCACAAAGTTGATTGACCTGGCTCATTCACAAATGGGTCGCGGACCCATTCCTTCCCAGTTCAGGGGTCTTTTGTGGTTGGGAGGTAATGCTCAAACTCTTTTGAAGGCTGAGATAGGTGACCATTCACCAGGTGGGAGAAAGAAGGCCCTGGCTCAGTCTCTTTCAAAATCTCCGCTAATGTTTGAAACATGTCAAAAACCCCAGTGTTTACTCGCCGCCCCCATAATTCCAGTTCGGCTTTGAATGCAGCCACTTTATCTGTGGACTTGAACACAGCTGTCATTCTCTCCTGAAGTGACAGATTGATGTCGTTGAGCAGGTGGAATATGTCACACGAGTAAGCAAGTTTTGCGACCCATCCTGTGTCACTGAAATGTGCTGCCAGTGGCGACTGTTCTTCTAAAAGAAATCTCTGGAGCGGCTCTCGTAACTCAGAAACTCTGGCCAGTGATCTACCTTTAGAAACCATCTCACTTCTGTGTATAAGAGAAGACGTGGGTGCTCTGTGTTCATCTCCTCACAGAGCTGCATGAACAGACGTGAGTTAAGGGCATGTACTCTAACGTGGTTGATAATTTTAATCACATCCTGCAAAACGTTGTTAAATTAAGGTGACATTTTTCAGCTAGCTGGCATTTCTCTACGATGACACAGTGTGTGGACTCACATTCAGAAGTGACCTCTTTGACCCGAGTAGTGAAACCAGAAAGCCATCCAGTCATGGCAGCCGCTCTGTCCGTTCATATACCGACACAAAATGACCCATTCAGTTTTCTTGATATGTAATCATTCAAAGACTTGACTAGCTCTGCAGCTGTGCTGTGGTGTTGTTTGGCAACAAAAGCGCACATAACACATCCTCAGGCACATCCTCCTGAAAAATATATCACACAAAAACAAGCATTGTTGCCTTGTTGTCAACACTGGTAGACTCGTCAACCTGGATTGCATACCACGGTGACTCACTGAACCTCTCTAACAATTGTGCCTCGACATCCTCTGCTATTTCATCAATTCGTCTAGTTATGGTGCTAGCCGAAAGAGGAACACGTGCTACCTATTGAACTGCAGCCTCTCCTAAAAGTTCACGACAAATGTCCTTAGCAGCAGGCAGGATCGACTCTTCACCAACAGTAAAGGGCTTCTTAGCTTTAGCAATGCGGTTAGCCACTAAGAATAATGGTCTCAGTGCAAACACATGTGAGGAAGTGGTGGCCTTCAGTAATTGCTTCTGTTCTTCGTGTTCATGGTTTCTTCTTTTGAAAAACTCCAAAGCCTTGTCTTTTAATGCAGGGTGCTCGGTCTCCATGTGGTGAAGCAGTTTTGAAGGTTTCATCACTTCCTTGGATA
Source organism: Phocoena sinus (assembly GCF_008692025.1). NCBI lineage: Eukaryota > Metazoa > Chordata > Mammalia > Artiodactyla > Phocoenidae > Phocoena > Phocoena sinus. Next base: position 115,142,217 of record NC_045768.1, read on the forward strand.
GCCAGTCATCGTATATTACACAAAGCGGGCTTGGAGAATGTGAATCACCTGTTGCGATGAACCCATAATGTAAGTAGGGCTCTTGGTATTTTCTTTTCAATGCAGCTTGCTTTTTGTTGGCAGTCTTAGAGTCTTCTGCTGTCTCATCATTGGGTCTTTCCCCCTTTGCAACGAAGCTCTCCAGCGACATTTGTTTTTTACTCATTTTGACTAGGGTTAGCTTGTGGGCTTACTAGGACTGTGACTGTGAAAAGTGTGCAGTGCAGGAAAGAGGCATGGATGGAAGTGGTAAATAAAATAATGGGCAGGCCACGCACGGACTAAAATATATGTCAGATTCTGACTTAAAGCCTGCCACCAGATGCAGCTTGTCACTTGCCACTCACTGAGAAGGTTTTGACCTGAGTCTGCAAGCAACTGATTTATGATGGTCTCTGTGCCGTCACACCTCTCTGCTAAGGATCATCTGTATTTGCAGCCGCTCCCCAGCACTAGCGTCACCGCCTCGGCTCCACCTCAGATCACCAGGCATTAGATTCTCATAAGGAGCACGCAACCTACATGCCCCGCATGCGCGGTTCACAGTAGGGTTCGCGCTCCTGTGAGAATCTAATGCCACCGCTGATCTGACAGGAGGCGGAGCTCAGGCGGTAATGTAAGTGATGGGGAGTGGCTGTAAATACAGACAGAGCTTCTCTTGCTGGCCTGCCACTCACCTCCTGCTGTGCGGCCCCGTTCCTAATAGGCCACAGACTGGTACTGGTCCTTGGCCTCGGAGTTGGTGACCCCTGCTCTAAGCCAATGGAGGTCAGGGTCTTGAGTCAGGAAGGAGCCTGGCTAGAATTTACCTAGGCCAAGGTCAAGGCCGTCTGGTCAGTGTGCACACATATGCCCAACAAGTCCTCAGGTCCCAGCAAAATTATAGTAGTGAATAAAATACCTGGGAATAAACCTACCTAAGGAGGCAAAAGACCTGCACGCAGAAAACTATAAGACCCTGAGGAAAGAAATCAAAGATGACACAAACAGAGGGAGAGGTATACTGTGTTCTTGGATTGGAAGAATCAATATTGTCAAAATTACTATACTACCCAAAGCAATCTACAGATTCAGTGCAATTCCTATCAAATTACCAATGACATTTTCACAAAATTAGAACAAAAAAAATTTTACAGTTTGTATGGAAATACAAAAGACCCCAAATAGCCAAAGTAATCTTGAGAAAGAAAAACAGAGCTGGAGGAATCAGGCTCCCTGACTTCAGACTACACTACAAAGCTACAGTAATAAAACAGTATGGTACTGGCACACAAAAAAATATATATAGATCAATGGAATAGGACAGAAACTCCAGAGATAAATCCACGCACCTATGGTCAATTAATCTCTGACAAGGGAGGCAAGGATATACAATGGAGAAAAGATAGTCACTTCAGTAAGTGGTGCTGGGAAAACTGGAGAGTTACATGTAAAAGAATGAAATTAGAACACGCTCTAACACTATACACATAAATAAGCACAAAGTGGATTAAAGACCTAAATGTAAGACTGGCTACTATGAAACTCTTAGAGGAAAACATAGGCAGAACACTCTCTGACATAAATCGCAACAACACCTTTTTTGATCCACCTCCTAGAATAAAAATAAAATCAAAAATAAACAAATGGGGGCTTCCCTGGTGGCGCAGTGGTTGAGAGTCCGCCTGCCGATGCAGGGGACACGGGTTCGTGCCCCGGTCTGGGAAGATCCCACATGCCGCAGAGCGGCTGGGCCCGTGAGCCATGGCCGCTGAGCCTGCGCGTCCGGAGCCTGTCCTCCGCAACGGGAGAGGCCACAACAGTGAGAGGCCCGCGTAACGCATAAAAAAAAAAAAAAAAAAAAAAAAAAAATAAACAAATGGGACCTAATTAAACTTAAAATCTTTTGCACAGCAAAGGAAACCATAAACAAAACAAAAAGACAACCCACAGAATAGGAGAAAATATTTGCAAACAAAGCAACCTACAAGGGATTAATCTCCAAAATATACAAACAGCTCATGCAGCTCAATATCGAAAAACCAAACAACCCAACTGAAAAATAGGCAGGAGATCTAAACAGACATTTTTCCAAAGAAGACATACAGATAGCCAAAAGCAAATGAAAAGATGCTCAACATCACTAACTATTAGAGAAATGCAAATCAAAACTACAGTGAGGTATCACCTCACACACGTCAGAATGGCCATCATCAAAAAACCTACAAACAATAAATGCTGGAGAGGGAGTGGAGAAAAGGGAACCCTCCTACACTGTTTGTGGGAATGTAAATTGGTGCAGCCACTGTGGAGAACAGTATGGAGGTTCCTCAAAAAACCAAAATAGAGTTACCATATGATCCAGCAATCCTACTCCTGGGCATATATCCAGAGAAAACCATGATTTGAAAAGATACATGCACCCCAATGTTCATTGCAGCACTATTTACAATAGCTAAGACATGGAAACAACCTTAATGTCCATCGACAGAGGAATGGATAAAGAAGATGTGGTACATATATACAATGGAATATTACTCAGCCATAAAAATGAATGAAATAATGCCATTTGCAGCAACATGAATGGACCTAGAGATTGGCATACTGAGTAAATCAGACAAAGACAAATATCATATGGTATTTCTTATATGTGGAATCTAAAAAAAAAAGGTATAAATGAACTTATTTACAAAACAGAAATAGAGTCAAGGATGTAGAAAACAAACTTATGGTTACCAAGGGGGAAAGGGGAGGGGAGGGATAAACTGGGAGATTGGGACTGACATATACACATTACTGTATATGAAATAGATAACTAATAAGGACCTACTGTCTAGCACAGGGAATTTTACTCCATACACTGTAATGACCAATATGGGAAAAGAATCTTAAAATGACTGGATATATGTAGATGTATAACTGAACCGCTTTGCTGTACACCTGAAACTAACACAACATTGTAAATCAACTACACTCCAATAAAAATTTAAAATATATATATAGTCATGAGCCTACTAATACCAGGTAAGTGCTCTGTGTTCACTATCCCACCTACTAATCTGATTTTATCCTCAAATGAACCCTACACTCTCCTTCCGATCATTATTCCAGTTTTCAGATGAGAATTCTGAGGCTCAGGTACTTGAACTTGCAGAAAAGTATTAGAACATAAATTCAAACACATGCGCTTGACTTCAGACCCCAAGCTCTTCAAAGCAGGTTCCCAGCAAAGTGCCTTGGTTCCTTCCACACGTCTGGCTGTTGCTGGGGCCCTTTCCACAGGAGATGAAGGACATGAACGAAGTAAACGCAGGCTGCTTCCACGCAGGGTGGCACGTGGGTGGCTCTGGTCCCGAAGACAGATGGCACAGAGAGGCTTCCTCCCTGTTCCCTGGGAGCTGGGGCTCTCCATCCCTCCTCCCAGGAGAGCTTCCCTGGCTCTGCGTCTCCAACTCCTGCGAGCATCTGAGATGTGTCTCCCTGGCATCCTGTTCCTTCTTCTTAGAGACAGTGACCCGAGGGGGAACGGGGGCCCAGGCCTGAGTGGGAAGGACTAGAAATACCTGCCTTGTTGAACAGGAAGAGGCAAGCGGAGGTGGACCCGTCGGGAGCAGTTTCTAGTTTCAGGGCCTGCACTGGACACGCCCGGAGGTCCCTCTCAAGTCCTCTGTGCGGAGGTACATACGTTACTCGTGGCTCCAAGTCGTATCCTTTCTTTACTAAAATTTCATCAAAGTCATTTCCATCCCTCATCCCTACAACCCAAGAGCCTCATCTCGGTTTAGCCAAATGCATTTCCACTTGAAAGCACAAGGAATGCGGTTCTTTGAGCCTCGCCCAGGGGGAGGTGATGAAGAGAGCCAGGCTTGGCAGGAGCGGAGAGCGAGTCTTGGCTCCAATCCGCCCAGGGCTGGTCCTTCAGCCTGCTCCACGCTGGAGGGAGATGTCAGCTCCAACCCTCCTGCTGAGGTTCTGTTCCAGCAAGTTAAGCCAACGGAACACACTGGTGACAGGTCAGGGGATGGGAGATGGATTCCCCACAGTGCTGAGGGCTGGAGGCCCAGGACCAGGGTGGAATGGGGTCCCTGCTCCCAGCTCAGAGCAGGAAGGGGCGAAGGGTCTTCCTGGAGCTTCTTTTAGGAGGGCACTAACCCCATCGTCTCAGGACTCAATCACCCCAAAGGCTCCACCTCCTAATACCATCACCTCCGAGGGGGTTAGGATTCAACACATGGATTTGGGGTGGATGTATTCTAAACAAGTCAGATTTCTTTCTGTCCTTTATTCCCTTGGACCGCTATCAATGGCTCTAACGCTGAGAGCAGCAAGTTGAGGAAGAATACACGCGGGTATATATGAGCTGGATTCAAAAGGCAACTGCACAGAAAACAAGGATCACAGAGACGATGGAGAGAGAAGGGAAAAAACAAGCAGAAGCGGGAAAAACATCTTCAGAAATTGTTACTTTGGAGCAGGTGAAAATGTTTGACCGTATATTTCACCATGAAATGAAAGCCGTCACCTGTATAAAAGTGAGCACGAAGCAGCATTAGGCAGATTGTGAGCTCAAGGAAGAGACAACAGGAAAGAAAAAACAAGAGATGACAGGGTTCAGAAGCAAAATGTGAAAAATCATAACACCATGGAAACTGTGAAGAGCACACACCTCGAATCTAAAGACTAAAGTGTGAACTTGTATCTGAGAAAGAGGACTTGAGAGCTAAATAAAGAATCTCTGGTTCAGCCGGTGGAAAGAACACGTTACACATGAGGAGAAAAGTTCCTGGTGGGCCCTCAGGCCTCCCAGCAACGTTAAATGTTAGAAGTCATCGTAAGAATGTCTGTAAACTTCTCAAGAAGTGATAACCAAGAATGTCATCATCAGCCACTCTGGCATTTGAGTAGAAAGGCACCAGGAAAAATTTTCAAGCATCGGCTTCAATGAGTTCTTCCTAAAGTCACTAGAAGATGAACTTGAGCCAGTGAAGGCACCTGTGGGCGTGAATATGGCAGAAAAACCGAGGCTGGCTCTTCTCTCGTTGTGCTCAAGGAACAGAATGTAAATGTTATAAACTCGACCAGAGCTTTTATGCTCTGAATATTAATAGAACTAGAAGCAGCAGGGAACTAAGAGGTCCTGGATGTGCACTCATTTTCTCTCTCTTTTTTTTTGGCTGTGCGTCTTGAGGGATTTTAGTTCTCCGAGGAGGGATTGAACCCGGGCCCTCGGCAGTGAAAGTGCCAAGTCCTAACCACTGGACCACCAGGGAAGTCCCTCTCATTTTTAACAAAAGAAAATTTTAAATCTTCCAACAAAAGTGTAAGAATATTTAAAATATAAAAATTTATCAAATAACATTAGTGATGCTCCCTCAGGATATGGACAGGAAGGCTGAAATATATAAAGTTGTGTATTCTCCCTATGATCTTTTCTGAATTTAATATAATCTCCATAAGAATTCTAGTTATTTTTTAATTTAATGAAGCCCATGTTGTAAGTTCTTGCAGAGAACCAACTGGAATAAAATAAATTGAAGAGAAGAGAAATTCAAGCAAGAGGGCTCAATGAGGCATTTGTATAGGATAAAACTTGCATTTTCACTAAGTTGGTCAACTATACATTATCCAATAAGTGATGCCAGTATATGGATCCATGGAAATAAATTCAGACGGATTGAAGAATGACACAATAAATGCACTTAGAAACGGAAAGAAAAGTTTTCTTTTGTTCACTGACTATTTTCTTTCTCGTAGAAGGAAGCAGTGTTCTAGACATAACTTAGATGTCATTCCTGGTGGCACTGACCCTCTTAGGTTGGGTTCCCTGGGAGACAGATGTCTGTCTGCTCCAAGTGTGCTGGGTGGTCCCAGAACAGCACCTCTGAGGGGTTCTGGGGGGACCAGCAGAAGAGGGAGGGGAGACAGCTAAGATCCAGCTGCAGGAGAGGGAACTGGAAGGTTCTGTGTGCAGCCCTGGAGCTAAAGCGACCGTGCAGAGTTGTCCTCAATTGAGGTCAGGGCTTATAACCGAGCAGGACCCTACGGGGCCTTCCCAGAATAGACCCTCACCCATGTCCTCCGCCTGCCGTTTGTCTGTAGAAAAACTTTAGTCAAAGAATACATTTAATCAGAGAAGTGAGAAAATGCAGAAAGAAAGGAAAACAGTCAAGCAAAACAGAATAATAATAGTTTAGCCACTGAACATAGCCAAGGACCTTTGGCTCCTCCTCGAGGGCTGTAGATAATATTCTGAGCCATGGCCTTTGAGCTGTTTTGCAGATACTGAAGCCCCTACCAGCTGGGAGAAGTTAACGGCATGCTGCCCACAAGCACTGTAGACCCCAGACCAGCTGGAACCAGAAGGTTGATGATGCTGACCCCCACTTACCTCCCCACCAGCCAATCAGAAGAGTGTCCACCAGCTGACCATGCCCTGCTCCTTGAACACTGTTAAGACCCATCACTACCCGCTCCAGAACGGAACACACAGTCTTGAGGGCATTAGCCTGCTGTGGCCCCCTCTGCCCGGCAAAGCAAGAAAGCTTTTTCTTTCTACTTCACCCAAAACTCTGTCTTCAAGATTTAATCCAGCACTGGTGTACAAAGGCCGAATTTCGGCAACAGTCTTGAGTTTTTGCTTCTGTGCATGGACAGTCATGGGGGTGGACGGCCTCAGAGGAGGGCGGGTCCCTGGATGAGGGTTTCCTTCCGTGGAGAGAAATTCCTGGGAGGACCTCGGGGCTGCGTGGTCAGCAGGTGGCCGTCCTGGGAGCTGAGGGCCTGAATGGGAGGCTTGGGGGGCAACACGGCTGTCACCTCATCCGCACGCTGGACCCAAGGATGGAGAGAGGAAGAGGCGCGCGGTCAGGACCCAGGAAGGCAGGCGCACAGGCTCACCGAGAGCCGGAGGAGGACAAAGGGCAGAGTCCCCTGCTCCCTGGAGACGGAGGATTAGGCTGCCGACGGGAGCGCGGAGGCTCGGGGAGGGTCCAGGGAAGGCGTGAGGCTTTTACCAAGGGTTTCATCAGGATAAAATGAACCAAGAAGCAAGAGCCCAGGAATCTCACAGGGTAAGAAGAGCGGCAGGGAAATGAGATCACGTTTGAGAAAAAGCGGTAGGACCAGCAGATATATGCAGGGGTAACAATAATGACAACACTCAATCTTCTAATCCTGGGTCACGGTCTCTCCCGAATCTCCGTATGTTTTCCTTCTCTGCTCATCCCATTAGAGACACCAGTAAACCGAGAGCAAAGGACGCCCCAATTTCATAATTCAGTCAATACCAAGTTCTCTAGACAAGAATTAACGTAACTGAACAAAAGTATATTTTAATTCTCCCTGCCCCAGTTTCACTGGGAGGTTTCCAATCACAAATGAAGTTCGTAGGAAGAAATTATTGGCACTTTCCTACTTTAATTAAGGAGAATTAAAGAAAGACAAGTTTTCAACGTTACGGTTCCTTGTAAGTATACTCATAAAATACTTTCTCACGTGAAAATATCTATCTTTTCCTGTAAAGAACACTTCATTTTTAATGGGCTAACTTGGTTTTAATGGTGCTGAGTATACATTATCCGTTTACATTTTATGACACAATAGCTGCACTTCGCAGTATCTGAAAAAATTTCCAAGGGACATTTCAACATTATCCACAGGTTAATTTCTATATTATCAAGTAACATAGCTTACCCAGCATTTAAATGGAAATGTTATGAAATTCTATGAACCACTGCTTGATATGCCCAGGCAATGACCTCAGGTTTATAATAGTTTATGTCATGGGTCTCCTAACAGCAATCTGAACCGTTAAGAATTGATTATAACTTTCTAAGCTGTTCTTGTGAGTTTTTTTTTTTTTTTTTAACCAGATAAATCCTCTCACTGCTGAGCTCTTAACTGACGTTAGAGGAAACTTTTTTTAACCTATGATTTGAAATTTCAGCTATAAGATAAAGTTTATTTTCACAAAACCCTTACCATTTCTAGAACCTTCTTACAAGACGAGTGTTAATTTTCCATGAAAAACAAAAGCTACTCTGTTTATTCATGTAACATCTGGGGCTTTTAGGAAACCACAATCCGTGGCATATTTTTCTCACTTGGGAAGCAATGGACAGAATAGATAAACGTGCACATTTTATTGAATTGTGTGTGTGTGTTTAACATGTCTGTGCAGGTTCTATTCCTTTTAAGTTAGGGCGGAGAACAGGGTCACTGTAGGGAAGAATAATATTTAACATCTGGATTTGACCTCTTCCTCTTCTTTCTGAGCCTGGGTGGCCCTGACCTGACTATAGGTCATGAGGCGTGAATCCACACACCAATAATTAGTATAGGAGCCTTGAAGGTAGTTTGATCTCTCATATCTAGCTCAGTCCATGACTGTAAGATTTCCATAATGAAAATAATACTTTTGTCCCAAGGACGGGGCAATGTTAATACATAAATCACATCCCCTAAGAAAATCAGTTCATTATTAATTAAGTTGGCCAATCAGACCAGCGCCGGCTCCCCTTTGCCCTTCCCAAGCCTGCGATAGGTTTGTAGTTAAGATATTCATCCAGGTGTAATGTTCACCCATCAGTCACTGTGTTTCTCTGTGTGTTTCCACATGTTGTAAGGCTGCTTCCTTTAACTCCTTTTCTTACCAAGCTCATTTCCCTGAATCAAAGCTATAGAGAAAACACCTCCTCACATAAACCTCTGATCAAAATGTGCAGCAGTGAAAGGAACTGAAGCGGGTTTACTCCTAGGGGCAAGGAAGCCCATGTTTCCCACAACTGCACACACAGCCACAGACGGGCAAAACCGTCCTCAGCGCTTCTCTGGTCCAGCACTTTGAGTGTGTGATGATGGGGGCTAACTAACAAAAGCTCCCAAAGGTCCCAGTACACAGTCCCATGCTGGGGGGGGGCGTGGGTCTCTGCAGTTGGATGTTGGGACACAGTATCTGTGAAGATGCCTTTCTTTAATGCTATGAAGGACGTGACCTTTAAAATGTCTACAAAAGCAAACGTTTTCACTGCAGGTTGAGAAAAAGAGAGCAGAGTCTACAGTGCAGGTACTTCTGTTGAGATAAGTGAGAAAAAGTGGGAACGTCCAGGGTTACCTCGACCGGTTCCAGAAAGTTAAGCGCAGTGTAGTCATCTCACAATGCGCTGGAATCTATTCATTGCACCCTTCTGCCTGCAGGGTGCTCACTTTATGGGAGAAAGTAAAGCAAAGGGGTGATTAAGAGCCCGAGACTGATGGAAATGACTTAAGACGACAAATCTCAAGGAATACTGAACAACTGGAAAGAAAAAGTGTTCAAAATGTACCACTTAGGAATACGTTAAGACTAACAGACATTTTAAGACATTAAAAGCCAAAAGAAATACACTTTGAAAGCAAAACCTCTTACTGTATTTACCATTGACACCTTCAGTGAAATGTCCCTGACTTTGCAACACTTGACTTGCATATAACCCAGACTTCCATATATTGAAGTTTGATTCCTAAAATTGGCATATTTATGCAAAGTGTTGTTTATTGTACATCCTTTGACAAATAATCATTTCAACCCTGCCTACCAGACTCTGATGTTGGAGGACAGGTCCAGGTCTCACCCAAACGGAAAGGTGTTCATGGACCTCGAATGCGCTCACGGGCTGCGTGAGCGAGCATCTCTGCCCCGCAAGTCGCTCCCATCCCACGTGAGGCACAATTTTACAGCACAGCTTTAAGGTGGTCTTGACTCTTCCTTACACGGTCTCCCTCATAAAATACATCTAAAGGCTTTCTTCAGGGTCAGCTTTCTGTTTTCATAAATGCATCAGATACACATCAGAAACCACCTCTGCAAATGCAAATTAACCCAGGCTAATTTGATTCACCATATTATTCATCTTGATAAGGGCATTTCAGGAAATCCCTTTCCTTATAGGCTCCATTAAAGGGTTTTCAATAACACCAGTCATTACCTATTTCTTACAACACGAACTGCCTTTCCTGACCCCGTCCTGCCATTCATCGGAGCAGTTATGTGATAACATCCCTGGAGTGCCCAGAATACCTTCCTTGACTCTAATAAACAGTATATGATATTTCCACAAATCATAAAATTCTTCGGCTTGAAGCACTAATAAAAACAATGTTTAGCAACTGTCTCGAAATAATGATATCCTTTGGAATAGATTCGTTTTAAAGAATTCCTAATGTTAAGTCCCTCCCCTCCAGTGTTCCAGAAAGGCAATGGATTGTATGAAATAAATCTTCTTTATTGTTATGTTCCATTATCTAGAATTGCTCTGACCTTAAGAACTTTCATTCTTTTCTGTCTGTGATTCATTCATTTCCCGCCCCCATCTCTCCAGTTTGAATCTAGAATTGGTGTTTCTTCTCCAAATCCTTTATAAAATATTGACGGGTTTCTAAAAAGCACAAATTCCCACTCACTTGGTAAATTTCACCTGCAAAGCTGGGTGCCAGAGGAGCCAACACTAGGAAGTAAGGAGTCGGTTAGTGAAATGTGACGTGTGCTTCTCAGGAGAAGCCCTACCTGCCAGGTGTTTGGGGTGAGAGTAGCGAAGAGGGAGAAGGAGACAGCTGGAGAGAGCTCTACACTATGGCTTCCTTCTAAGGGAATCCTGACAAGACTGTAGTGATTATGAGTTCCTGCACCTGCTGCTGAGCCATGACGTGTGAATCCTGCTTTGCCAACTCCTAGCTATGGATTGGGGGCCGAACATCCTGCACCTCAGTTCCGACATCTGTGCAATGGGGATGAAACTAGTAACACTCATCTCACAGGCTGTTCTAAGAATTAAATGAGTTAATACTACACCACTGAGTACAGCGTCTGACAGGTGAAACGAGGACAGCGATGTGAGGGATTGTGACCTTTGTGTGTGTGGTGTCCTACTGAATTACCTCCTACAAAATGTCCGGGTCAGAGGAGAAGGGTCCCCGAGGGCATCCAGCACGACGAGGCAGCCCAGCTTCAATCTCCTCAGCATCCCCATCCCGTCATCACTTCACCACCGCCTCCACCATTTTTTCTGTCTGCTCCTCACATGATACATTCCTGAGTGCCATCATCATTGCAGGCCCTCGGCCGTGACCTCAGGCCACTCTTGAAAACCCCATTAGGAGGTGTGCGCGAGCTCTATGTGCGCTAGGACACAGGAGGGGCCTGGCCCCCAAGGGCAGCCTCTGGGTACCACTCTCTCTGTGCAGACACTGTGCCCACGGATCCCACTGTCCAGTCAGTAAGCTTCTGTCACTTCAACAACTTTCCGACAAGTAACTTTGTGATGGACACGATGCCGAGAAGTAGGGGTGCAAGTGAACACCGAGAAACTCGGTCTGGTAAACACACCCCCTCGAAACTCTGTGCTAGGAGCCAAGGCAGTCTCTGCTGAGGAAATCGCTGGACGGTCTCCTTCATCAGGGCTAGTAACACATAACCTTCCCGTATTTGTTTACTCATCACTTTCAGGAACAAAATACAAGAACCACTACATTTTGAGTTAATAATTTTGCATGTAACTGCTTTTGAGCCATTGACCTATTCAGACTAGCAGAAACATATCTGTTTATTTGATGTGTGTATTATTTCCAATATTGATATGTTTAACACGATCACACCTCCCCTCAAGTAACTGATGAAAATACTCAGCACGGTAATGTCTAGGCTCACTCCCTGACACACAATTTTCCACCCTGCAGCCAGAGTGCTGTTTCTGACAAGTGTACTTATTTATCTTTGTAATAGGCTGTTGATAGGAATTGCACACATTTTCTGGGAACTGAGGCTAAAGGCAAGGTACTGAACTTCAGAGAGTTTCGCTGCTACCATCTGGAGCTGGTCCCTGTCCCCCTGGTGCCGGAGCTCACCGGCCCTCTCCCGGGCAGTGAGGAGGAGGGGCGGGTGTGGGCAGCCTGGTGGACGAGCATGAAGTGTGCAGTCCCGTGGGAAGTGATGCTTTTCTTCTTCAGCGGGGAGCAGGGCAGGTGCTCTTCTTCCCTTCGGGTTAGGTGGGGGAGGGATTCCAAGAAAATCACTCCCCTCAAGGCAGAGGGCAGACTCTGACTCTCCTGCCGGATGCTGCTGATGCAGACAGAGAGCTGACCCATTCGGATGCGGTGTCACAGGTGAGTCCACAGGGGAGCACCCCGGGGTCCGAGGGGGAGGTGGGCTGTCCCGTCCTGCTCCCTCCCAGCTGTTAGCAAAGAGAGTGCACAGCAGGAGGTCTTGGGTCTGGGGGTGCAAACCACAGCGTCTGAACCACCTTCCAGTCTAGAGGTTTCTGAAGGGGTCGCAAGCCTCCACTGGTCCATGCTAATCCTCTTCAAAAAGAAGATGCATCAATTTCAAGTCAAACTATTAAAATCCAGTTCCGGGGCTTCCCTGGTGGCGCAGTGGTTGAGAGTCCGCCTGCCGATGCAGGGGACGCGGGTTCGTGCCCCGCGGAGCGGCTGGGCCCGTGAGCCATGGCCGCTGAACCTGCGCGTCCGGAGCCTGTGCTCCGCAACGGGAGGGGCCACAGCAGTGAGAGGCCCGCGTACCGCAAAAAGAAAAAAGAAAAATCCAGTTCCAAAGAGCTGGAGACAAGTCTTAGACATACTTGTGGTAGGACAATGTCTCAGAGTAAATTGTTCTTTATTTTGTGGGTTTTTAAAAAATTTTTATTCGAGTATAGTTGATTTTTAATGCTGTGTTAGTATCAGGTGTACAGAAAAGTAAATTAGTTATACATATACATATATCCCCTCTTTTTTAGATTGAGTACATGTTTTTTAATTGTTTAAATTTGTTTCATTTTATTTCTAACTTCTCCTGGAGGACATTACGCTATAATATCCAAGAGCCTGCCTTTAACACAGATGAGCGATTTTAACTCTGTTAACTAGTTTATCTCATCAACAAGCAAAGCAAGGCCCTATCATATGGGGAAAATTAAATTAAAAGTTTTCAGTTAAAATGGTAAAATGCTCCTTTACTGCTTGCGGCCCTCAGTCTTAGGTTTTCTTCACTGTGTACCGGAAAATTTTTCCTTCTCCTTATTCCTGTGCTTCATGCATATGGGTCTTGTCTTTCTTGGTACAAGTCCCTGTAATATTTCAGAATGCACCATACTGTTTAATAGATAGAATAGGGTTTTTTTTAATCTGTTTGCCTTTATTACTTCCTCACATCCAGTGTGGCAGGATAAAGGGAGATGGATATCCATTCACAAAAGCTCCAGCTGTTACAACATTTCCTAGTGTCAACCTGATAGGGTGATGGACAGTGATCATGACACTGACAGCCCCTCCTGCCCACACCACCTGCACCCCCAGGAGTAAGGAGAAGTTGCTATTTTTTAAAAGTTGTATGATTAAACTAATATGTTTAAAATGTCATTGATTCTAAAAGAATTGAAAGTTTAAGAATTTACTACAATTTTTTGTAAATCCCTGATGGTCCAGTGGTTGAGACTTCACCTTCCAATGCAGGGGATGTGGGTTTGATCCCCAGTTGGGGAACTAAGACCCCACATTCCTCGTGGCCAAAAAACCAAAACATAAAACAGAAGCAATATTGCAACAAATTCAATAAAGACTTTATAATTGGCCCACGTCAAAAAAAAAAAACTGTAAAAAAAAGAGAATTTACTACAACTTTATAAAATTAATAAACCTATTGCTTTTTATTTTAAAAAAGGTTTGGAGGTAGAATTAGGAAAAGTCTGGCTTTTCATGTATTTTTTTATGGCTTGGAAAATTTAACCTAAATTTTAAACCTTAACAAAATAAATAACAGTATACACAACAGACATTAAGTGTCTCAAATATCCTGAGCTAACTTCAATAAATACTTTAAAAGTTAAGCAAACAAGACAGACAGTAAGCTTATACTAATTATAACACAGAGGTTTATAACCATCAACAGAGTCAAACACTGTTATTGTGTGAAAATACACATGGAAATATGAAAATGACATAAATACAGCATATGGCATCTGAAAGTTTGTGAGGGACAATGGAACTGAAAGGCTTTTTCTAAATTAGTAATTAACTGTAACATCTGTCTTCTTGCCTTTTCTACATCTTTAAACTAGACATGCAAAATTCTGTTCATGACTTATTAAGTAGCAATTCTAAAATTGGTAAACCTTCAACCAGACTCATCAAAAAAAAAAAAGAGAGGGCCCAAATAAGTAAGATGAGAAACCAGCAGGACAAGAATTTACAATCAACATGACAGAAATACAAAGCATCATAAGAGACTACTATGAACAATTATACATCAATAAAATGAACAACCTAGAAGAAATGAAAAATTCCCAGAACTGTAGACTCTCCCAAGACTGAATCAGGAAGAAATAGAAAATATGAACAGAGCAGTTATCAGTAATGAAATTGAATTGGTAATAAAAATACTGCCAATAAACGAAAGTCCAGGACCAAAGAGCTTCAAAAGAGAATTCCACCAAATATTCCAAGAAGAGTTAACACCTATCTTTCTCAAACTATTCTAAAACCTGAAGACGAATGAATGCTTTCAAACTCATTCTGACAAGGACAGCATCACCTTGATACCAAAACCAAAGACACCCCAAAAGACAAAAGTACAGGCCAACATCACCAGTAAGTATAGATGCCAAAATCTTAACAAAATATTAGCATACTAAATCCAATAATACAATAAAAGGACTGTACACCATGATACACCACGATCAAGTGAGATTTATCCCAAGGATGGGATGGTTCCCATGGTTTCCCAAGGTGCAGATGGTTCAATATCTGCAAATTAATCAACATGATATAACACATTAGCAAAGTGAAGAAAAAATCATATAACCATCTCCTGGATACATAAAAAGCTTCTGACAAAATTCAACATTCATTTATGATAGAAATCTCAAAAAAGTAGGTATCAAGGGAACATACTTCAACATAATAAAGTCCAAATACGACAGACCTACAGCTAATATCATATGCAACATTGAAAAGCTGAAAGCATTTCCTCTAAGATCAGGAACAAGCCAAGGATGCCCACTCTCACCACTTATATTCAACATAGTTTTGGAAGTCCTGGCCACAAGAATCAGACAATAAAAAGAAATAAAAGGAGTACTAATTAGAAGGGAAGAAGTAAAACTGCCCCTGTTTGCAGACGAAATGATACTATATACAGAAGATCCTAAAGACGCCACCAAAATCTATTAGACCTAATGAATTCAGTAAAGTTTCAGGAAACAAAATTAAGTACAGCAATCTGTTACACTTCTATTCACTAATTTGAACTATCAGAAATAGAAAGTTTAAAAAAAATTCCATTTACAATTGCATCAAAAAGAATGAAATACCTAGGAATAAATCTAACCGAGGAAGTAAAATACCTGTATCTGGAAAACGGTAAAACATTGGTGAAAGAAGCTGAAGATGACACAAAGAGAAAGATATACCATGCTCAGGGACTGGGAGAATTAATAATGTTAAAATGACCATAGTCCCCAAGGCCACCTACAGATTCAATACAATCCCTATGAAAATACCAGTGTCATTTTTCACAGAATTAGAACAAACAATTTTAAAATCTGCATGGAATCACAAATGACTCTGAATAACCAAAACAATCTTGAGAAGGAAGAACAAAGCTGGAGGTATCTTGCTCCCTGATTTCAAACTATCATTCAAAGCTACAGTAATCAAAACAGCATGGTACTGGCACTAAAGCCAACACATAGATCAATGGAATGGAATAGAAGGCTCAGAAATAAACCCACATACTTATGGTTAATTAATCTACAACTAAGGAGGCAATACTATACAATGGAGAAAAGACAGTCTCTTTAATAAATGGTGCTGGGAAACCTGGACAGATACATGCAAAACAATCAAACTGGACTACTTCCTCACAAAATATACAAAACTCAACTCAAAACAGCTTAAAGACTTAAATGTAAAACCTGAAAATATGAAACTCCTGGAAGAAAACATAAGAAGAATCTCCTCAACATTGGTCTTATCAATGATTTTTTTGGATGAGACACCAAAGGACAAGCAAGAAAAGAGAAAAAAAAATCAACAAGTAGGACTACATCAAACCCAATAGCTTCTGCACAGCACAAGAGACAACCAGCAAAAGGAAAAGGCAACTTACAGAATGGGAGAAAATATTTGCGAACGATGTAACTAATAAGGCATTAATATCCAAAAATCTATAAAGAACTCATTCAACTAAATAACAACTGCCAAAAAAAAAAATCCTCAATCCAATTAAAAAACGGGCATTTGAACTAAAAAGACATTTTTTCAAAGAAGATATCCAAATGACCCAAAGGACATGAAAAAGTGCTCAATATCACTAATCATCAGGAAAATGAGGTCAAAACCACAATGAGTTATCTATCACCTCACACCTGTCAGAATGGCTATTATCAAAAAGACAAGAGATAGCAAACTTTGTGCACGATTGGTGGGAATTTAAACTGATTCAGCAACTATGGAGAACAGTATGGAGGTCCTCAAAAATTATAATATATAACCACCATTCAATCCAGGAATGCTACTTTTGGGTATATATATATATATATATATATATATATATATACACACACATACATACTCACACACACACACACACACACACACACACACATATATATATACCTCCAAAGAAAATGAAAACAGGTTATGGAAGAGACATATGCAGTCCTGTGTTTATTGCAGCATTATTCACAATAGTCAAGACATAGAAGCAACTTAAATGTCTGTTGTGAGATGAATGGATAAAGAAGATGTGGTATGTATACACACACA
Source organism: Phocoena sinus (assembly GCF_008692025.1). Lineage (NCBI taxonomy): Eukaryota > Metazoa > Chordata > Mammalia > Artiodactyla > Phocoenidae > Phocoena > Phocoena sinus. Next base: position 115,159,029 of record NC_045768.1, read on the forward strand.
CACAGACACACACGCACACACGCACTCATACACACAATGGAATACTGTTCAGCCACAAGAAAGAAGGAAATCCTTCCATTTGCAACAGAGGGCATTATGCTAAATGAGAGAAGTCAGACAGAGAAAGACAAATACCTTGGAATTTAAGAAAACCAAAATCATGAAAGCAGAGAGTAAAATGGTGGTCCCCAGGGGCTGGGGGTTGGGGGAATAGGAGAGCTGATTTTAAGGGTACATACTTGTAACTAGTAGATAAATAAATCCTGGAAACCTAATACACAGTACAATGCTTATAGTCAACAAAAATGTATTATAAACATTAAACTTACTAAGTGAGTAGGATCTGAATTGTTCCCAAAACTAAAAGAAATAATCTTCTGACACAATAGAAGAATTAACTAACACTACAATGGCAATCATATTGCAATATAAATTATCTAATTTTAAACCTTAAAGTTACACACAATGTTGTATATCAAATATATCTCAACAAAAAATTTTTAGTGAAAATTTCTGTCAGCAGAAAAGGGAATTTCTATAATCTAGAAAGTTAATTTATTTTGACGTAACTGCAGAAGAATTCACTTTTCTTCACAAAGTATCTATATGTTTGTTAAAAGAACAGTAATCACAAATGTGTACTGGCCAAAGGAAAGGATGAAAACTACAAGACTCTAAGTAAAATACGATGTTTGAAAGTTCAATTTGCAATCACCTCCTGAGTCAGTTTATTAATCTCAAAAGAAAAGCAGTATCATCTTTTATAAGTTACAACAGTAATTTCGTACGTTAAGTGCACAACCCATGTTGATTGCTCAAATGACTTTTGCTTAACAGAGTTATTTATTACTCTTAAATGGCAGAAATTATTGCCCAAACTGAAAAGATCTAAAAGTACAATCTAAAATGTATATGAAGGCAAACAAAGAAAGTCCTCAAGCACCTGTACATGAGAGCATCACAGGGATCTCCAGAACTGGGTCACAGGCATCATTTTGGTCAACACAGAGGCAAGGTTTTCTGTCCCACAATACTAAGTGTTGTAGCATTTGTAAGGTCTCTTCCACACTATGAAATATGCCAAAATGTGAGAACGTTTTTGATTTCTACGCTGCATTTCTGTTTCATTACATACAGTCCTACGGTGCCAACAAGTGTGCTCTAAAATTTTTAAATAGCTAATTGTATATTACTGAAATCAATAATAATGTTAGTAACACATGAAAAGAGGTGAAACATTAAATCCATGTAAGTGACTTTTAAACTGTCTGCTAGTTTAGATTATCGACTCAAATGTTCCTATATGGCCATCAAGCACTGACTCTAAGAAGTCCATAAAACACACAGCCTGCTACCCTCTTCATACAGATTTTTACTACAGGAAGATAATTATTAGGATTGCCTTTGGCTTGGGATTGCATATTCCCCACAACTACCATGAAGTTGAAAAACACACACACAGTGTATATGTGTATATATACACTTTGAGAGGAGGTTTAACATCACACCTGCAGATTGCCTGAGTTCACACCCAGCTGTACAACTGGCTGCGAAACCACGGTCCACTTTCTTAGTCTCTGTTGCCTCTGTTTCATTTGCTGTAAAATGAGAATATTACAAAAGACGTCTCGTGTGGTTGTGCAAATGTTTAAACTAGATAATGACGTAAAAGTGTTCACCTCAGGGCCTGTCTACTGGTACATGATTATGAACGTCACCTGTTGTCACCTGTCCCGATTTTCACCTGTCGATGGCGGAGCTCTGTTCCGTGACAAAGAGACCAAGAGCAGTGCTCAGGGCCCAGCCTCGACCTTTGTGGACACAGATCGAACTAGAGGCCCCCTCTGTTGTGTGCATAAGTAAAAACGATAGGAGGGATGAAAATGAGCAAACCAGAGCCGTGCTTCCAGTATGGAGAAACTGCTGGGCAGGAGCAGGGGCGGGAGTACGTGCTGACCGCTCTGTCCAGCAGGCCCGGCCTCCCGTATGGGGACGGCAGCCCCCTTTCCTCACAGCGGCCTCAGCAGGACAGCACCTCTGAATGGACAACCTGCTCAGTGCTTCTCTCTTTGCCCTTATCTTGCTCTGGCTATTAATTAATTATTAAGTAAATAATTAATTATGTTTTATTTTTTCCCATTAGCGAGTCTTGACAGCAGTGACTAATTTTTATTTTTCAGTGCCATAACTCCAATGAATAGAAAATTATCTTCTACAAAGTAGGCACCACATAAATATTTGTTGCATGAATGGATGGATGGACATTATTTGAAAGAAGAATATTACTGTTTTTGTTCTATATTGTAGCCAAAGGCAACAGTTCCAGCTAAGACCTTGCCTGTGTCATATATACGTCTGTGCAAGCAAGCATGGCTAAACTTTATCTACTATTAAAAACAGGGCAAAATTTTCTGCCACCAATTGTCCATGCGTTATCTTATTTAATCTTCACAATGCCTCAATGAAGTCAAGTTTAGATTCCCACTGGGATGAAGAAAGTGAGGCTTAGAGAGGTTAAGTAACTCTCCCAGTTAGTGAGTGGCAGAGCTGAGATAACTACTTTGCATCTATCTGATTTTATTTCACAGACAAAATAATACAGATGTGAATCATGCAACAACCTATCCTCAAATCCACCATAAAAAGCAATTCAAAGCTCACATCCCTCCGTGATGCCTCAACACTATTTGCAGGTTCAGAGACGAATACATTACAAAATACACTTAAAATCCTGATCCACTTAATGCGAAATCAAAGAGTTATGTGTATTAGCTAATTAGGAACTAAATAAAGTTCTTTAAATCCTCTAAGTAATGTGCTTCAGAGAGAAATTAGCAAAACCATTGCCAAATTGCTGGTTCATTTGCCTGAAGTCAATTTCTGCTATTAACAACCAGTGTTCCAGGTTTTGAAAGCCTTTTACAATCGATGAATATTGCTCCTGTGTCATAGTGAGGCTTCGGACCATACAGCCCTACACCATAGCTTTTCAATACGGTGGTAGCTGTGGACAAAATTTCAATGACAATTTACTCAGTAGTGATGTATTTTCATAATGCCTGTGGTCACTGAGAATTGTTACCAGCTCCATTATTTTCAGCGATGGCTGAGAAGTAGGACGTTATGGGTTTAAGTTAATGGACTGTTAAGGTTCTATTATAATCATCACCCTTGCTCCTATTTAAGGGACAGGGATTTCCGATATTCAAAATACTACTGACCAAGAGAAGGAGATTATCTTCTTGGCATCTTATGATGTGAGTAAGTCAGTGTTTATTCCTGACTCTCATTGTGAAACACAATGATGAATACCATTCTCAGAATCCATATAGTGATATGTGTTCTCAGACACTGGAACCCATGTATAGTTTGTCGACTTAAATCATCTCTAGAAGGATGACCCAGGCAAGCCAAAGACTGAAAGAATATCAGCTGTGGTTAGAGAGATACCACAAGTTATTACAGTTATTCCATATGCTTTGAAAATATGGAAACAGTGAACATCTTCAAAAGTTAAGCCCTTTATTCATAATCTCTTCTGAAACAGGATTTCCTTACCAATTATTAACTCTCCCTTTCCTGGCTACACCACCACACACTAAATCAAACTGGCTCAGCTTCGTGTTTTACTTCCCAGCTTATCAGCCACTGGCAATGTTGATTACTTCCTGTTTCCTAAGTATTTCCCTTCACTGGTTTATCTGACAACACACCGTGTTGATTTTCCTCTTAAAGCAACAGACACTCCTCTTCCGCCTCTGAAGACTTTTTTACCAGGTCATTATATGCTGAATTTCCTCAAGCTTGGGTCCATTTTATTCATCAAGACCTATGACATCAACATCTACCTAAACACACAGTACGTAAATGCATCCCTTGCCCAGAACCTTCCCGTTAGCACTAGGCTCATATGACCTCTTCTAACTGAATATTTCCTCTTGGATGACTCATAGGCAACATAAATTCTGTTGTTTCAACCATGCAAGTGCGTTTTTACTTCCAAATCTCCTCACTCTCCAGTGACATTAATCATACCTAGTGATAGCACACGCAACCCTGTCACTTGTCATTCTTCTCTAATTCCCCATATTTGATTCATCACCAAATAGTGCCAATATTATACCCAACATCTTGAATCTACTTAATTGATTCCACTTCTATCATGGTTATCCTAGTCATTCTCTCTTCTGATTTAGTAAAATAGTCTCCAAACTGTTCACAACCACATCTGCCCTGTGCCTTCCTCCAAGCTCGTCTCGACAATGCAACCAGAGGGATTATCCCAGAACACAGGTCTAACGTTGCTGGTACCTTGCTTAAAATCCATCAGTGGCTTCCCAATAGGGTCCCTTCAGGGAGACAGAAAAGGCAACAGGTATTTCAAACAGAGAAGATTTAATTCAGGAAATTGGTCACTGCCATGTTTGAAAGCTAAAAGAGCAAAAAATAAGATAATCCAGAGTTTAATGACTACCAGGAAAAGCTACTAACTCCAGCACTGAAGAAACAAAACGAAAAAGGTATTATTTCAAGAATTTAAGGGCTCAGCGGAGGGGTCCTGCAGGGACTTTGATGAGACCTGAGGAGGAAGCGTCATGTAGCAAGTACAGAGCGGCAGCAGAATTTTGGATCCCACAGCTGCTGCACCAGTGTTGAGGGAAACAGAAAACAGGAAGAAAATCACATCTCCTCTCTTCTACCTTCTGATCTCCATCCAGCCTGCTTCCTTAACGTAGAGTCCAATGGAAAGGCCTCCAGGGCCTGTGTCTTGGTCTGTTCTGGCTGTTATATCAAAAATAGCATAGACTGGGTGGCTTATCAACAATGGAAATTCGTATCTCACAGCCCTGGAGGCTGAGAATTCATACATCAAGTTGCCAAAAGATTCAGTGTCTGGTGAGGGCTCAGTTCCTGGTGCACAGACGACCACCTCTCTGTCGAGTCCTCACAGGATGCAAGGGGTGAAGGAGCTCCCAGGGTCTCTGTTATTAAAGCACCAATCTCATCACCTCCCGAAGTTCCTAATGCAAATATCACCACATTGGGGATTAGGATTCCAGCATATGAATCTGGAGGATACAATCAGCCTATAGCATTCTTCCCCTGGACCCTCAAAATTCATGTCCTTCTCACATGGAAAATATATTCAGTCCATCCCAATAGCCCTGAAATTCTGAACTTGTTCCAGCATCAACACAAAAGTCTAAAGTCCATCTAAATACCATCTAAATCACATACGGGTGAGACAAAGTATTTTTCATTCTGAGGCAAAATCTATCTTCACCTACAAATGTCAGAAGCCAAAAACGTTACGTGCTCCTAACTTAAAATGGTGGGACAGGCATAGTATAGCCATTTCTACTACAAAAGCGAGAAGCAGAAGACAGGAAAGGGAAGAGGTCCCAGGTAAGTTCAAGACCTAAGGGGCAAACATTAAACCTTAAGGCTCAAGAACTATCCTCACTGGGTTCCCCAAAAAACTAAAAATAGTGTTACCATATGATCCTGCAATCCCACTCCTGAGCATATATCCATATAAAACTATAATTCAAAAAGATACATGCACCCTTATGTTCAGAGCAGCACTATTTACAATAGCCAAGACTTGGAAGCAACTAAATGTCCACTGACAGAGGAATGGATAAAGAAGATGTGGTCCATATATACAATGGAATATTACTCAGCCATAAAAAAGAATGAAATCATGCCATTTGCAGCAACATGGTTGGACCTACAGATTATCATACTAAGTGAAGTAAATCAGAAGGAGAAAGACAAATACCATATGATACCACTTATATGTGGAATCTAAAATATGACACAAATGAACTTACCTACAAAACAAAAACAGACTCCCAGACACAGAGAACAGACTTGTGGTTGCCAAGGGGGAGGGGGTGGGGGAGGGATGGACCCGGAGTTTGGGGTTAGCAGTTGCAAACTAGTACATATAGGATGGACAAACAACAAGGTCCTACTGTATAGCAGAGGGAACTATATTCAATGTCCTATGATAAATCATAATGGAAAAGAATATAAAAAAAGAATGTACACATATGTATAATTGAATCACTCTGCTGTACAGCAGAAATTAACACAACATTGTAAATCAACTCTACTTCAATAAAATTAAAAAATGAATTATCCTCCTTGGCTCAGGGTTCTGCCTTCCAGGCCCAGTGTGGGGTCGGAATCACCCCATGCTCAGCGGGGCCCCCAGCACCCCTTTGCTGGAGCCCTGGGCCCAAGGTTCAGCCCAGCAGCCCTGTTCTTTGAAATCCATGTGGCGGTGTCCAGGCCCGTGGCTTCAGCCCTGGCCACACCAGCAGGGACCACATCCGTGTCCTTCAGACACAACTGAGTGCACTGTGTGCACCCTCCGAGGGCAGCCGCCAGGGCCCTGCTGCACGGGGGCCAAAACGTGGGCAGCTAGGGAGCGTGGCACCAGCGTGTGGGGAGGGGCTGCCGCGTGAGCTGGCCCGGGCAGCACGGGGCCCACCAGTGGCAGGGGCCCCTCCTTTGAAACCGCTTTGGCCCCAGCTCCTTGCTCCTAGTTCCCCTGCCACACACAGGCACAGACACACACAGACACAGACAGACACAGGCACACACACACACGCACACAGACACACACAGGCACACATATACAGACACACACACACAAGCACACATACACACACAAGCACACACACACACACAGGCACACATACACACACAAACACACGCACGCACACAGACACACACACACATGCACACATACACAGGCACACACACGCACACAGACACACACAGACACACACACACAAGCAAACATACACACACAGACACACACACAGACACAGACAGGCACAGACACACACACACACGCACACAGACACACATACACAGACACGCACACACAAGCACACATACACACACAAGCACACACACACAGAGACAGACACACAGGCACACATACACACACAAACACACAGACACACACAGGCACAGACACACACACAGGCACAGACACACACACAGACAGGCACACAAACTCTGGACCTGAACTGCCGTGTGCTGGAGCAGAGCCCAGCTCCTCTGGCTGATCGCGCTCAGCTCTCTGTCCGAGGCCCTTGGCTGCACCCTGCGGGGTCTCTCCCGAACAGGCTTCCTCACTCTTTCCATTCTGGACAGGCTGTGAACTCTCCTGACCTTTACATTCTGCTTCCTTTTTGATTTGATTTCTTTCCTCTTGCCTTTTACTAAAAGCGATCAAGAGAAGCCAGGCTCCTTCAACACTCTGCTCAGAGATTTCCTCACCAAACATTCAATTTCACAGCCTGTAAGTTCCACCTTCCATAAAACACGGGGCATGAACACAATTCAGCCACGATCTTTGCTGCTTTCTAACAACAAGGGCCACCTTTCTTCCAGTTTCCCATCACACGTTCCTCGTTTCTGTCTGAGACTCATCAGAATGGCCTTTATCAACTGTATTTCTACCAACATTCTGTTCAAGACTACTTAGGTATTCTCTGACACGAAAGATCTCTCTCGGTCCTCTTTTCTTCCAAGTTCTCACCAAACTCACCTGTGATGGTTCACCCATAGAAACGGAGGCTTTTCACCTCCAAGCTCTTTGACCTCTAATCCAGAGGTCACATTTTTAGGTATTTATTACAGTGGTGCCCCACTCCTCATACTGATTTCTGTCTCAGTCTGTGCTAGCTGCTATAACAAAAATATCTCACTGGGTGACTTATATATAACAGGAATTTACACTCACAGTTCTGGAGTCCAAGATCAAGACGCCGGCAGACTCAGGGTCGTGTGGGAGCCCACTTCCTGGTGCCAGGATGGGGGATTTTTTTTGCTGTATGTCACATGGCAGGAGGGGGTGAGGGAGACTCTGGGGTCTCCTTTATTAAAGCATTAATCCCATCTGTGAAAGCTCTGCCCCCATGACCATCATAATCACCTCCCAAATTCCTTACCTACAAATACATGACATGGGGGGACAGGATTTCAACATCTGAACCGTGGGGACACACATATCCAATCTACAGCACACCCCGATGGAAGGCAGTGAGGGAGCATGGTACGTTCCCCAAGAGCAAATAGTAGAAGCTGCCCGTCTGTGATTCTAGAAAGAAAGAAACTTCAATTCATTTTTTATGACCTGACATTGCACACAAAGAAAGAAAGAGAGACTGATGCTTATAAACTTGCAAAAAACCTGGGGGTACACGGGCCCTGCCCGCCTAGGGCTTCCTACGCCACTGTTTATGTCATTCCTTCCCTGTGTTAACTGAAAGTCAAGTTTGCAAACAGTGAGAATCAGCCATATTAACATATTACTTGTTTTGATGTATTTCTGAATATGATCAAATGATCACCTAGTGCCTTACAATAAAATAAAATTGAACCCAACACCTAGATCCCTGTGTCTTACTTTATATGGTCTTAGAACAAAGTTTTTCTTGGTCTAGTTCCCATAGGGTAAATGTAAAATTTCTTCATTTACGGATTATGTAATCACTCTAAATTTCTTGGAGCTGTACTTTATGGATATATGACAGTTTTCATTAGTGGAAGCAGGGCTTAATAGATATAAAAATCATTAAATTGTTTCAGTCTAAGAATTTCCTTGATATCATGAAAATTTAATTGAAGAAAAATGTAAGTTGGATGAAAGGCAAAATTACGCTGGAAGGTGGTATTATTAACATTTTCCTCATTAGAAAGCCAGAAAAAAAGTCACAATTATATAATATTAATAATTAACCAATTTAAAGATGTTGCCTTTAGTTATGCTGCCAAAGTACAAAAAATGATAGAAATTAATTGTACTCAAAGCAAACGTGTCAGAGGTTTCAACAAACCTCCTTTGTAGAAAGGAGGCTTACATCTTTAGGACTCAATCAAACATTTAATAAAGGATTACAACTGGGACTTACGAAAAATAAAGAACTCTATGTGGATTTAGCCTGAGAAAAATCATTTAGACTGAAACACCGATGATTTAACGATTTTGGGATTTAAGCAATTCACTTTCTTGTGTGTATGAAGATTATTTTATAAGACCTTCATTAACTTGTTTGAGCCATTAAGGAATCATTTGCCGAAACAATTTTTCAGCTTTATCCAGCTATACTGGGATTTTCCCTTTGATTTTGCAGATTAGAAATCTCTTATTACAACTGAAACTATTTTCATCTCAGTTCACATCACTTTTTCTTGAATATCAAATCTACTAAAGCCATCATTATCCTAATGTTAAAGGCATGGAGTTATTTCTCCTGGCTCGTAAGCATCACCTGTCACGGTTGCTCACACTGGTAACTTTATGGATATTTATTACTACTGATTTTTAAAAATTGATAAGCACTTTAAAACCTTATCATTTGCTCTTATGTTTTATTTCAAAAATGAGATTTTTTTAGAAGAAATGATTTAAATTACTTTCTTTTATGAACATATAAAGGTCCATCAGATACTAAAGAAATAAACAAGATAAAATTTCAATGGCAGATTTAACTGTTAGGTGACACATAAGACTTCGGGACACCAAGAATCTAAGTGCCAGACTCAGTCTGGTAACATGACTTCACCTAAGGACTCAAGGTTCCTCTATTCATTGCAATGTGAAAAACCGATTTTTCCACATTTTGATATTTGTGCTATTATGGTTTCTTTCATATAATTGCTTATGCAGAGATGACATTCAACTCGCATTTAAAATCTTGTAAGATGGACTTTCTCTAAGTGGGAGACATTTGCAGACTCTATGCTGAGCCCGCCTGGAGCTGCAAACAGTCAGGCCAGACATTTTATTATAAAGACCTGCCGTCTTTATAATCTAAACTGGGGCAAGAAAGCAAACGGGTTCGCGGTTCATGATGGGAAGGAAGTGTCTGAATGTCAACTAGTGCATACAGATGACCATCTGAGTCTCAGGCCTGCATTGTCTGACATTAAATGTTTTAGCAGCTCATTCCTGTGAATTACTGATGTTCTCATCATTCGGCAAATGGACCACATCATTATAGTAATTAGCAGACTCCTCTCTTGGTCCTCACAGCTATTGTGTTGTCAAAGAGCTTAGCATACGACTTAAAGAAAAATGAATGGTAGGATTTGTTTCTATTCCATTGCTAAACAGAGGATAACCATCTCGGTCTCAGGGAAACAGTCAGCAGGTTTATGGTCTCGATGGGGTGGATATAAAGCTATTGTCTCCCCTCTAGAAGGAGGAATAATGATCTGTTCATTTGGGAAGATTGGAATGTAACGTGCTCCCAAGTTACCTCAAATCCCGTACTTCTAATAGTGCAATTAATTTTAGTCAGACGGGAAAAAACAATTTTTAAAACAGTTGCCACCTTATAGCCAACTTTCTATCTCTTCATTATTACTGATAGTTATAACTGAAAATATTTCACTTAAAAAATACCGTAAACAATTCTCACCTAAATAAATGCTAAATGCCTAAAAATAATAGTCCATATTATGGATATAATAGTTTGATTCTCTTTCTGGTTTTTACCCCCAGTTTGGAATTTAGTGAAAATGTTGAGACTTCAAGCATCACTGTTGCCTGGATTATATTTAAGAGTTCTCAAGCAGAGAACAGTATGGTATACAGGAAGAATCCTTCACAATTTTAATAAACACTGCTCATTATATTAGAATCATAACATTTCTTAAAGCAATTGATAGTGGAAACAACTCAGGTTTTGCAAAAGTCTAGTATCCCTACTAGTCAAGTGATTTGGGCTTCAAACATCCTCTATGAAGAAGGTCACTTAATCTGGAATTTAAAATCATGTCAGTTACTCCTCTACCTTGCCTAAGGGAACATCAAAAAGAAAGGCCCAGGATTTCTCACAAATAGCTCTGCAGCAATTTGTCTGCTTCTGCTGCAGTAGGATTGTTTCTATCAGCCGAGGGATTGCATGTGTTTCCAGGTCCTGATGTTCTGGGAAAGTTATGAGTCAATACCGAGGAGTACACCAGAAAATATCTCCCTTCTACCTATTTGCTCACAACGTCCATAAAATGATGAAAATAACATCTGCTTCTATCTGTGGTACCCAGGCACCAGGCTGTCAGAGCAAGAGCTGGGGGACCAGGAAGTAGCTTTATTGACTGACACTAACCCCTAGTAGCTTGAGAGGCATGTGGGCCTTTAGGACAACATTACATGGAAGCTGTCTTTGCCCTAGAAAGTTTGAAATTTAAGGCAGCCAAAGCTGATCCTGGCAATCATAAAAGATACATACAGATCATACAGATACATACAGATCAAAAGATACATACAGATACATTCACATACAGATCATGAATACAAATGTAATTCAAGGTAAAAAAGTAATTCAAGGCAAAAAAGTAATTCAAGGTAACACATCAACTGGGAAAAATGCAAGTTTTTAATGGACTGGTCGTAAGTGCCTCTCTATAAAATTGAAAGCAGTAACTATGAACTCTGTGACTACAGTCGAGGGCTTTTTATTTCATGAAAGCAATCCCTTATACTACTCAATACTCTGATTTCCCCTGAGACCTCACGGGGAGCTTGTTACGTGCATCACCCCATCCCCCAATCCTGAGCCGCTGGAACCAGCAGGGATCCCCTAAGAGGGGTGTTACCCCATGGGGAGAAGGATGGCAGGAGGTCCCAGCAGGACTCACTGCATGGACATTTGCAGCCTTTGCTCCCAAGGACCCCAGTCCACACCAATGCTGACCACAGCTGACAGAGCTACCATATGTCCCCAGGGATGGTGTTATCACTGCTGCGACACCTTCTCCCAGGGGCTCCAGTCACTGCTGCGCCCTCCCTTTGGGATCAGGAAGCCCAGACCCTAGCCTTCTATGGGACCAGAACTGTTGCTGCCCCGCTCCCTGCTCCTGGGTCCCAAGTCATGGCTTTGACCCATCATTACTGGGGCCACGCTGCTGCTGCTCTGCACCCCACCTCAGGTCCTACTGCTGCAGCGAGTGCACCCGTGCCCGAGGACCTAGGTACTGTGACAGCTCCAAGGGAAACTGATCCCAGGACCCCAGCTCTACTGTCACTCTGAGCATCGGTGCACCACACCTGGTGTCAAGAGGAATTCACCTCGGCCAGAACTTCCTCCCAAGGGCAACAAAAGGAAAACAGGAGGACCCCAGTAGCCCTCATGTGTCAGGACCCCAACAGCCTTAGCCACACCTGCCAGACACAGGACCTCAACATTCTTGTCCACAGAAGACTGCCACAGTCTTTGCTGATGCTGGCCTTAGCTGATGTAACTGCACAGACACTATGGTGCTGTAGTGAATCAGGAATCAGAGACAGTGTACCCCGCCCAGCTGTTGTGCTCAGAAACACCTTCCAGTCAAAGTGTTTCCCTAACAAAGCCCATCTGGGTCCGGAAGGCATGACTGATATCTCAAGTGTGCAGACACCAACATGAAACCATCAAAAACACAAAAAAGCAAGGAAAGATGACACCACCAAAGGAACAATTTTCCAGTAACTAAGCCCCCACACCAAAAAAAGGAACTCTGGAATTACCTGAAAAGGAATTCAAAAACACAATTTTAAGAAATTACAGGGACTTCCCTGGTGGTCCAGTGGGACCACTCCCAATGCAGGGGGCCCAGGTTTGATCCCTGGTCAGGAAACTAGATCCTGCATGCATGCCACACCTAAAAGTCTGCATGCCGCAACTAAGAAGCCCGCATGCCGCAACTAAGAGTCCACATGCTGCCACTAAGAAGTCCGTGTGCCACAACTAAAGATCCCACGTGCTGCAACTAAGACCTAGTGCAGCCAGAATAAACAAATAAATAATAGATACATAAAAAGAAATTTTAAAAAGAAATTACAGCAATATTTGAGAGTATACAGACAATGAACTCATGAAAACAAAGCATGAACAAAATGAGAAGAAAGAGCTAGAAATCAATGAAAGGAATGAAGACCGAATAGAAGGTCTGGAGCTGAAGAATACAATGAATGAAATGAAAAATGCAATAGAAAGCTTTACCAACAGGTTCAACTGATCAAAATGAATAATCTGTGAACTTAAAGACAGATCTCTCAATACCATGCAATCAGCGGGAAAAAAGAAATAAAAATGAAAAAAAGCAAAGAAAACCTACATGAATTATGGGATGCCAAGAAATGAACAATATTTGCACTATGGACATCAGAATGAGGGCAGGGAGAGAAAGGACCAGAAAACTTATTTTAGGAAATAGTGGTTGAAAACTTCCCAAATCCAGAGAGAGTGATGGCCATCCACGTACATAAAACTTAAACTGCCCCAAACATATTTAATCCAAAGAGATCTTTACTGAGACACATTATAATCAAGTCCTCAAAAATCAAAGAAAAAGAGAATTTTGAAATTAGCAAGAAAATAAAGACTCATTACTTACAAGGGAATCTCAATGAGGCTATTAGCAGATTTCTTAGCAGAAACTTTGCAGACCACAAGAACAAGGGATGATATATTCAAAGGGCTCCATGGAAAAAAAATTGCCAACCAATAATTTTTTATGAAGCAAATGTGTCCTTCAGAAATGAAAGAGCTATAACGACTTTCCCAGATAAACAAAAGCTGAAAGAATTTATCTCCACTAGACCTGCCTTACAAGAAATGCTAAAGGATGTTCTTTAAGCTGAAATGAAAATATGCTGACTAGTAACATGAAAACGTGGAAGTATAAAATTCACCAGTAAAGGTAGATACATAGTCAAATTAGAAATACTCTAATACAACCATAATGTTGTGTAAATCACTTCAAACTCTAGCATGGACGCTAAAAGACAAAAGTATTAAAAATAGCTATAGTTTTTTAATGAATGCAATATAAAAGGATGTGAATTGTGACATCAATATAAAATATGGTGGAGGACAAGTAAATGTGCAGAAAATTTTTCTGCAAATGAAGTTGTTATTAGCTTAAAATAGGCTGTTATAACTATAGGATATTATGAAAACCTCATGGTAATCATAAAGCAAAAACTTGTAATAGATACACAAATGATAAAGATAAAAGAATGAAAAGATATCACTATTAAAAAAAATCACCAAACCACAAGGAAAAACAGCAGAAGAGGAAGAAAGAAACTACAAAACAGTCAAAAAGCAAAAAACAAAATGGTGATAGTAAGTTTTAGCCTATCAGTAATTACTCTAAATATAAAGGAAAATTTCTAATTAAAATACAAAGAGTGGCTGAATAGTTTAAAAAAAAAAACAAAAACCAAGAGCCAACTATATGCTGCCTACCAGAGACCCACTTAAGCTTTAAGGACACACACGGGCTGAAAGTGAAAGGGTGGAAAAATGTGTTCCAAGCAAGTGGAAACCAAAAGAGAGCAGGGGTAGTTATATTTATATCAGACAAAATAGACTACGTCAAAAGCTGTAACAGGAGACAAAGGGTCAGTTCATATAAAAATTATAAGTACATGTGCACCCAAACTGGAATACCTAATTAAACAATTATTAACATATCTGAAAGCAAAAACAGACAGCATTGCAATAATAATTGGGGGATTTATACCTTACTTTCAACAATGGACAAATCATCCAGACAGAAAATCAGTAAGGAAAAAGACTTGATCTACACTTAATTCCCAGGAGACCTAATAGACATACAGAACATTCCAGCCAATAACAGAAGAATACATTTTCTTCTCAAGCATATTCACAGGATTCTCCAGGATAGACATTACATTCGGTCATAAAACAAGTCTTAACAAACTTAGGAAGACTGAAATCATGTGGAGCTATATTGCAAAGCTATAGTAATCAAAACAGTATGTTACTGACATAAAAGAAGGCACATAGCCCAGTGGATTAGAATAGAGATCTGAGACATAAATCCATGTGCATAAGGTCAACTCATTTTTGACAAGGGAGCTAAAAGCACCCTTGTGTTTTAAAGGACAGTCTCTTCAATAAGTGGTGTTGGGAAAACAAGATAGCCACATGCAAAAGAATGAAACTGTACCCTTATCATACACCACTAACCAAAATGAATTTGAAATGGATCAGAGACTTAAATGTAAGAACTGAAACCATAAAATTCACAGAAGAAAACACAAAGAGAAGATTCTTGACATTGGTCTTGGCAAACATTTCTTGGACAAGACACCAAAAGCACAAGCAACAAAAACAAAAATAAGCAAGAAGGACTACATCAAACTAAAGAGCTTCTGCACAGCAAAGGAAACCATTAATAAATTAAAGATACAATCTACAGAATGGGAGAAAACATTTGCAAACCATATATCTGATGTGGTTAATATTCAGAATATATAAAGGAACTCATACAACTCAATAGCAAAAAAAAATAATAATCCAATTAAAAAATGGGAAAAGAACAGACATTTTTCCAAAATAGACATTCGAATGCAAATAAGCATATGAAAAGGTGATAAACATCACTAATAATCAGGGAATTTCTAATCAAAACCACCATGAGATATCACTTCACACCTGTCAGTATGGCTACTACCAAAAGACAAGATAACTAATGTTGGCCAGTATGTGGAGAAAAGGGAACCCTTGTGCACTGTTAGTGGGAATGTAAATTGGTGCAACCCCTATGGAAAACACCATGGAGGTTCCTCAAAAAAACTGAAAATAGATCTACCATATGATCTAGCATTTCCACTTCTGGGTGTCTATCTAAAGGAAATTAAGTAAGTATTTCAAATAGATATCTACATACCCATTTCCATTGCAGCATCATTCAAAATAGCCAAGATATGGAAAAAAACCAAAATGCTCTTCAGTGGATGAATGGATAAAGAAAATGCGGTATATATACACAAAAGAATATTATTCAGTCATAAAAAGGAAATCCTGACATTTGCTGCAACATGAATGAACTGAGAGGGTATTATGCTTAGGGAGATAAGTCAGACAGAGAAATACAAATACTGTATGTTATCACTTATATGTGGAATCTAAAACAAAATCAAAATTATTCAATATTTCATAGAAACAGAGAATACTGTTTACCAGAGTCTAGGGGGGAGGGAAAATCAGGAGATGTCAAAGAGAACAAACTTTCACTTATAATAAGAAGAATAAGTTCTGAGAATCTAATGTACAGCATGGTGACCATAATTAATAATGAAATGTTGTATAAGTGAAAGTTTGGGGGTAGATCTGAAGCATTCTCACCAAACACAGACACAGACACACACACACACACACAGAGTTAACTATGTGAGGTGATGGACGTGTTAATTATTTTGATATTGGTAATCATTCCACAATGAATATATATATCAAACCAACACACTGTAAACTTCAAATACATACAATTATATTTGTCAATTATTCCTCAGTAAAGTTAGTTGCAGGGGGAGGATGAAGTGGAAACATTAGATAAAAATATGAGTTCAAATAAAGTACCAGATAAATAATTGTAGAATTGAAATAACTGTGTAATCACTTAGAGAGTTGGAAGAACAGACTGAGGAATTCTGTAAGACAGCAGCCAAAATAAAAAGAGAGGTAAAAATTATAACATAAAAGCTAAGCAATCTGGAGAATGAAAACTGATTTGGTGGCATCATGAAAACAGAAGTCCCAGGAAAATAGAACCTAAAAATAGAAATCATTAAATATTAAAGAAGTAATTCAGGTAAATTCCCCAGATCTAAAGAAGTTTTCAAGTTCTCAGATCAAAAGAGCACATAATGTTCCAGACAAGGATGATAGGAGAAAACCAACATCTGGATTTATAATAAACTTAAGATAGTTAAATGCTAAGATAAAATGCTAGAAGCTTAAAAAGAGAATGAGATTATTCATGAAGGAACAAGAATTAGATCACTGGTAGAATTTCAGCAGCAATTGTGGTTATAGAAGCCAGGAGAGTGACCATTTTTAAGAACAATGGTTAAGAAAAAAAAAAAAAAACCTTTGATGCTAAAATTTTATACCGAGCCAAAATACCACACAAATGTGAGACCATAATAAAAATACTTTCAGGCAAACTTGGCCTCAGAAAGCTTGCCACATCAAAACCCACATTGAAAACTCTTTTATGAGAAGTATATAAACAGGTAAAGAAATAAATCCAGAATATTTGGCAAGAGATGTGGAAAATAAGGGAAATCAGCTATGTTGGTAATAATAATTATTCTAAAGATATAACAGGGTCATCAGATCAAGTATATACATTATAAATGTAAAATATTTACTTGTATTACCTAAAAATCGACGATACTGTCTCAAATTTTATACACTATCAACAAGAGGAGATAAATGGGTAGATAAAAGAAATATGGGAGCACATTGGAGAGCTTGGCTTGTTAAGGGGAATATAGAGATAATAATAAGTTTAAGAAATCAACTGAGGTTAAAATATTTTAGTATTATTTGAAAATTAGCCACATCACATAGTAAAATGGAATGTATCACAAATCATCAGAGGAAAAATATTCTATTCAAGGCATAGCACAAAAGGAGGAAAAACAAGAAAGTATACAAGAACGTTATGGAAGAGTAAGCCTGATGAAAAAACACATGATGTAGTCTGACTCAGGCCATTTTTTAACTGATTGTTTTCATTCCTACTGCAAAAGTGCAGTTGTTTCTCAAAAGGAACACAGCCAAAAACTGGTTACTAATCCACTGGGCAGATAACTCAATTTTTTATTTTTCAAATTAGTTTGTGTGATAGATATGGCCTCACAACATACGGAAACCGGTCAACGTGATACACCATATTAACAAATTGAAGGAGAAAATCCATATGATCATCTCAACAGATGCAGAGAAAGCTTTCAACAAAATTCAACACCCAGGGCTTCCCTGGTGGCTCAGTGGTTGAGAGTCTGCCTGCCAATGCAGGGGACACATGTTCATGCCCCGGTCCGGGAAGATCCCACATGCCGCGGAGTGGCTGGGCCTGTGAGCCATGGCCGCTGAGCCTGCGCATCCGGAGCCCGCAACAGAAGAGGCCACAGCAGTGAGAGGCCCGCGTACCGCAAAAAAAAACCCCAAAAACAAACAAACAAAAATTCAACACCCATTTATGACAAAAACCCTCCAGAAAGTAGGCATAGAGGGAACTTTCCGCAACATAATAAAGGCCATGTATGATAAACCCACAGCCAACATCGTCCTCAATGGTGAAAAACTGAAACCATTTCAACTAAGATCAGGAACAAGACAAGGTTGACCACTTTCACCACTATTATTCAACATAGTTTTGGAAGTTTTAGCCACAGCAATCAAGAAGAAAGAGGAATCCAAATCGGAAAAGAAGAATAAAGCTGTCACTGTTTGCAGATGACATGATACTATACATAGAGAATCCTAAAGACACTGCCAGAAAACTACTAGAGCTAATCAATGAATTTCGTAAAGTAGCAGGATACAAAATTAATGCACAGAAATCTCTTGAATTCCTAAGCACTAATGATGAAAAATCTGAAAGGGAAATTAAGAAAACACTCCCATTTACCACTGCAAAAAAAAGAATAAAACAGCTAGGAATAAACGTACCTAAGGAGACAAAAGACCTGTATGCAGAAAATTATAAGACACTGATGAAAGAAATTAAAGAGGATACAAATAGATGGAGAGATATACCATGTTCTTGGATGAGAAGAATCAACATTGTGAGAATGACTATACTACCAAAAGCATTCTACAGATGCAATGCAATCCCTATGAAACTACCACTGGCATTTTTCACAGAACTAGAACAAAAAATTTCACAATTTGTATGGAAACAGAAAAGACCCTGAATAGCCAAAGCAATCTTGAGAAAGAAAAAAAGAGCTGCAGGAATCAGGCTTCCTGACTTAAGACTATACTACAAAGCTACAGTAATCAAGACAGTATGAGGCTGGCACAAAAACAGAAATATAGATCAATGGAACAGGATAGAAAGCCCAGAGATAAACTCTCGCACATATGGTCACCTTATCTTTGATAAAGGAGGCAAGAATATACAGTGGAGAAAAGACAGCATCTTCAATAATTGGTGCTGGGAAAACTGGACAGCTACATGTAAAAGAATGAAATTAGAACATTCCCTGACACCATACACAAAAATAAACTCAAATGGATTAAAGACCTAAATGTAAGGCCAGACACTATCAAGCTCTTGGAGGAAAACATAGGCAGAACACTCTATGACATCAATCACAGCAAGATCCTTTTTGACCCACCTCCTAGAGAAATGGAAATAAAAACAAAAATAAACAAATGGGACCTAATGACACTTAAAAGCTTTTGCACAGCAAAGGAAACCATACACAAGACGAAAAGACAACCCTCAGAATGGGAGAAAATATTTGCAAAGGAACCAACTGACAAAGGATTAATCTCCAAACTATAAAGGCAGCTCATGCAGCTCAATATCAAAAAAACCAACAACCCAACCCAAAAATGGGCAGAAGACCTAAATAGACATTTCTCCAAAGAAGATATACAGATTGCCAACAAACACAAGAAAGAATGCTCAACATCATTAATCATTAGAGAAATGCAAATCAAAACTACAGTGAGGGCCTCCCTGGTGGTGCAGTGGTTGAGAGTCCACCTGCCGATGCAGGGGATGCAGGTTCGTGTCCCGGTCCGGGAGGATCCCACATGCCACGGAGCAGCTGGGCCCGTGAGCCATGGCCTCTAAGCCTGCGCGTCCGGAGCCTGTGCTCCGCAACGGGAGAGGCCACAACAGTGAGAGGCCCACGTACCGCAAAAAAAAAAAAAAAAAAAAACTACAATGAGATGTCATCTCACACTGGTCAGAATGGCCATCATCAAAAAATCTACGAACAGTAAATGCTCGAGAGGATATGGAGAAAAGGGAACCCTCTTGTACTGTTGGTGGGAATGTAAATTGATACAGCCACTATGGAGAACAGTATGGATGTTCATTAAAATATTAAAAATAGAACTACCATACGACCCAGCAATCCCACTACTGTGCATAGACCCTGAGAAAACCATAATTCAAAAAGAGTCATGAGCTTCCCAGGTGGCGCAGTGGTTGAGAGTCTGCCTGCCGGATGCAGGGGACACAGGTTCGTGCCCCGGTCCGGGAAGATCCCACATGCCGCGGAGCGGCTGGGCCTGTGAGCCATGGCCGCTGAGCCTGCGCGTCCAGAGGCTGTGCTCCGCAACGGGAGAGGCCACAACAGTGAGAGGCCCGCATACCACAAAAAAAAAGAAAAATAGAGTCATGTACCAAAATGTTCATTGCAGCTCTATTTACAATAGCCAGGACATGGAAGCAACCTAAGTGTCCATCAACAGATAAATGGATAAAGAAGATGTGGCACATATACACGATGGAATATTACTCAGCCATCAAAAGGAACGAAACTGCAGTTACTTGTAGCAAGGTGGATGGATCTAGAGACTGTCATACAGAGTGAAGTAAGTCAGAAAGAAAAAAACAAATATTGTATGCTTACACATATAGATGGAATCCAAAAAAGAAAGAGAAAGAAAGAAAGAAAGAAAATGGTCAGAAGAACCTAGGGGCAAGATGGGAATAAAGATGCAGACCTACTAGAGAATGGACTTGTGGATATTGGGCGGGGGAAGGGTAAGCTGGGACAAAGTGAAAGAGTGGCATGGACATATATACACTACCAAACGTAAAACAGATAGCTAGTGGGAAGCAGCCGCATAGCACAGGGCGATCAGCTCAGTGCTTTGTGACCACCTAGAGGGGTGGGATAGGGAGGGCGGGAGGGAGGGAGATGCAAGAGGGAAGAGATATGGGGACATATGTATATGTATAACTGAGTCACTTTGTTATAAAGCAGAAACTAACAAACCATTGTAAAGCAATTATACTCCAATAAAGATGTTAATTTTTTTTAAATTAATTAATTAAATAAAATAAAATCTGGAGGAAAAAATGTGTATTAGCAAAGCAGATGGCATAATGGAAAGAACACCAGAATCTGCACCAGACTTTGATTTGAGCCCCAGGACTTACAAGACACCATAAAGATGGGCTGCGTAAATGGATGTTTAGAAAAGCTGTACTTTATAAAATTTATAGTGTTAGAGAAAGAATTTAGGTGTTAAACAGCATTAATTTACGAGATAATCTCAGACAGTTAAAGTCCATCAATATTTTAGATGTCCCTTTTTGGGGTAGCCCTGGTGCTCGGAATTTGAAGAAAATGTTGAGAGAAAGCAGATATGGTCTCAGCCATCGTGGGGCGTGTGACCCTGTGAGTGGGGCAGATACTCAACAGGTGTCCAACAGCCACGTGTGAAATCCCAAAGTTGGTACATGTGATGACGGAAAGATTTCTGATGCCATCAACGCTTCTAAGAGGGAGATCTGACCAAGTCTCACATTTGCTCCTTTTTCTGTGATTTTAAGACCTTAAAAGGTCTAGCAATTTAAAAGAGAAATCAATCCTTCTCTCTCTCTCTCACCCCACATTTATATTTTTTTCTCTCTCAACTCCTAATCTAAAAGGCAATATACCATTATGCAACTTATTCTATTTTAAAGAGGTCCTTGCTTAAACTCTCACGATAGTGGTGTATGGCTTTGCTTCATGTTTTATGAACTACAGTTTAATATTAATTTGCTTAAATGTACTACATCTTGCTCCTGCACCGCCCATTCTGTCATAGATATTTCTCCATTCGAATGAAGGTGCTTTCTCCAAAACATGAAATAGGTGTGTTTTACCAAACCTAATCGTACTTGTCAGAAAACTGTATTGTCGTTCCAAAAACTATTGGAACAAATTAAGTCATAGAGAATGTGATATTTCATTTGGGAAATCAGGTTTTACGAGGTGTTTCATTCTGTGTACCTTAACATAATTCAGAAAAAAGAGAAATAAAAATATTTACACTCTTTAGAAAACGTATGCACACCATAAAGAATGACAGTTTTGTGAAAAGCTCTCTCGCTAAATGATATCTGCCTCCAAATTTGAAAGCAAACAGATGAACGCTCTATTAAAGATTGATGTGAAATGTATTATCCTTGACTGCTATATAAACATCTTAGCAATGTGATTCCTTTAGAAGCTATGCTTAATCTCTCTACCAAGTAAGTTTATGAGAAAATATAGTTAAATGTCTGACCACCTTTCAGTCACAGATTCTCCAATCACTTTCATCACTGGACAGAAAATAAAGATAGTGAGAGATGGAAAACAGTCTACTCAGCTTAATGATTAAATCATCTTCAACATCAGAATTCCGAATCATGCATTAAGGCCGGACAGCACCAGCATAGATACCTGACTTAAAAAACAGATGCAAGCTTTTAAGGGTATAATCAATTACACATTCATAAAATCTCTGAGGTAATATTATTCTTACGAGAAAACACAGCCAAAAACAGCATTAGAAACATACTTTCAAATGTTCTACTTTTGTACTGGTACCTATTAATTTAAGCGAGAATAGCTAAGGAGGCAGCAGAATAGAATGGGGAGAACACAGATATGGGAACCAGAAAAACTGGAGTGGAATTCTGCTTTTCCTACTTACTAACTATGCTGAATGTACGAAGCCACTACCAACACTCTCTAAGCCTCAGGGGGGAAAATGAGAATAATAATGTTTATCTTTCCGGATTATGGTAAGGATTTTAAAAGATAAAACATTTAAAGTGCCTGCAACAGTGCCTGGTACATAGGAAAAGGCAATAAAAGATGGGTTTTCATTGCTCAACAATTTCTCTGAAGAACTCGATCAAAATTTGACTGAGAAGTTCAATCATTTCAGGAAACCAATATCTGCAGTTGATACTGGTGATATCTTCACGTTATCAGTCATGACTGAAGTAGGAATTCTTTTCAAAATATGGAATATTGTGTTATTTTACCTAACATTTTATTATGAAAAAATTCAAACATCCTGAAAAGGTGAAAGAATTTTGCAGTGAGCACTCATATAACCACCACCTAGATTTGACTACTTACATTTATTACGCTTTGTCATATATCTATCATTGCTCTTCCATTAAGGCAGCTTATGTTTCATGCATTTCAAAGTAAGTTGCAAGTAAGTTGTAAATATCAGTATTCTTACCCCTGAATAACTCAGCATGCATATTACCATCCAGACATGATTTTTTTTAGTTTTCTTCTTTTGATATAAAACTTAGATGCAATTCAATGCACAAATCTTGAGTGCATGCTGACAGTTTCTGACAAATGAACACAACTGTGCGTCCCAAAGCCTACAAAACATGGACCATAACCGCCTCTCTGGAAAGTATAACGTTGCTCTTGAATACCAGACACGTTCATCTTGTGGATCCAAGTCAAAGATGTAGGCACTGATTACAATTCACATTAAGAATATATGGAAAATAAATGAACTAAATGGCTCTGGCATTCATACCATGATACCCAGAGATGAGAGGAAATTGGACTTTACTACAAAGAGGAAGGTAAGTGCAAAGATGAAAGTGGATGAGATACTCATCCGAGAACGAGAAGCACAGTGACCAAATATTGGAGCGATGGGTAAATTTAAGCCCAGAAATCAGAATTCAAAGAACATGAAATCACTGTATATGTTTGTGGACCAAATAACAAAATGCATTCATATTCACATGCATGTACTCAATGTCCATACGTCTGATTTAAAGAGCAAACAGTTGATTTTATTAAGGAACAAATGTAGGGAACATCCGTCAAGCAAAACTAAAACCAAGATGAGAGATCAATTATATAACTTTTATGGTAAATAACATACTTGACGCTATTAAAATGGGAACGTAAGGGATTATTTGGTGATGTTGACTGAAAAACCAACAACAGAGATCTGAGAGACATTCTGTTTGGCCCATTCTCAGTCCTCTATTTCCAGCCAGTCTTCAAGAGGCATGTAGCTACATCCAGACAGCTTCCTAAAAATTGCTTCTTTTCCAGATTATTATGTCAAGTTCCTTTTTTCCAGTGTTTTATACCTATGACTGTGTCATCCTGAAATAGGCTGCAATGTTTAAAGTTAGGATATTCAAAGGCTTGAGAGTTTGAGGTAAACAGGCTACACAGAACATTGAAATAAAGGGTGAGCAGAATATAACCACGGTTGTGCAGACACAATGTAGCTACAAATGCTCCCCTTGGAATCCCTACCAGGGGAGGCTGATGTCCTCAAGCCATGGACCTGGTTTCAAGGTCACTCATAGATAACTCAGGTCACTGCTTGTACATGTGAGCTTATCAGAAGGGTGCAATCCTGCAGTCACCACGCACAGCTCTCCACAAACATAGCAAGACAACAGCAGCTTTTAACAGCACGATTAACAGCCCAAAGTAGTCATTACAATAAGAAAACTAAGATGATCTTCGTGTATGTGGTATCCTAGCCTTGTCACTCATTAAGAAGCCTCAGTAGAATCATATTAATTAAATCCTGAATGATCTTCCTTCGTTAATTTAACACACCCTACAGACACTTGCCAACACGTTTAGGTACATACATGCACAGTTCTTGATTCTGTGCTTTAGATCATCTATTTTTTCAGTTCATTCCCTGGTTTTGAGAAATCTCATCCCTAGCTACTTCAGTTCTGTTCCTTCATGAAACCTCCGAGGTAAGCAGATGCACCGATCTCATTGGCTGGTGCCCGGGTTCCTGAGAGTCTGGCATGACCCCACTGGGGCCCCGCACATCTGGCCTCCTATTGTCCCAAGAAGACCACTCCCTTCCGCATTCAGAATACACTGCTCCATCCATTCCCCGAGATCTTCCAAGCCAAGGACAACAGCACCGTTTCCACCTACCCAGCAAGTGAAAGAAAAAGGACCTTCTCTGACCCCCACCCCCAAAGGATCCATTTTCCCAGAAAATACTAACATGTGCAGGGCCTCAGCGGTGGGCAGGGAGGCGACGCTGCAGCTGTGATGCCGGCCCTGTGACCGCCCTGCTCCTGGGCTCGCTCTGTTTCTGTGGTTTCCTGCTAACTTGGACGCCTGTCCTCAGAAAACTGTGGCTTGAGCATTTTGAAGAACTGTTTCGTAACTGATTGACTCTTGTTATACATACAGCAGAAACTAATACAACATTGTAAAGCAATTATGCTACAATAAAGATGTTAAAAAATATATGACGAGAAAGTAAAGAAGTTATTTTAAGTTAAAAATCAATATGAGTGGTATATTATTAAAGATTATATTGAAATACATTGTAATATGTTCTGTAATAGTATTTACAATACATATAGGGACCAGATTAACTTTTCTCTATTTAGCAAATGAACATATGCTATTTAAGTTACTCTCAATAAATAATATCAAACAAACATACAAACAAAAAAATCCTGCAGGCCTGAGACACTGTAAATTGTGAAACCTCTCCCTTTATGTCATGGCCAATATAGTAAATTTTCCAAATAGCCCACTTTAAACAGTTTTGCTGGAAAGCTTTAAAATGACTTACTGATTAGAATTCTGTTACAATAAATCATTTTGGTTTTGATACACATTTTATCAACTTCGTTGAGTTACAGTTCATTCGTTCATGTTTAAATGTTTAATTTAAAATGTTTAATATTCATAATTTAAATAATATATTCTTATTTCTGTCTGCGTGTGGTGTGCACGTGTACGTACGTGTGCTTGGCTGAAGTCTCAAAGAATTTTGTATGTTTTTGCAAAGCCGACAAACTTTGAATCCAGGGTTTATCACACCCAGTGTAGAAACGCCCTCTGCCCGCTCTGCACTGGTGATGTGAGCCCGAGCGGGTTTGCGGTACCTGTGGGCAGGGCAGGGGGGGAGCACGGGAGGCCCGTCAATTCCGCCCAGGTTACCTACAGCGCAACACCTGGTCCAACACAAACACAGAACCAGGTTCTGAGCCTCGCTCCTCAGCCACCTTGGCTTTTCTCGCAGGTACTTTGCAAAAACATGCCTCGCTACCTTCTTTATTTCTTCCACCATCATGTCCCTCTTCTCAGTATAACAAATTACCATTTCATCCTTTCTCTCTAGAATCCTCTCACCCACCAACAGCTTTATATAAAATTCCTACCCATTCCTTTTAAAAACTGTTATTTTTCTATCATAAAGAGAATATCAAAGCATAATAGAAGGTACAGAATATTAGAAACAAAATTATCTAGAGGTCTCTAATTCATATTTCAAATTCTTAATATTTTAGTGTAATAATTTTACATATTTTTGCATTTATACTGTATAAAGAAATCTGTGTTACTACTTTCTTTTTTTTTTTTTTGACTGTGCAGCTAATGGGACCTTAGTTTTCGGCCCAGGGACTAAACCCAAGGCCAGGGCAGTGAAAGCTCTGAGTCCTAACCACTGGACTGCCAGGGAACTCCCCTGTGTTACTGCTTTTTAAATAGTCATTTTTTCTGATTATAAAGGTAAGAGTGGATCATCATAAACATTTTGGAAAAGTTTAATACATTAATTTATTTTTTTATTAACTAAACTCCATGCTTTCTTTACTTTTACTTAGTTTTTACCTAATGTCCTTCTTGTGTTCCAGGATCCCATACCATAGCACATTTTTTTTTTAACATCTTTATTGGAGTCTAATTGCTTTACAATGGTGTGTTAGTTTTTGCTGTATAAAAAAGTGAATCAGCTATACATATACACATATCACCATATCCCCTCCCTCTTGCATCTCTCTCCCATCCTTCCAGCTGGTCACAAAGCACAGAGCTGATCTCCCTGTGCTATGCGGCTGTTTCCCACGAGCTATCTATTTTACATTTGGTAGTGTATATATAAGTCCATGCCACTCTCTCACTTCATCCCAGCTTACCCTTCCCCCTCCCCGTGTCCTCAAGTCCATTCTCTATGTCTGCATCTTTTTTTTTTTTTTTTGGTACGTGGGCCTCTCACCACTGTGGCCTCTCCCACTGTGGAACACAGGCTCCAGACGCGCAGGCTCAGCGGCCATGGCTCACGGGCCCAGCCGCTCCGCAGCATGCGGGATCTTCCCAGACTGGGGCACGAACCCATGTCCCCTGCATCGGTAGGCAGACTCTCAACCACTGCGCCACCAGAGAAGCCCTACGTCTGCATCTTTATTCCTATCCTGCCCCTAGTTTCTTCTGAACCATTTTTGTTTGTTTGTTTTTTAGATTCCACATATATGTGTTAGCATACGGTATGTGTTCTTCTCTTTCTGACTTACTTCACTCTGTATGACAGACTCTAGGTCCATCCACCTCACTACAAATGACTCAATTTCGTTTCTTTTCATGGCTGAGTAATATTCCATTGTATATGTGTGCCACATCTTCTTTATCCATTCATCTGTCGATGGACACTTAGGTTGCTTCCATGTCCTGGCTATTGTAAATAGAGCTGCAATGAACACTGTGGTACATGACTCTTTTTGAATTATGGTTTTCTCAGGGTACATGCCCAGTAGTGGGATTGCTGGGTCGTATGGTAGTTCTATTTTTAGATTTTTAAGGAACCTCCATACTGTTCTCCACAGTGGCTGCACCAATTTACATTCCCACCAACAGTGCAAGAGGGTTCCCTTTTCTCCACACCCTCTCCAGCATTTATTGTTTGTAGATTTTTTGATGATGGCCCTTCTGACCGGTGTGAGGTGATACCTCACTGTAGTTTTGATTTGCATTTCTCTCATGATTAGTGATGTTGAGCATCGTTTCATAATACATTTATCTTTAACGAAAACAGCCAGAATCCCCTTAACACAACTATGTTAACATTTTCCTACATGCCTTTCTGTTGTTTCCACACGTATTTTTATACTGTTGATATATTCTATATGAGTCTTTTAAAGCACAAATGATCAAAGAAACATCCAAAGGTACAACTCACCCCAATGCTGCTGATTCTTTATCCCACTCTCTCTACGTATGTGCAGTTTTAAAAAATGGGTTGATGAATGACCAACAGTCATGCAATGAACTGGAGGAGGGCGCGGAAAAGCTACATAGAGCTTAGTTACTATATTTGATTACTAAATTCAGCTCTCAACTTCCTTTACTAAATCAATGCAATGTAATGGATGACATCTTTCTCAATATCTAATAAAGGAAAATTTCTAACCTTTGGGAAATATTCTTGATATTAATAAATTTCTGATATTAAACCCTAAAAATATTTTTTCATTTGGAGAAATATTTTACATTAAAATACTTTTAAGATATCAGTACCTCTACAGCAAATTTCTAAGAAATGCAGGAAAGCACTCCACAAGTTTGATTTTCAGAATATCCACATCCCAGGGCCTCTGTGATGAGCCACTAACAGAGCTAGTGATGGAAGCTGTGAATGCCTCACAGGCCCTCCTTCTCAGCAAGGGGGATGTGGCTCCTCGAGTTGTGGGCCTCCACCTGCCAGGAACAGGACCGGCACCCGGCCTTGCCATGGTCCCAGACCCTAAGAAGACCAGCGTGTGACTTCTAGGAGACAACTACAACAGACCTTTCCACTCTGAGAGTATCCCACTGGCCTTCACAGGATTGATACTTCTAGGGGCCTGGCCTGCCTTCCCTCTTGTATTGTTACTGCTACCATCACCACCCAGGGCTTCTCCCAGGGGGGCTGATGTATCACAGGGATTTCACTAGGGGCTGCTCCAAGGCAATATTATGGAATCCACTGATCTTTCTAGTTAGTGCATCACCTTCATGCAGCCAAAGAGACCACAGGAATGCACTATTAAAGACTCACCTAGGGATTTCCCTGGTGGCACAGTGGTTAAGAATCCACCTGCCAATGTAGGGGACATGGGCTCGAGCCCTGGTCCAGGAAGATCCCACATGGCACAGAGCAACTAAGCCCGTGTGCCACGCCTACTGAGCCTGTGCTCTAGAGCCCATGCGCCACAACTGCTGGGCCTGCGTGCCACAACTACTGAAGCCTGCGTGCCTAGAGCCCGTGCCCCGCAGCACGAGAAGCCACCGCAATGAGAAGCCCACACACCGCAACAAAGAGTAGCCCCCGCTCGCCGCAACTAGAGAAAGCCCGCGAAGCAATGAAGACCTAACGCAGCCAAAAATAAATACATACATACATACATAAAAGACTTGACTTTAAAAAAAAAACTCTTCTAAGGAGTTAGCATTGCTGGGTTGGTGGGGACTAGCCTCAAGGATGGAACATCTGCATTCAGCCCGTGACAAATATCCTGAATCCAAGCCAGAAATTAGACAGAACTGCTTCCCCGAGGAAGGGTGCAAGAGCATGGAGTTTCGAGCATCCTGCAACCCATCTGTATACTGAGACTAGGAGAGTTCATACATAACCTTTTCACATCCTACAAGTAATAATAATAGCCAGGAACTAAAGACATCCTCAAAGAAGAGCTTCTCGAAAAAAGAAATGTAAGCCAAACAAAAACCTACAGTAACAGTTCACAGACCGCAACTCTGAGTAAAGACAACATTCAAAGGTCTGAAACTATAAGACAGTCAGACCGCAATGTATTTTTTTCATATTACCGAAGTGTTCTTTTAAAAAAAGAGGATCCGAGAAATGTGTAGGAATAAGTCTAGTAAAACCTATGTAAGACATCTACACAGATAAAAATGTTATAGCTCATTTGAAGAAACTGAAGAAGGTCTTAAGACGTGATGATACGTGTATGGATAGTAAGACTCAGTGTTGTAAAAATATCAGTTCTCTCCAGTTTACCTATAGATTCAGTGTAATTACAGTCAAAACACAGCAAGCATGTGTGTGTGTGTATGTGTGTATGTGTGTGTGTTATGTGTGTGTTGTGTGTGTGTGTGCATGTGTAGCTATGTGTGTATGTGTATGTATGTACATGTAAACAGACAAGTTACACTAACTTGACAGCAAGACGGAGGGATCAACACCCACACAAAAATAACAACAAAAAAACAATAAACAAATAACTACAAACCAATGAAAATAGGTCTGAGAAAGCCCTGGGCTACAACAGAGCAGCAGCAGAAAAATCTGTGCAGCTTAAAAACTGAAGACAGCCAGGTAAGTAGTGTAGGAAGCATGTTACCTGGGTCACCCTGCCCCCCAGTCCAGAGCAGCTGGGCTCCCAGAGCTGTCCCCTGGGAGAAGGACAGCAGGAGGCCCCAACACTGTTCGCTGCGTGGACATTTGCAGCCTTTGCTCCTGAGAGCGCCCCAGTCCTCACTAGCGCTGACTTCCGCATGCAGAGCTGCCTGGAGGCTCTGCTACCATCTCCTCCCAGCACTGGAAAGGTCACTGCAGGGACACCTGTCGCCAGGAGCCTGGTCACTACTGTGCCCACTCCCTGGGACACCACAGCGCCTTGCCATCCAAGGGACCAGAGTTGTCTGCTCTGCACTCCACCCCAGAGCCTGAAGTTGGGGCTCTGGCCCTCCCTAACCAGGGCCATGATGTTGTGCCCCCCTAAACCTGGTCCTAAGTCCCAGCTTTGACCCATCGTCATGGGCTGTGCTGCTGCAGACATGTGCCCCACCCAGAGTCCAAAGTCCCAGCTTTGACCTGTCATCACAGGGGTGAGCTGCTGCTGGTCTGTGGCTGCACCCTGGGGCCAGAGTCATGACTCTGAACCACCATCCCCAGAATGGGCTGCAACTGCGCCCTGCTTCCTGGGCCCAAGCTACGGCCGTGCCCGCATCACAGGGCTTGTGCTGCTGCCCCAACCCTCCAGGACCTGACTCACTTAGCTGAGGCCCAAAGATCCTGATCCCGGTTTCCTAGGAGACCCACACCTGCACACCTGCACCAGGACAGCGAGTGCACCTAGCCCTAGGACCCAGGTGCTGTGCTAGTTCTATGTGCGCCTGATCCTATGACCCTGACTCTGCCGCCACTCTGGATGAAAACAACAAATTAGATAACTTTAAAAACATGGATACGTTTCTAGAAACATATAACTTACTAAGAATGAATTATGAAGAAATAGAAACTATGAGCAAACCAATAAGGAACACAGATTGAGTCAAAAATCTCTCAAAAAAAAAAAAAACCCGGGCCCACGTGATTTCACTAGTGAAATCTACCAAACATTTGAAGAATTAATAGCAGTGCTTCTTAAACTCTTTGAAAAATTGAAGAGGAAGGAACACTTCCAAACTCATTTTATGAGACCAGCATTACCCTAACACTGAAGCCACACAAACACTAAAAGCAAAGAAAATTACAGACCAATATCCCTGATGAACATAGGTGCAAAATTCTCAACCAAATACTAGCAAATTGAATTCAAGAGCACACTAAAAGTACTGTACGCCATGATCAAGTGGAAATTATCCCTGCCAGCAAGGATGGTCAACATATGCAAATTAATAAATCAGATACTGCTTGTTAACAGAACGAAGGATAAAAATCACATGATCATGTCAACATGTGCAGAAAAAGGACTTGACAAAATTCAAGCTCTCATAATAAAAGTATCTACTAATTAGGTGTAAAAGAAATATCGCTCACAAAATAAAGGCCATGTATGTCAAGACAACAGCTAACACCATACTCGAGTAGAAAGTTAAAAAGCCTTTTCTCTAAAAGTAAACCAAAAAAATCCTATTTAAAGTCAGGTCAAAAAAGTACCAAGAAAAAAAAAAAAAGTACCAAGGAACAAATATAATGAAGGAGGTGAACGACCTACACAGTGAGAACTATAAAACACTGATAAAGGAAACTGAAGATGATTTAAAGAAATGAGATGATACCCTATGCTCTTGGATTCAAAGAATAAATATTGTTAAAATGGCCACACTGCCCAAAGCAATCTACAGATGTAATGAGACCCCTATCAAAATACCCATGAGATTTTTCACAGAACTAGAACAAATAATCCTAAAATTTATTTGGAACCACAAAAGGGCCAGAATTGCCAAAGCAATCCTGAAAAAAAAAGAACAAATCTGGAGGCATAGCTCTCCTAGATTTCAAACAATACCATAAAGCTGCAGTAATCAAAACAGTGTGGTACTGGCACAAAAACACATATAGATCAAGAGAACAGAAGAGAGAGCCAAGAAATAAACCCCCCATACCTATGATCAATTAATCTTCAACAAAGGAGGCAAGAATATACAATGGGGTAAACAGTCTCTTCAGCAAATGGTGCTGGGAAAGCTGGACAGCTGCATGAAAATCAATGAAGCTAGAACACTCCCTCATACCATGCACAAAAATAAACTCAAAATGGCTTAATGATGTAAATATAAGATAGGATACCATAAAACCCCTAGAAGAGAACATAGGCAAAACATTCGCTGACATAAATCATAGTGATATTTTCTTAGACCAGTCTCCCAAGGCAAAGAAATAAAAGCAAAAACAACAACAACAAAAAATCAAACTTATAAGCTTTTGCACAGCAAAGGAAACCATAAACAAAACGAAATGACAGCCTATGGACTGGGAGAAAATATTTGCAAATAAGGCAACTGACATGGGCTTAATTTCCAAAAGATGCAAACAGCTCATACAGCTCAATATCAAAACAAACAAATAAAGAACCCAATCAAAAAATGGGCAGGAGGCTTAAATAGACATTTTTCCAAAGAAGATGTGCAAATGACCGATAGGCACGTGAAAAGATGCTCAACATCCCAAAATATCAGAGAAACGTAATTCAAAACTACAATGAGGTATAACCTCACACTAGTCAGAATGGCCATCATTAAAAAGACTAAAGATAATAAATGCTGGAGAAAAGGGAACCCTCCTACACTTTTGGTGGGGATGTAAACTGGTGCAACCACTATGGAGAACAGTATGGAGGTTCCTTGAAAAACTAAAAATACAGCTACCATATGATCCTGCAATCCCACTCCTGCACATATATCTGGAGGACACGCTAATTTAAAAATATACATGCACCCCAATGTCCATGGCAGCACTGTTTACAATCACCAAGACATGGAAGCAACTTAAATGTCCATCAACAGATGAATGGATGATGAAGATGTGGTGTATACATAAAATGGAATATTACTGAGCCATAAAAAAGAATGAAATAATGCCATTGGCAGCAACATGGATGGACCTAGAGCTCGTCTGAACTAAGTCAGACAAAGAAGAATACCATACGATATTATTTATATGTGGAATCTAAAATATGCTACTAGCTTATTTATAAAACAGAAAGAGACTCACAGACTTCGAAAAAAAGTTATGATTACCAATGGGGAAAGGGTGGGAAGGGGGCTTAATGAGCTTGGGATTAAAATATACACCTTGCTGTACCTAAAATAAACAACAAGGCCCTACTGTAGAGCACAGGGAGTTCTACACAATATCTTATAATAAACCATAATGGAAAAGACTATATATATATACACACATGTATATACATATATGTGTGTGTGTGTGTACATATATATATATATAACTGAATCACTTTGCTCTACACCAGAAAGTAATACTTTGTAAGTCAGCTATACTTCAATTTAAAAAAAATAGAAAAAATGTAAATCACAGAGGAAGAAAAATGTTATAATTGAATTACATTCTTATTAAGAATTTCTGTCCCAAAGGCACAAGGAAATGAGTGAAATGGAAAACCACAGAACAGGGGAAGATACTTGCAATGCATATGTGAATCTGATGAAAACTCATTCGGAATATATGGAGAACTACTACAAATCATAGCAGAGAAGAAAGATCTGTAGAAATAAAGACAAATTCTCTTAACACTTTATAAAATGGAATGTGTAACTGAATAAGCATACGGAAAATACTTCAATTCATCTGTCGTCAGAGATACATAAGTTGAAACCACCACACCCTCCCAGGGCAGCTTCCCTGAGACCTTCAGGCTTCCTGGAGTGCTGGGGAGATGGCAGGGCAGGCACCCGTCCCTACCTGCCGGTGGGAGCAAGTGCTCACCCACGTCCGCTGAAACGGAACATGGCATAGTGTGGACCCAGCAATTCCTCTCCTAGTTATAAGGTACAATCCCAACAGAAATGTGTAATACATTCATCAACCAGCATGTGTAAGGATGGTCACAGCAGCATCATGACTAGTACACAGAGTCTGCACACTCCCCAAGGGCCCATCAGATGTCACTAGGAGCCGACTGGGTAAATGAATCACGCGGTGAATGTGATGTCGCATTAAGAATGAAAGCACTGCAACTATTCTACACAACGATTATGGATGCATCTTATAAACAATCTTGATCAAAAGGAGGCAAACGTAAAAGAGTTAATCCTGTATTGGTTCATTTGTATACAATATAAAGCAGACTGCTGGAAATTGGGCCAGTGGGGGCACTGGAAGCAGAGCTGTTACTTCAAGGGGGGTCAGGGGGAGCATCTACACTGACGAAAATGTTTTACGTCTGTATTTAGGTTCTGGTTACACAGATGAGCTCATTTACCGTAAATTCATCAAATTGTATACATATGAATTTATGCCCTGATCATGTACGTCTGTTTTACAATAATTTTTTTTAAACATTGGGAGATTCCTGTAAAGTGCGCTTGGAGTGTAAATCAATATGCAATTTGAAACTGTGGACATATGGCTTTAGGA
Source organism: Phocoena sinus (assembly GCF_008692025.1). Classification (NCBI taxonomy): domain Eukaryota; kingdom Metazoa; phylum Chordata; class Mammalia; order Artiodactyla; family Phocoenidae; genus Phocoena; species Phocoena sinus. The sequence goes on from NC_045768.1 coordinate 115,193,462, forward strand.
CAGAGTACTGTATAACATGAACTTCATCTGAGTGAAATCAAGTGAGTCAGTCAGGACTGAACTATTCCTCTAGGCAGGGAGATGCTCTAAGACAGAGAAAGTACCATCATCCTCCTCCGCTGTCACCTGCGTGGTCCCTGCCCTCATCTCCGTGCAACGGGCCCCTCCAGCCAGCGACATTGACCCTCCCTTCCCGCTTCCCTTTGGAAAAGTGCCTCTGCGCCCCCGGGGCACTCCTCCCTTGATGGTCACTCATTGCCAAGTTCTGTCAACTCATCTCGTTCATCCTCACCTGGGCTCTCCCTACGTCGCCTGCAAATCTCATCCCAGCTCTTCTGTCTTCTCTCAACCGCCAGGCCCCCAGATGTTTTCTGAACCATGCTTGATTACATCACTCCTCTAATAAAATGGAACAAAATTCCTCTTGAGTACCACCCTTTATGGGCGAAAAGTGAAACGGCCCCAGCCGTTTGCACCCTGCCTTCCCTTCTCTGTTCTCACCTAGGAAGCTCCTCTACCCCAAGCCCGGCCCACGTGGCCGAATTTCCACTCTTCACAGTGTGCATTTACCATCCAGCATCCCTCAGGACTCCGTGGCCTCCACGCGAATTTTATGCCAACTTTCTTCTTTTAGACACGCAACTCATTCTACCGTGTGCACGTCTGCACTCCTAGACCGGCACGCACCTGGAAAGATGGGAAGATTCCTGCTTCCCAAAAGCTATCCTAGATCCCCCTGTTCTGACCTCAAACAGCACGATAGCCCTGCCTCTGTGTCCTCTCCATTCCTTCCTCTCTGGACTAGATACTCAAGTTCTTTTTATTTATCTGTTTTTCTGTTTAATCGTTACATTTGTTACTAGCCTCCATCTTTACCACTAGTTTTTGGATTTTCTCTAGTTTGTCAGTGACCCTCACAAGACGCACTTCCAACTGAATGCCTGGCCATTTAATATTGTGATAAACCTGCATTTTATGTCTTGGTCCAAGTAACTGATTGACATATGGACTAGAATAGGGCCGAGGACACACCTCTTGATTTCCACTCAGCTTTTTCATTGTCATTAGGCCATGCCCTTTGAATAAATCTGTAATTAACTAAAAAACATTTCCATGCGCGTAATAGCTATCTATGCAAAGAAGCCAATAAATTTAGCATAAAATGTTTGTACAAATTCTCAACATTTTTCATCAAAAACCCACGGAAAAAGGAAAGGTAACTGATTACCAGTATAGTCTTAATGAATGGTATTTAAAATCTAGTTATGCTTTGCTAAGTAACCACACAAACTATCTAAATAATGATCTAATACATCTTTTAACAAAATACGAATGAGACTGATATAAATATTTGCAATTATAAGATCTGGCTTCTAAAAAGTTTTCCTCTGGAAATTCCTGATATCTGTTTATATTAAATCTTCTGCCAACTTGGTCATGCCTGTGAATCCTCAGATACACAGTGGTGTCTGGACCTGAAGTCACGTTTGCAAACCTTTGGTCCTATGACGTCACTCACCTCAGCCACGAGACCTAGTTTATTTCAAGGGATGTGGTGAACTATCACCAAACCCTCCTCAAGCACATATTTTAATTCCAAATCTATTTTTACACTGTTTCATTTTTTTTACATTGAGGATTATCTTTATTAGAAAATACAGACGCCAACTAGAAAGGGTTTTTTTTTTTTTTTCTTCCCTGTCATATGTTAACATATTGGCTATCCACTGGAGTTATCCATTTATTTTTCTTTTATGTTTCAAGTGAAGGTGAAAAAAATGTTGTGCTTAGTTTGTAGTGATTCATACTTTGCAATTAATAATTCTGACAAGTCATTATGGGTTTATTTTGTATTTCCTCTTGTTTCTAGCTGCTCCCTTGTATGCTGGTTCTTTCAAAGTCTGTACCTCTGTAAAAAGCCTGGCTCCTGTATTGATTTCTTTAAATACCTTCATATTTTCCTAATTAGAATGTTTGGTTATTCAAAATTTAGATATGTTATTATTCTACAACTTTTACATTGGTCACATTCCTTTTAAAGGAACATGTAAATATATACACCTGTTTCTTAAAAATTTCATTTCTTAATATATTTTATAGTTCAATGATCAAAGTTATTGATATGGAATAAAGAAATATGGTCAGAATAGAAATTATGACTTTATGTGAAATCCAGAGATGGTAAAAAGAGATGGCTAGGCATACACTGGGTGCCCTCTGAGGAAGAGATTCATTTAATTCCTTCCAGGCACTCTTTGCAGTAAATGGAATATACCAGAGACCAAGACAAGTTCCTGCTCTCATGGGGCTGACATTCTGATGGCCTGAAGGGAAAAAAATGAAGAGGTTTCATGAAGAGGAGTGTGTTTTCCTGTTAACTCATGTCTTTAACATTTAACAGAGACGCACACTTTACAACCAAGTCATTCCTAAATATTGACAGAATAAAATTTTGTGTAGCGTACTTTATAGAGTAGGCCCTGAACTGTTCATCGAAAGCCAAGTATATGTTTTGATTAAATATAAAGACTGACTTGATGCCCAGATTTGATAATCCAACGATGTGAGTTTTTAGCTCACATTTGGGTCTAGGCAAATAAAACCACCATACCACTTTTGTTTCAGGCATCAGAAACAAAAATTGTATAGAAATATTCCTAACAAGTTTGGTTTCCTAGGATGCTCCAAAAGATAATTTAAATATGAAATGTGAATTCAAAATTCAAAGGTAAACCGAATTGAGAGAAAATTTTCACTTCAGATAGTTTTTGATCAACTGCGGGAACATTATGGCAGAAGATACTAGACACCTGTATAACTATATGCATTGAAGCATTAAATCACTGATTATCCCTGTTGACTTACCTGACATTAATGGTAGATACTGATGTGTTAGCCATTAATAGTAGAATCCATTTGCCCTCCTCAGGAAATGAGGAAGTCTGAGAACTGAGATACAGCCATGAAGAGTCAAAGGGCTCAGTAAGATGTGCTCAAATGATTAAATAAGGGCTTTCTTTCCAGGTACTTTTGCAGAACAGAAAGCTTTCCAAATCACACAGTTATGCAAGCATGCACACGTCATGCATCCTTTGACATAATCAGAGTAATTTGATTTTATTTCAATGTTATTAAAATTTGATTAAAATTATCTAAGGCAATTTATTGCTCTGATAGTTCTAAGATGCTATTTAAGCCATACTTCTTCTGAGGAAGTCATATAATTTTCAGCCTGATCGTTCAGTTCATTAATTACTGTATCTTCAAAAATATGGTTCTTTTGTAAACATGCGAATGTGATCCTGTTCAGAAGCTAAGACTGAATGGCTGTGGGTGATAATTCATATCGTATTTTCCAGACATAGTGAACACCACACTTATATGCAAATTATTAAAACCCAACACCTCATTGCTAGTTTCCACAGAACAGAGTGAAACTAGTTTATACTAGTTTATACTATATATGTTGAATATTTTTCCATTTTTATTCTTTATAATTTGTTAAACCCTCATAAAATAATACAAGCTCAGTTCAAAAATGCTGTTTCAGTTCATAGATCTATGCCTTTTAGATCAGCTTCATAAGCGCACACACTCCTCCTAAAGAAATACTTGTAGTCACAAGTGAGTTTTCAACATACGTTGTTTTGTTATTTTCTGTTCAAGGTCAAAAGCAGGCAGCTTGTTGAAATGTGGGCATTACATTTTTAAAGAGCAATGTAGTTCAATGTTACGGGGAAGCTGAAAGCTTCAGAGTCTGGAAATAGCCCAGAAAAGCTGTTACTATCATTTCTGAGTATAATGATTAAATTTAATTTTTATTTCAAGTCATTGGATATATCAAACCAATAATGATCTACATTATATTTTGTAATTCTTAGCTAGGTTATTTTGATGGAAATTGGAGAATATGATTTTACATAATCTTAGACTACCTATTGGCCAATTATAAGAATGATAAAATCACATTAACTAGGGTATTCAAATTTTTGTTTTTCTTTTTGATTGATTTATTAATTTAGTGATTTTCAGTGCCTTTTGGACACTATTATAAAAGTGCTATTAGAGAAAAGTATAAACCAAAATGCAAATGAGCGGAAATGAGAACAGCCAATTTTTTTTTTTTTTTTGCGGTACGTGGGCCTCTCACTGTTGTGGCCTCTCCCGTTGCTGAGCGCAGGCTCAGCGGCCATGGCTCAGGGGCCCAGCCGCTCCGCGGCATGTGGGATCTTCCCGGACCAGGGCACGAACCCGTGTCCCCTGCATCGGCAGGCGGACTCTCAACCACTGCGCCACCAGGAAAGCCCTACAATATTACATTAGTTTCAGGTGTAGAGCAATGATTCACTATTTTCATAGATTATACAGTACTCCATTTAAAGTTACTACAAAGTAATGGCTATATTCCGTCTGTACAATATATATCCTTGTTGCTTATCTATTTTATACATAGTAATTTGCGTCTCTTAATTCCTTACCCCTGTCTCCCCCCTCCCCCTTCCTCTCCCCACTGGGTTCCACTAGTTTGTCTGCTTCTGTTTTGTTGTTTACGTTTGTTTTATTTTTTAGATTCCACATATAAGTTATAACATAGAGTATCTGTCTTTCTCTGACTTATTTCACTAAACATAATAACCCTCCAGGTCCATCTACACTGCTGCAAATGGCAGAATTTCATTCTTCAGAAGAGCCAATTCTTAAAGACATCATTGTCAGAGGGCAAAATTTCACTTTTATTGGAAAGTGAAAGTAGTTAATTATGAGCTTTTTCTTTTCATTTGTATGGCTTTGTTTATATCTGATATTACAATTACATGTTTAATAATTATTTAACCTGTTAAAACACATATTTAACATAAAATGCTTTATCGGCAGTTTATAAAGTAGGTTGCTTTCAGAGTTGACCAATATTTTAAAATTTAAAGAAACAACATGAAAAATTCACAAGCGGGAATCAACCACAGAACTGAAAGAGCAGAATGCATGAAAGTGCCCAATAAAAGATAAGGCAGTACCTCTCGTCCAGGTGCTCCATGTAAACGGCTTGGCAGCCTCACTCCTCTTTTCACAGTGAGAAAAATCTTAAACCGAACATCAGAACCTTCTCTTAGTCCATCCGAGGACTGCGGCTGCAGGGCAAACAGCCCACCTGAAATCTGAAAAGACAGCAAACTCAGGCTGTTACAGCTGAGACCACCTTACCCCGAGCAGAAGCTGCCAACTGCTATCATGTCCCCATCCCCAGAAACTGGTGGGAACACGTAAAGGTAATTTAAGCAAATTGCTAGACGCTGCGTGCGGACCAGCGTGAGAATGAGGCGCTCCTGTGTCCGCGGCACCGGCCAGCCATGATCCTCCGGCCGCCATCTCCGGAAGCACACCAGGTTGTCACAAGGAAAAGTCGGGATCAATCCCCTCGTGGCTCCTTCTGGGAGAGAGGAAGAGTTCCCCTGGCGAAATGCTCCAGAGCATTCTTTATACAAACGCCTACTCTGCAGCGGAGAGACTATCAGAGATTTATCCAACAGGGAACGAGCATTTCCTGAAGCCAAGGTCCTGTGTCCTTCCCATCTCACATAATGGGTAGGGGGAGCTTTAGGGATTGGAGAAACCCTCCCGAAAGGCACAGGCCGGAGGACCAGCTGGTTGGGGGCCTGGATGGCAAACCTAGGTGTGCCTGGAACATCCTGTAGCAGAAAGTAAGAAAGCGCCCCCAAAAGACCCACCACGTCAAGGGCATACAGGAGGCAACTGAAAGAGGCCCCCACTGGGCAAAGCTGGAAAAAACTTGAGCAACAAAATCAAGCAGTATTAGATTCTAACCAACAGCATAAAATAAATATCCTTGACTCCCTGCCTCCCAACTGACCTAAGTCTGTGAGGGGACGAACCGATGCGGGAGCACCGGCAGTGTGGGCGGAAGGACCGACGGCTCGTGAAAAAAATCCTGACGCAGGCGCGTGAGCGAGACCCTGACGCAGGCGCGTTAGCGAGACGCTGACGCAGGCGCGTGAGCGAGACCCTGACGCAGGCGCGTGAGCATAACTCAACTCTGCATGTGCGGCTTGTGTGCGCGAGCTCCATCTCAAGAGCACGTATGGAAGGGGCTGAAGGTCAACTTTCCAGCAGGAAGCAGACAAACGCACTCCTGCAGGCGACCACAGGCGGCATCCGCAAGGACCAGGCAGGCTGAGATCTGTCCCTCTCCTGTGAGGTTGTGAAAGTGGCACTTCGCCTCTGGTCTTCCTCTCCAAATGCATAAACACAAGCCCATCGTGACACAAATATCAGACAAATCCCAACAGACGGACACTTTTAAAGACAGCTGACCGGCTCTCCTCAAAGGAGTCAAGGTCACAGCCACGAGTCACCTAAGGAACAGTGGATACTAAAGTCATGTGGTCCTGAACAAAAAAGCACATTAGCCAAAAATTACGGAAATCTCAGTAAATTATGTAGCTCAGTTAATAATAATACACTGATATCGGTTCATTAATTATAACAAATTCACTCCTACTAAAGTACGATTGAATAACAGGGGAAACTGTACTATCCTCACAATTTTGCTGCAAATCTAAAACTAATAAAATTAAAAATTAATTTTAAAAAAAGGATGAGGGGCTTCCCTGGTGGCGCAGTGGTTGGGAGTCCGCCTGCTGATGCAGGGGACACGGGTTCGTGCCCCGGTCCGGAAAGATCCCACACGCCGTGGAGCGGCTGGGCCCGTGAGCCATGGCCGCTGAGCCTGCGCGTCCGGAGCCTGTGCTCCGCAGCTGGAGAGGCCACAACAGTGAGAGGCCCGCGTACCACAAAAAAAAAAAAAAAAAAAAAAAAGAAAGGATGAGGCATGAGGCATGTTGAAAGGGTATAGAAACCAATGTGACTGGTCTCCCGTGACCAAAACTAGAAAAATTTGAGCAAGAAGATGAATAAAATCATAATATATTCAAAAAAATCCATATCCATACTAATGAATAACTGAAATAAATGTAGAAGATATAGCTCTTTTTTAAAATATAAATTTATTTATTTTTTTTGGCTGCACTTTCTTTGCATAATCTATTAGTATCTCCTCAAAGATATTTATTGATTAGTATGAGAAAATAGTTATTTTACAGAGGGGAACCTAGCAGAAACCATCTTATGCAAGTGATTACGGGTGACATTGTCAATAATAAGACAAATCAACATTATGTACCCTCAGATATCACGAATTTAGAGAGTCCTCATTCTGTGGTATTTTTGCCAGCAATAACCTGAATCAAATCTTGACAAAAATCAGACAAACCCACTTGAGAGATCGCTGTTAAAATCAGTCACAGTCACCTGCAGGCAGGCGTGGCAGTGATGGCTGGACCACCTGTATGCCTCGAGCCAAGGTCAAGGAACCCTCCGTGCTCTGTTCCTATCGGGCCATAGCAGCTGTTTACTTAGACAACCGGGACTCATGGTGAGAACATATACTAGCAGGTTTCTTTTTAAATATTGACACCAGGAAGTAAACAAACCTAATAATAATATACAAATAAATAATGATGAATGCTTTGAGAAATGTCGAGTTCCATGGATGTGTTTCTTATCTGTTTAGCACTCTCCGTGAATCAGCCATCACGATAACAGAGTGTAATAAAAAGGAAGATAACACAGGACAGGGGAAGAGAGACATCAATGAATTGGCTTCAAAATATGGCCTCTCCTCCCCATCCATTCTGAACACAAGCCCCCATCCATTCTGAACACAAGTCTTAATGAGCATTTTGGTGAAGAAGGAAGTACGTTTAATTCTCTTTGGTCAGTAGGGAAAACAAAGGTTTTGCTTTTGTTTCTTGTAATATTGAGGGCCCACGATAGGCACAACTCGTTTTATTGTGCTTTGCAGATACTCTGTTTTTTCAGTTACTGTGGTTTTTTTTTCCAAATTGAAGGTTGGTAGCAGCCCTGCATGGAGCAAGTCCACCAGCACCATCTTTCCAACAGCATTTGCTCACTTTGCATCTCTGTGTCACATTTTGGTAATTCTCACAATATTTCAAACCTCCACCAGGAAAATACTATGACTCAATAAAGGCTCAGATGATGGCTAGCAATTTTTAGCCATAAGGTGTTTTTTAGCTAAGGTTTGTATGTTGTTTTACAGAGATAATGCCACTGCCCACTTAATAGACCACAGTACAGTATAGTGTAAAGATAACTTTTATATGCACCGAGAAACCAAAATATTTGTGTGACTCATTTTATTGCCATGTTCACTTCATTGCAGTGGCCTGGAATCAGACTGCAATGTCTCTGAGGTCTGCCTGTCCAAGAAAACCTTTGTCCTAGAGAACAGACTTGTGGTTGCCAAGGGGGAGAGAAGGATTGGGAGTTTGGGATTAGCAGATGCGAACTATTATATATAGAATGGATAAACGACAAGCTCCTACTGTAACACAGGGAACTATATTTAATATCTTGTAATAAATCATAATGAAAAGAATATGAAAAAACAATGTATTATACCTATAACTGAATCACTTTGCTGTACAGCAGAAATTAGCACGACATTGTAAATCAAATATACTTCAATAAAATAAAATTTTCAAAAAAGCACCATCCGAGGGATAACTGATTCACAGCAACACTCGTGGAGAAGACACGGTGACCAAGTGTAACTGGAGGGGGTGATCTCTCACCCCTACAATAAAGACTGGTTTAAACTGGGAATGAATCTAAGGTGGGGTGGGTGAGGCCACAAGCTACAGAACAGAACTCACCCATTCATCCTTTGTTTCATTTTCACTGTTCTCAAATATCTATCCAGTACCTACTCTGTGTGAGAAAAGGAAGAGAAAGGAGGGAAGAAAGGAAATCAGGGAAAAGAAAGGAAGGAAAAGGATGTAGTTTCCATCCTCAGAATTCACACGCACTGGCATCAGACATTCTGTCGTCTAAACAGTCAGTTAATATTGAACACAGACATTATCA